>NC_140768.1:179713222-180265722 GCF_044657685.1 Stegodyphus dumicola
TTCAAAATTATTCATGAATATATAAAATCATAGAACAAATATATCAATCTCTAAAGCTTATGTTAGAAAAATTAAACTTACTATCTAGATAATGTTCTAAATAAGCAGCTTTTGTAGCCATATTAACTTAAAAACGACATCCAAATTACCCAGCAATGTAATAAAAGTTTAAATTTTACATCAGAACTTGTCAACTAAAAAACAATAACAGAAATTATCCGTTAAAGTTACCGTTAGAAATAGGTTTCGAACTGAGTCATGAAATTGATTAACCAATAGCAAAATTTTCTCAGCGTAAAACAGTTTTAAGAACTTACTGGCAACATTTTTCTTCCAATTAGATTACGGCAATACACATGTGATAGTGTTGTGTTTACATTTGGTAGTTTCCGTTCCTACGTAGCTGTAAAGGGTGGCAGTGAGAATAATACTCCCTGTTTTCTGACAGATTTTATAAAAATTAATGAACTTAATGCATACACAATTCTTGTCAGTATGTTTTATATGCAGTCACTTAAATAATCTAGAATATGTTAACCTTTTTGGTTCGTTATTACTTATGTGCTATCTTCATTGTCTATAAAAGTAATGTAATTTTTGCGCATGAAATTGATCTTGGCTCTGCTTGTTCGTTGAATTTATTGTGCATAAATGGCAGCCAAGAAAATAGCGTATGTAGTATTTTTAACTTTAATTTGTGTCTGTATGTCCTGATCAAATGAATAATTAAAAATTGTGTACCTAATTTTAATTCCGAACTTTTAAGTACTAAAATTTAAAATTAGCATTTAAATATAAAATTTGGTAAATTACTTTTTTATGTATGCATAAAAAAAAACTTGGTTGATCTTTACAATATGGTAACTGGTAGTTTGGCGACATTTTGGAGGCGAAAAAGGTTACTACCTGGGACTTTGGTAATAATGTGAGCAGTACTCAGTTCCGATTACGCATTATTTTGTGTGAGGGAAATGAGAGATCATGGGATATCTCATGTGATATTAATGGACGAATTACGGTTCTTTAATCGGAAAAGGGGGGAAATCGGGAAAAAATCTGGAAATTTTGTATTTGGTTTATTCTGTGTTGTGTGAAACAGTGTTCGTGAATTTTTGGATCCCATGGCCGTAACTAAAGAAATGTTTATCGGACACGTAACCAAGATTCTGAAGAAGATTAGGTAAGTTAGTATTTTTAATTATTTGAAGATATTATTTTTATGCATTGTTCTAAATGTAAGGTGGAAGTAAAGGAATTTGGTATTATTGGGAAAATTGTTATTAGCAATGATTTAGTTTAAAGTAATTAGGATTGTAAGGTAATTTTTATTAATTTAATGTGTGTGCTCATTTATATTTTAAGTAGTGTTTTTGAATTTAATTATATTTTAATTAAATGATAGTTATTTTGTGAATTTTATGTGTGTAGGAATTTGGTATACGTTTAAGTTGAAGTAAACGTGCATGGAAATAATTTAAATATTTGATACTAAGTATTTGTAATGCTTGCGGTATGAATTCGTTGGTGACGTGTATAATGTAATAGATGATTTAGAGGTAAAAGTTTTTGGATATTTTATTTATTTTATATGTGGAAATGTTCATATTTGGAAAGGGTAAATACTTTTTCGCGATCAGGTAATTTCATATATGTTCTTTTACCAGGTTTAAAGATTGAGAAAATTGTCATGTATTTTCGTGAAATTTTTCTAATTTATGAGAAAAAAGCAGTGTACATGGATATAGTGAAGAGTGTGCTCAATGCCATTTTTGTGCAATTCTGGGATGTTTTTTTAAGTAAAAATAAGTCGACGTGTACATGGTTTAGTGATATTTTAATTAAATGATAGTTATTTTGTGAATTTTATGTTTGTAGGAATTTGGTATACGTTTAAGTTGAAGTAAACGCGCATGGAAATAATTTAAATATTTGATACTAAGTATTTGAATTGCTTGCGGTATGAATTCGTTGGTGACGTGTATAATGTAATAGATGATTTAGAGGTAAAAGTTTTTGGATATTTTATTTATTTTATATGTGGAAATGTTCATATTTGGAAAGGGTAAATACTTTTTCGCGATCAGGTAATTTCATATATGTTCTTTTTACCGGGTTTAAAGATTGAGAAAATTGTCATGTATTTTCGTGAATTTTTTCTAATTTATGAGAAAAAAGCAGTGTACATGGATATAGTGAAGAGTGTGCACAATGCCATTTTTGTGCAATTCTGGGATGTTTTTTTAAGTAAAAGTAAGTCGGCGTGTACATTGTTTATGTGTATGTGTTATTTTGAAAAACGCGTAAGGAGTATGGTATTGTGCACTTTTTCCCAATTTTGCAGTGAATATTTGTCATGATTAAGCAGTTTTGTTAGATAAAATTTCTAGCATCAGTGTAATTCGGCTAGTAGATTGTTGGAAGAAGTGTTCAGTAGATAAAAAGAAAAGAAACATGTCTTTACTTCGTGAAGACAAAATGGCGGCGGGAAAAAAAAAATAGAGGGTTGCTGTAGGAGAGTTGGTCGCCAAAAAAACGCCAAGTTACCATAATGTAAAAATCAATAAAAAACTTATTTTGGGTAATGTATAAACTTGTGCTACATGACTAATTAAGAGTTAAAACTGCTTTTTCATACATAAGAATTATTTTTTCAAAGTTTTAAGGGTTGAAACCTGTTTTTCGGGCCCACCAGCGGCCGAGCAGTAAAATCGCTGAACACTGGTAGTTCGGTCCGAGGTTCGAATCCCGCGAATGGGCTGGCTGCATGGGCGTTTTCATGGTTTTCCCCATGTGTAACGTGTATACGAGCCAGTTTCCCTTAGAAAGACCTCCACGAAGGCATCCCTCCTCTTAGGCAGATAGCATTCGAGGCTTTGCCATAATCACACACACACACAGAAACCTGTTTGTCATATTTTAAAGTTGCTCTTAGATTTTTTTAGTGTTCCATATGTGGGCAATTTTTCCTTTCATGTTCCCAATGTGGAATGAGGTAAATAAAGTTTATAGTAATAAATCCAAAATACTGATAAAGGTTATTCAGTGCATTTTTCATTTTTTTGTTCCACACCAAGATATGCTTAAATTTGTAACGAAATCATTAAAATGAAAAGTCAAATGAATTGTTAGTGTCACTATCACTTAAAACATATTGCAAAACAACTTTTCTGAACTAACTTTTCTTGAAGCTAATATAGTTGAACTTTCTTTAATACAACTGTAGTTTAACTTTCATAAGGCAGCTTTAAATAATTCCATGATATCCTGAAAAATCATAAGCAGAAGATTGCTGATATCAGCAAATACCGCCTATTTTCATATTACAAATCAGTAAATTTTAATGGATAAATTGAATATGAAAATATTATTTATGAACTTGGATGTATTTACAAAGGAGTAATCCTGTATCATGACAGGGTTGATCTTTACAATATGGTAACTGGTAGTTTGGCGACATTTTAGAGGCGATAAAGGTTACTACCTGGGACTTTGGTAATAATGTGAGCAGTACTCAGTTCCGATTACGCATTATTTTGTGTGAGGGAAATGAGAGATCATGGGATATGTCATGTGATATTAATGGACGAATTACGGTTCTTTAATCGGAAAAGGGGGGAAATGGGAAAAAATCTGGAAATTTTGTATTTGGCTTTATTCTGTGTTGTCTGAAACAGTGTTCGTGAATTTTTGGATCCCATGGCCGTAACTAAAGTGAATTCGAAATGGGTATTTATGTATGTATTAATTTAATGTATGTGCTCATTTATATTTTAAGTAGTGTTTTTGAATTTAATTATATTTTAATTAAATGATAGTTATTTTGTGAATTTTATGTGGTTGATCTTTACAATATGGTAACTGGTAGTTTGGCGACATTTTGGAGGCGAAAAAGGTTACTACCTGGGACTTTGGTAATAATGTGAGCAGTACTCAGTTCCGATTACGCATTATTTTGCGTGAGGGAAATGAGAGATCATGGGATATGTCATGTGATATTAATGGACGAATTACGGTTCTTTAATTGGGAGGGAAATCGGGAAAAAATGTGGAAATTTTGTATTTAGCTTTATTCTGTGCTGTGTGAAACAGTGTTGTTTAATTTTTGGATCCCATGGCCCTAACTAAAGTGAATTTGAAATGGGTATTTAGGCATTGTGATAAAGAGAAGTTTGCTTTTTATTTAGCGGAGGAAGTATGGAGGAAAAATTCGCAGAAAAAAAATCTTTCAATAATTTTATTGAATGAATTAGAAAAGTGTATCTGCCACGTAATCAAGATTCTGAAGAAGATTAGGTAAGTTAGTATTTTTAATTATTTGAGTATATTATTTTTATGCATTGTTCTAAATGTAAGGTGGAAAGGAATTTGGTATTATTGGGAAAATTGTTATTAGCAATGATTTAGTTTAAAGTAATTAGGATTGTAAGGTAATTTTTATTAATTTAATGTATGTGCTCATTTATATTTTAAGTAGTGTTTTTGAATTTAATTATATTTTAATGAAATGATAGTTATTTTGTGAATTTTATGTTTGTAGGAATTTGGTATACGTTTTAATTGAAGTAAACGTGCATGGAAATAATTTAAATATCTGACAGTAAGTAATTGTAATGGTTGCGGTATGAATTCGTTGGTGACGCTTATAATATAATAGATGATTTAGAGGTAAAAGTTTTTGGATATTTTATTTATTTTATATGTGGAAATGTTCATATTTAGAAAGGGTAAATACTTTTTCGCGATCAGGTAATTTCATATATGTTCTTTTTACCGGGTTTAAAGATTGAGAAAATTGTCATGTATTTTTGTGAAATTTTTCTAATTTATGAGAAAAAAGCAGTGTACATGGATATAGTGAAGAGTGTGCGCAATTCAATTTTTGTGTAATTCTGGGATGTTTTTTTAAGTAAAAA
This sequence comes from Stegodyphus dumicola, assembly GCF_044657685.1. Lineage (NCBI taxonomy): Eukaryota > Metazoa > Arthropoda > Arachnida > Araneae > Eresidae > Stegodyphus > Stegodyphus dumicola. The sequence continues at coordinate 179,718,136 of NC_140768.1, forward strand.
TAAGTCGGCGTGTACATGGTTTATGTGTATGTGTTATTTTGAAAAACGCGTAAGGAGTATGGTATTGTGCACTTTTTCCCAATTTTGCAGTGAATATTTGTCAGGATTAAGCAGTTTTGTTAGATAAAATTTCTAGCATAAGTGTAATTCGGCTAGTAGATTGTTGGAAGAAGTGTTCAGTAGATAAAAAGAAAAGAAACATGTGTTTACTTCGTGAAGACAAAATGGCGGCGGGAAAAAAAAAATAGTGGGTTGCTGTAGGAGAGTTGGTCGCCAAATTTTCTCCAAAAAACGCCAAGTTACCATAATGTAAAGATCAACCCATGACGGCTTCACTTTCGTTATTCATTGGATTTAGCACTGTGTGGCCTCATGATGAACATGAAGCTGAAAGGGAAAGATTTAACTTGACTTTGAATATTCTCTCCATCTTTAATAATTACTTAGTAAAAGGGCCAGATTTAATAGAAGAAATCCCTTCAATTTTGTTAAGATTTAGAGAAAAATGCATTGGCGTAACCTCTGATATCCAGCGTGCATTTTTACAGATTGAATTACGGAAAGAAGATAGAGACTTTTTAAGATTTTTATGGTGGGAGAAAGAAAATGTGCTGAAGGTTTTCCGCCATTCGAGGGTAGTTTTTGGAGTAAAGTTCAGCCCTTTTCTATTAGGAGCGGTTATTTCAGTTCATTTGGCACAAGTACCAAAGGAACAAAGTTCTATTGCTCAGAAATTAAATGAATCCTTTTATATTGATAATTGTGTGATTTCTGTTGATAACGAAAAGGAGCTTGTGAATTTTGTGAAATATTAGCTGAAGCAAAAATGGACTTACGTATGTGGACCTATGGCCCAGCAGAAAAAGATGTGGAACTAACCCAAAGTGCTTTGTGCACTGAGTCCACAATAGAGAATTCTGTACCAGTTTTAGGGATTATGTGGGACAGAATAGAAGATAACCTTTATATTGAAATTAAGACTGTATTGGTTTCAAACGATTTGTCTAAAAGAGAGATTTTGTCATTAACGCAGACAATGTTTGATCCTTTGGGTTTCTTGACACCTGTTTTATTGCCTGCAAAGTTACTGCTACAGGAAATTTGGGCAATAAAAGCAGACTGGAATACTCCATTACCAGATAGTATCAAAAGTAAATTTTCGAGGTGGTATAATAAATTACAAATTTTGAATAAGTTGAGAATACCGCAACGTATAGGTTTTGGAGATAGAAGTTCCTGGTTCACTTCATGTATTTTGTGATGCTAGCCAGCATGCTTATGCCACGGTAATATTTTTGAGATTCGAAACTAAAGAAGAAACATTAGTCAGTTTTACAATGGCTAAGTCAAGAGTCGCACCCTTAAAAAAACTTACTATTCCCCGTCTAGAACTTATGGCCTGTCTTTTGGGCATGCGTCTTTCCAAATATGTGACAGAAGCTCTTACATTAGATGACATTCCAAAATATTTTTGGACCGATTCCACCACGGCCGTATCTTGGATTCAAAGAAATGATGCGTGGGGGACTTTTGTGGGCAATTGCGTGAAGGAAATTTGTGCTTTCACTAAAGCAAATCAGTGGTCATATGTACAGGGTCATTCTAACCCAGCTGATTTACCTTCTCGTGGTTGTTCCCCTCTTCAGTTTTCCGAATTAAATTGGTGGAGAGGGCCTGTTTGGCACAAAGGCCCTAGAGATAGCTGGCCAAAATTAGAGGTTAAGCCAAATGAAACTTTAGTTTTTTCAGAGTGCAGGAAAGGCATAAATTTAAATGTAAATCTTAGTATAACTACAAAAGCGGATAAAGTTAAGTGGTGTGAGAAGTTCTCTAAATTTTCAAAAGTGATAAGAGTTTTAGGTTGGATAAAAAGATTTATCAAAAATTGTCAAAAGAAAATTGTCAATAAAGAGCCTTTTCTGACTGCTTCCGAGATACAGGAATCTAAAATTATACTTCTTTCACTTGTTTAGCGGGAGAGTTTTCCAGAGACTGGAGACTCCATCAATGGTCTTTTGACCGTACGAGATCAGAGTGGCTTCAGAAGAGTAAAAACGAAAATCACCGAACGAGATGATTCTTATGCATTCCGGTACCCGATTCTGTTACCTTCTAAGCATTATATTGTTGACTGTTTAATTAGAGATTATCGTTTAAAGCATTCTCATGCCGGCGTACAAGCATTAACTGTTATAATTAGAGAAGAATTCTGGATCATTGGTGCAAGATGCCGAATTAGATCGGTGGTGAAACAGTGCATCCGTTGTAAATGATTTTCAGCAAAACCTCCAACTACTGTACCCATTCAATTACCATTAGACAGCATTCGAGATGCTTTTGCATTTGAAGTTACCGACATAGATTTATGTGGCCCTCTGATTCTCAAAAATAAAAACAAAGACTGGGTAGTACTGTTTACGTGTGCTGTATATAGATGTGTACATTTGGAACTAATGACATCCGTAAGTACCGGATGCTTCATTCAAGCGTTTTGTCGGTTCATAGCCAGAAGAGGTCGGCCATCTACAGTTTACTCAGACAACGGCACAAATTTCGTCGGTACATCTGCATTGCTGAAAAAGGTTGACTGGGTAAAGGTAATTGCTCAGGAAACTTTGCATCCCATCACTTGGAAGTTCATTCCGCCCACTGGTGCTTGGTGGGGCGGATGGTGGGAGTGTCTAATCCGCACAACCAAGAATTTGATTGTGAGAGTCTTAGGACAAGCTGCAGTCAATCACGAAGAGTTACTCACCGTCATCTGTGATGTGGAAGCCGTAATAAACTGTCGACCACTTACTTATGTGTCAAATGACTCTGAGGATCTTCTACCATTAATGCCTTCCATGTTCTTACAGGACATTAAGGTTTCAGGTGCAGCAGATTTGGATACTTTAGATCGAAATAAATTCTTGGCTCGTCAGCGTTTCTGCCAGGAACTTCGAGAACAATTTCGTAGCCGTTTCCGCAAGGAGTACCTTGGACAGTTAGTACAAAAGCATGGACAGAAGGACTGTGAATTAAAAGTTGGAGACATCGTGCTAATAGGTTGTGAGAACCTTAAAAGAGTGAACTGGCCAATTGCTCGTGTCCAAGAACTTTGTACAAGCAGAGATGGACGTGTAAGAGTTGTAAAAGTGAAAACTAGAAATGGCATATTGATTCGTCCTGTATGTAAACAGTATCCTCTAGAAGTGTATTCCTGTACTAAGGATACCATTATTTGATTTTTGATTTTGCTTCTGAAAATCAAAAAGGTGGGAGTGTTGTGAAACTGATTAGTTGTATCTTACAAACATTAAAAAACAAATCTCTTCATTTGATGTACGAGACACAGATGGCGTTGGCTGTCATTGAAGTAAGAAGAGAAAAAGGGGTTTTTCCTTTCAACCTCGTGACGTGAAACGATTTAGATGTGTAATAACTTTAGGGGCCAGAAAAATTTCCCAAATATTGTTAAATAATGTATATATTTTGTAGTGTAGATAGAATATAATTAGATAAATCAACTTCTTAGAGTTTTTATTCCGATTCAACATCACACTACCCAGGTAAGTGAGCAAGTTTTGTCTTTAGTTTTCCTGGATTGCTCGGTATCTGGGCTGAGTGAAGGAAGTATTTTTATTTTAATGATACCACTATGTTTTAGTAATAACACAAACCAAAGGTGAAATTTTCTCCATTTAATGGATTTTGTAAAGAAACATGGAGAAGTGGTAATAAATGGAGATGATATAAAAGAAGTTTTTCATTGTGATGACAATACACCTCAATCATCAATTAATGGATGACAAAATCTCTAGTATGATTCTAGATCCAGAAAATATGGCTACCAATAATGAAGAAAGTGACAGGTTACTGAAAACAAAAAAAAATTTCGATTGACAAGTTAGTCAGAATTCTTGACACAGCAATTACAGGACCTTCAACAATGTAACTGAACAAGAAATTATGTTGGTTAGAGTAGACTGAAGGGTACAAAAGTTGTTGTTTAATTTATTGCCAAGTCAAGGGAGTTCGCAATGCCAAGTTTATGCTATTCTCTGATGTTATTTTAAGTGAAAATAGGTTAAATAATAGGAGAATAGGTTACTGAGTTTGTGCAATTCTTTTACTTTGTTATTTTGTCATTGTGTACTGCCGATTTTTGACGAAAATCAACGCTACACGATGCACAAACTCAGGATTCATGTACCCCCAAAAATCACCAAAGGGTAGCCATAAACAGACTTTTAGCATTATGTCAGTCTACAGAATTAAAGAGAAAGTAATACCACAAAAAATGAAGCAACTTAAATAACTTACATTGAAAGAAATGTTTAATAAAGTAAACAAATAAATGTTAAGCTTTTTTTTTTTTTTTTTTGTAAATTTTGATACCCTTTAGCTCATAAATCATGATTTCATATTTTTAATTTTATGATTTCTACAAGCCATCTTACTAGTTTTAAATTAATGATCTAATATCCAGAAAAATCTGGAATCGCGGAAGTTCCGACGAGTTCGGATCTCGGAACTTCGTACTGTATTGTGAAATTGATAAATATATAAGCAAAATTCACTTTAAAGTAAAAGGTGACGGCATTTTTAACAAAAAAGGAAATAGTAGGAAATTTGGAAGACAAGTTAGAGAAGCAGAAAAAAACAATACGGGTATTTATGTTGGGAAATTTTGAAATACTCAGATAATACAGTCAAAAGTTCGTTAATCTGGACTTGTAGGGACTTCGGCGATACCGGACTTCGGCAGCCGTGCATCAGTTTAAATCTGGTAAGATTTACCAGATTTAAACTGATGAATGCAGAAATTACAAAATTAAAAAATATGAAACCGTAATTTATGAAATAAAGAACAATTATGATCTAAAGGGTATCAAAATTTACAAAAAGAAAAAGCTTAATATTTATTTGTTCACTTTATCAAACATTTCTTTCAATGTAAGTTGCTTCATTTCATGTGACAATACTTTCTCTTTAATTCTATTTAACAGACATAATTTCTTGTTTAGTTACAAAGTTCTGCTGTTCAAGTACTATAATTGCTGTGTCGAGAATACCGACTAATTTGTGAATCGAAATGTTTTCTATTTCAATAACCTCTCTGTCACTTTCTTCACTATCGAAAGTGAATTATAATGACGAGGAACTGGATTAAAATCATATCAAAGACGGAGTACATCGAGATGAAATACTATATTTAGCAAAAAATTATAAGCCAAATAAAATAAAAACATCTGCCCTGAAGATAAGGATAGTGCTGACAGATCAACTTCCAATTCATTGCGCGCCATGGCGTTTCCCCCCCCCCTTGCCGTAGAGCAGCGTGAAATTGATAAACAGATTTCGGATTTCAAAACATGCTTTCGTTTTGTAGATCCTTTACATATTAGTAAATATATATCGGAAATTCTATTTGACATAATCAAAAGTTCAAGCTTACTTTTATAAAATTGCTCTAACAGTCTGCAAAAAATAATAAGCCGGATCCAATTCGAAGATTAAGGAACAACGCAATCTGCAACATTAATTGAATAAGAGAATTTTAGTTTAGCTTATACCGTCCGTTATACATTCAACACGCATGCGTAAACGTATTATGCGATTGCGAACACGCATATTCGCAGCCGTAAAGGTCTTACGTGCACGCGTAAACACCTATGCGTATGCGTCAACGCGACGCATGCGCAGAAAGTTTGTAGCTTTGAGGTACGGATTATAGATCATTCCGGATTATGGGTGTCCGAATTAACAACTTTTGACTGTAATTGATTTCATATTTAGCACTATAACTTCCAATGCATATGTCGAATAATGTTTCTTTTTAATGAATAACTTATAATGGTAGAAAAGAAACATATCAGTAATGGAAAAAGCTGAGCTACCAATTTGCAGTAATATAAAAAATAAATATAAAATTTTTTGAAGAAATAAATAAAAATAAAATTTTAGGAGCAGAAAAAAGCAACTAAAAATATGTTTTTAAAGTGACAATTAAATAATAATGCAGGAATAACGTAATATTTATTTTAATGTAATTTAATCAATTATTTTCGTATAGTTTATTAATGCACGAATGTATTACTCATGTAATTTTTTTTCAAATTTATACACTTATATTATATACTAATATCACACAGGCTGTATCTTTATATTACATTATAAACATTAATATACTTTACTATTCTTACTTTTAAGTATTATTCATACAATTAATAATGATATTACACTGTTACTAATTATTTTATGATGTCACATGTGATTACTGTATTGCATAACCCCTCCTCTTAACCAGCTTTATTTAGTCATGAGATTTTTTGTCACTTGTTATATACAGTACAAAGTCTGTAATCCAGATGTCCATTATCCGGAATGATCTATAATCCAGACCTCAAAGCCACAAACTTACGCATGCGTGTTTGATGCGCGCATCTGCTACATATGCATGTAAAGCCAGTAAAGCGTTTATACTTGTGTGCTTCCGATAGTGAAGAAAGTGACAGAGAGGTTAATGAAAATGAAAAAATTTCGATTGGCAAGTTACTCAGTATTCTCGACACAGCAATTACAGGACTTGAACTGTAACTGAACAAGAAATTATGTCTGTTTATAGAATTAAAGAGAAAGTATTAGCACAAAAAAAACGAAGCAACTTACATAACTTACATTGAAAGAAATGTTTAATAAAGTAAATAAATAATAAGCCTTCTTTTTTTTTTTTTTTTTTTTTGTAAATTTTGATACCCTTTAGATCATAATTGCTCTTTATTTCATAAATTATGGTTTCATATTTTTAATTGTATAATTTCTGCATGCCATCTTACCAGATTTAAATTGATGATCTATAATCTGGAAAAAACTCTGATCCGGAATTGCCGAAATCCTAACAAGTCTGGATTACTGACTTTGTACTGTATTAGCTTATAATTTAAGACATTTTGCTTTCTTACTTTAATTAATAATATAAATGCCATTTTGATGGATGTAAGTTTATTAAAATAGAGACTAAAATAATTAAACATACATATTTAGCTAATAAAGCCTCTTTAAATACAGGTCTTCACGACAGATCCAAAAAGCCCGGGCCACTCAGAAGGTTAATAACATTACATGTTTACCTTCGAATCCAAAAATATTCATTTTCTTCTTACTATAAATATTTTTTTAATCAAATGTTAATTTTAAAATGTCTCGGTCAATAATTTTGAAAAGATGGCAACACTGAAAACGATATAAAAAAACATCTCTTACAGTTTCAACAATAAACAAGATTTCAGTAAATCAAAAATCAGATGTTCATATTGTAGTAAACTGCATCAACCTAAATTAAGTGGGGAACAAAAAATGTTTGTTCTTAGAAAATTTTGGATGCCAACAGCCACACACATGTTTTCAAGCTCTTCATTTGGTACTGAAAAAGGTGAAGAAAAGTGTCAATATAATTTACTGTTATTCTAAAATTGAAGATAGCATTTACTGTGGATACTAGGTTTTGAACTATTATCGCCAATGTTGGCGATGTTTACATTTACAGGGTTCTTTACGGAAGTGCTTCCTTTACTGTACATATTGTGTAGTTTTTGCCAAAGAATATGCTGCCAAATCAAGCAGTCAACCATTGAGGCATTTAGTTAATCAACTTTTTCGTTTTGGCATAAATCGACAGAAAAACTCCATATGCATCAAGAAAAAAATATCAGGCACATTCTTTGCTAACTGCTGGCAATTTAACCAGCACTGTACAAGGGTTTAAAGAAGCCATAATAGAATTATTGATACTGCTAACCTTCAACAGGCAAAAAAAAAGGGGAAAAAAGTCCTAATTTTCTATGGCAGAAATGGTCACTGTGATTGTCATTTTAAGAGGTCATTGTCATTACAGCCAAATTAAAGGAACAGATGAAAGCAAGGAACACACTTTAGCAAAAAATATAATTCCTTTACCATACTACATATTAAATGGCTAACTCTAAAATCAACTTAATAAGATTAAAATTGATTTAAGTTCACTAACAAAAAATGAATTTTTTAATTCCGTGAATCTTTATAAAAATAAATTCAGTTTTAAGATCATAATAAATGTCAATTTTTTACAAGATAACATTTTATACAGTAATATTTCAGAAAATCATCACAAATTAAATGAAGGAAAAAAAATCTCTGTTCATTTCTGATTATTCTGTTAGAAACTTATATAGCTATAGTTAGAGTAATTCAGTTTTATTCAAATTCTTCTTCAGATTACATGGTTTTCAAAATTATTCATGAATATATAAAATCATAGAACAAATATATCAATCTCTAAAGCTTATGTTAGAAAAATTAAACTTACTATCTAGATAATGTTCTAAATAAGCAGCTTTTGTAGCCATATTAACTTAAAAACGACATCCAAATTACCCAGCAATGTAATAAAAGTTTAAATTTTACATCAGAACTTGTCAACTAAAAAACAATAACAGAAATTATCCGTTAAAGTTACCGTTAGAAATAGGTTTCGAACTGAGTCATGAAATTGATTAACCAATAGCAAAATTTTCTCAGCGTAAAACAGTTTTAAGAACTTACTGGCAACATTTTTCTTCCAATTAGATTACGGCAATACACATGTGATAGTGTTGTGTTTACATTTGGTAGTTTCCGTTCCTACGTAGCTGTAAAGGGTGGCAGTGAGAATAATACTCCCTGTTTTCTGACAGATTTTATAAAAATTAATGAACTTAATGCATACACAATTCTTGTCAGTATGTTTTATATGCAGTCACTTAAATAATCTAGAATATGTTAACCTTTTTGGTTCGTTATTACTTATGTGCTATCTTCATTGTCTATAAAAGTAATGTAATTTTTGCGCATGAAATTGATCTTGGCTCTGCTTGTTCGTTGAATTTATTGTGCATAAATGGCAGCCAAGAAAATAGCGTATGTAGTATTTTTAACTTTAATTTGTGTCTGTATGTCCTGATCAAATGAATAATTAAAAATTGTGTACCTAATTTTAATTCCGAACTTTTAAGTACTAAAATTTAAAATTAGCATTTAAATATAAAATTTGGTAAATTACTTTTTTATGTATGCATAAAAAAAAACTTGGTTGATCTTTACAATATGGTAACTGGTAGTTTGGCGACATTTTGGAGGCGAAAAAGGTTACTACCTGGGACTTTGGTAATAATGTGAGCAGTACTCAGTTCCGATTACGCATTATTTTGTGTGAGGGAAATGAGAGATCATGGGATATCTCATGTGATATTAATGGACGAATTACGGTTCTTTAATCGGAAAAGGGGGGAAATCGGGAAAAAATCTGGAAATTTTGTATTTGGTTTATTCTGTGTTGTGTGAAACAGTGTTCGTGAATTTTTGGATCCCATGGCCGTAACTAAAGAAATGTTTATCGGACACGTAACCAAGATTCTGAAGAAGATTAGGTAAGTTAGTATTTTTAATTATTTGAAGATATTATTTTTATGCATTGTTCTAAATGTAAGGTGGAAGTAAAGGAATTTGGTATTATTGGGAAAATTGTTATTAGCAATGATTTAGTTTAAAGTAATTAGGATTGTAAGGTAATTTTTATTAATTTAATGTGTGTGCTCATTTATATTTTAAGTAGTGTTTTTGAATTTAATTATATTTTAATTAAATGATAGTTATTTTGTGAATTTTATGTGTGTAGGAATTTGGTATACGTTTAAGTTGAAGTAAACGTGCATGGAAATAATTTAAATATTTGATACTAAGTATTTGTAATGCTTGCGGTATGAATTCGTTGGTGACGTGTATAATGTAATAGATGATTTAGAGGTAAAAGTTTTTGGATATTTTATTTATTTTATATGTGGAAATGTTCATATTTGGAAAGGGTAAATACTTTTTCGCGATCAGGTAATTTCATATATGTTCTTTTACCAGGTTTAAAGATTGAGAAAATTGTCATGTATTTTCGTGAAATTTTTCTAATTTATGAGAAAAAAGCAGTGTACATGGATATAGTGAAGAGTGTGCTCAATGCCATTTTTGTGCAATTCTGGGATGTTTTTTTAAGTAAAAATAAGTCGACGTGTACATGGTTTAGTGATATTTTAATTAAATGATAGTTATTTTGTGAATTTTATGTTTGTAGGAATTTGGTATACGTTTAAGTTGAAGTAAACGCGCATGGAAATAATTTAAATATTTGATACTAAGTATTTGAATTGCTTGCGGTATGAATTCATTGGTGACGTGTATAATGTAATAGATGATTTAGAGGTAAAAGTTTTTGGATATTTTATTTATTTTATATGTGGAAATGTTCATATTTGGAAAGGGTAAATACTTTTTCGCGATCAGGTAATTTCATATATGTTCTTTTTACCGGGTTTAAAGATTGAGAAAATTGTCATGTATTTTCGTGAATTTTTTCTAATTTATGAGAAAAAAGCAGTGTACATGGATATAGTGAAGAGTGTGCACAATGCCATTTTTGTGCAATTCTGGGATGTTTTTTTAAGTAAAAGTAAGTCGGCGTGTACATTGTTTATGTGTATGTGTTATTTTGAAAAACGCGTAAGGAGTATGGTATTGTGCACTTTTTCCCAATTTTGCAGTGAATATTTGTCATGATTAAGCAGTTTTGTTAGATAAAATTTCTAGCATCAGTGTAATTCGGCTAGTAGATTGTTGGAAGAAGTGTTCAGTAGATAAAAAGAAAAGAAACATGTCTTTACTTCGTGAAGACAAAATGGCGGCGGGAAAAAAAAAATAGAGGGTTGCTGTAGGAGAGTTGGTCGCCAAAAAAACGCCAAGTTACCATAATGTAAAAATCAATAAAAAACTTATTTTGGGTAATGTATAAACTTGTGCTACATGACTAATTAAGAGTTAAAACTGCTTTTTCATACATAAGAATTATTTTTTCAAAGTTTTAAGGGTTGAAACCTGTTTTTCGGGCCCACCAGCGGCCGAGCAGTAAAATCGCTGAACACTGGTAGTTCGGTCCGAGGTTCGAATCCCGCGAATGGGCTGGCTGCATGGGCGTTTTCATGGTTTTCCCCATGTGTAACGTGTATACGAGCCAGTTTCCCTTAGAAAGACCTCCACGAAGGCATCCCTCCTCTTAGGCAGATAGCATTCGAGGCTTTGCCATAATCACACACACACACAGAAACCTGTTTGTCATATTTTAAAGTTGCTCTTAGATTTTTTTAGTGTTCCATATGTGGGCAATTTTTCCTTTCATGTTCCCAATGTGGAATGAGGTAAATAAAGTTTATAGTAATAAATCCAAAATACTGATAAAGGTTATTCAGTGCATTTTTCATTTTTTTGTTCCACACCAAGATATGCTTAAATTTGTAACGAAATCATTAAAATGAAAAGTCAAATGAATTGTTAGTGTCACTATCACTTAAAACATATTGCAAAACAACTTTTCTGAACTAACTTTTCTTGAAGCTAATATAGTTGAACTTTCTTTAATACAACTGTAGTTTAACTTTCATAAGGCAGCTTTAAATAATTCCATGATATCCTGAAAAATCATAAGCAGAAGATTGCTGATATCAGCAAATACCGCCTATTTTCATATTACAAATCAGTAAATTTTAATGGATAAATTGAATATGAAAATATTATTTATGAACTTGGATGTATTTACAAAGGAGTAATCCTGTATCATGACAGGGTTGATCTTTACAATATGGTAACTGGTAGTTTGGCGACATTTTAGAGGCGATAAAGGTTACTACCTGGGACTTTGGTAATAATGTGAGCAGTACTCAGTTCCGATTACGCATTATTTTGTGTGAGGGAAATGAGAGATCATGGGATATGTCATGTGATATTAATGGACGAATTACGGTTCTTTAATCGGAAAAGGGGGGAAATGGGAAAAAATCTGGAAATTTTGTATTTGGCTTTATTCTGTGTTGTCTGAAACAGTGTTCGTGAATTTTTGGATCCCATGGCCGTAACTAAAGTGAATTCGAAATGGGTATTTATGTATGTATTAATTTAATGTATGTGCTCATTTATATTTTAAGTAGTGTTTTTGAATTTAATTATATTTTAATTAAATGATAGTTATTTTGTGAATTTTATGTGGTTGATCTTTACAATATGGTAACTGGTAGTTTGGCGACATTTTGGAGGCGAAAAAGGTTACTACCTGGGACTTTGGTAATAATGTGAGCAGTACTCAGTTCCGATTACGCATTATTTTGCGTGAGGGAAATGAGAGATCATGGGATATGTCATGTGATATTAATGGACGAATTACGGTTCTTTAATTGGGAGGGAAATCGGGAAAAAATGTGGAAATTTTGTATTTAGCTTTATTCTGTGCTGTGTGAAACAGTGTTGTTTAATTTTTGGATCCCATGGCCCTAACTAAAGTGAATTTGAAATGGGTATTTAGGCATTGTGATAAAGAGAAGTTTGCTTTTTATTTAGCGGAGGAAGTATGGAGGAAAAATTCGCAGAAAAAAAATCTTTCAATAATTTTATTGAATGAATTAGAAAAGTGTATCTGCCACGTAATCAAGATTCTGAAGAAGATTAGGTAAGTTAGTATTTTTAATTATTTGAGTATATTATTTTTATGCATTGTTCTAAATGTAAGGTGGAAAGGAATTTGGTATTATTGGGAAAATTGTTATTAGCAATGATTTAGTTTAAAGTAATTAGGATTGTAAGGTAATTTTTATTAATTTAATGTATGTGCTCATTTATATTTTAAGTAGTGTTTTTGAATTTAATTATATTTTAATGAAATGATAGTTATTTTGTGAATTTTATGTTTGTAGGAATTTGGTATACGTTTTAATTGAAGTAAACGTGCATGGAAATAATTTAAATATCTGACAGTAAGTAATTGTAATGGTTGCGGTATGAATTCGTTGGTGACGCTTATAATATAATAGATGATTTAGAGGTAAAAGTTTTTGGATATTTTATTTATTTTATATGTGGAAATGTTCATATTTAGAAAGGGTAAATACTTTTTCGCGATCAGGTAATTTCATATATGTTCTTTTTACCGGGTTTAAAGATTGAGAAAATTGTCATGTATTTTTGTGAAATTTTTCTAATTTATGAGAAAAAAGCAGTGTACATGGATATAGTGAAGAGTGTGCGCAATTCAATTTTTGTGTAATTCTGGGATGTTTTTTTAAGTAAAAATAAGTCGGCGTGTACATGGTTTATGTGTATGTGTTATTTTGAAAAACGCGTAAGGAGTATGGTATTGTGCACTTTTTCCCAATTTTGCAGTGAATATTTGTCAGGATTAAGCAGTTTTGTTAGATAAAATTTCTAGCATAAGTGTAATTCGGCTAGTAGATTGTTGGAAGAAGTGTTCAGTAGATAAAAAGAAAAGAAACATGTGTTTACTTCGTGAAGACAAAATGGCGGCGGGAAAAAAAAAATAGTGGGTTGCTGTAGGAGAGTTGGTCGCCAAATTTTCTCCAAAAAACGCCAAGTTACCATAATGTAAAGATCAACCCATGACGGCTTCACTTTCGTTATTCATTGGATTTAGCACTGTGTGGCCTCATGATGAACATGAAGCTGAAAGGGAAAGATTTAACTTGACTTTGAATATTCTCTCCATCTTTAATAACAGGACTAAGTTTGTTGTGTGTATTGCAGTGTAAACATTTTGAAGGTTACAGAGGAAAACATATTGCAATGTAAATTAATTTTTTTTTTTTTTTTAAAGAAATTCCATGCAATTTTGAATGGTGCCTCATATATAGCCACTTCACAGGGATCAAAAGAGAGAAGATATAATTGTTGCTCATGTTTTTGCAAGATTTGTAATAATGTGGTAAAATGTATGTATTATTTTCCCATCAAATTGCTGTAAAGTAAAACACTAGTTGTTCAAGAGGATAGTTTTCTGGTAACTCTGTCTGAGGTTAGCACTTTCCATTCATTCGCTATCTCGTATGTGATCTGTGGTAGTCTTATTTTCTATGCCATTTTTCTCTGGAAGATAAGCATGAAGAGAACTTCTTATATGTCAAATTTCAAACTACAGGTGATCACATTTGATGAAAATTCTGACAATACTACGGCTGTTCATTTCTCCTTAACTGAGAAACGCTTTCGAGAATGGAGAAAATGAGATGCAAATTTGACCAATATCAGATTTTTCATGTCAGCAACAATGCATCAAGCCAGAATTATAAGCAATTTTAAATATAAAACATTTCATTTTCATAAAACGAATATCTCCTTTCATTTATAATTTTTTTCATAAATTGAAGAAATAAAAATATGTGGTACTTGGCTATGATTGCTTGCTCCCAGCTAGCAGAAAAGAACCTATGTTTTTTCCAAGAATAAGCATATCTGTATGTAAGTTGATCCGTGTAATTTGTCTATAGAAGAAGTTGCATAATTCCTAGCTTATGAGCAAAAATATGTGGTAATTTATAAACTATTTCATATTTTTAATTTAATAATTTCTACATGTCATCTTACCAGATTTAAACTGATGATATGAAATCGCCAAAATCCTGAAAGATTCAGATCTTGGACTTTGTGCCGTAGTGAGTGAAAACTGCCAGAAGTTTAATTACATTAGAAAAATCAAGCACCAGTGGTTGTATGCTATGAATAAATAAAATAAAATAAATTTCTTAAGATGCTTTCATTAATCCCCTGATTAGCATGACTACCTTAATTTGGTCACAAGATTTTTTGGTACTTGTTTTATATAAGCTTATAATTTAGAAGGTTCTTCACAGGGTATAGAAAAAACAGTGAATAACTTTCGAACAGAAAAAGATTTTTGTTTCAAATTTTTGGGATTTACACCTGAGAATAAAGGAGATTAAAAGATGTATTTCTCAAAATGTTTGCCATCTGAGGAAACAAGTCTCTGCTCGAAATTTGCGATAGCTTCTTTGACATGGTCTGTTGGAATCAACCTTATCACACTTGTTATCACTGTTTTCAGCTCTTCTATGGTTTTTGGTTGATCTTTGTAGACTTGATTCTTAACATAGCCACAGAAAAAGAAGTCTAGTGGTGATACGTTGGACTATTGGGGGGCCACAAATGTCCACAGCCAAAGCAATTTGGGAAGCATCTTACGATGACACAATTGTCATGGTTATTTCTAAGCAAGTTCTGAACATATGTTGAATGTAAAGGAGCTCCATCCTGCTGAAACCATGTGTCTTGTATCCAGTGTTCATGGTAGGTATCGGGAATAATGCTTTGTTTTCAAGAAGTCTAACTAGCGTTCAGAATCACAGTTGGGATGAAAAAATACAGATCCAAAGTGCCATCAGCATGCAAACCACACCAGACAGTAACCTTTCGTGGATTAAGAGGCTTGACAAGTACAAATTCTGTTTCTTTATTTTCCAAAATCTGATAATTTTGACAACTGACATAGCCATCCAACCAGAAGTGTGTCTCATTGGAAAAGTTATATCAGTATTGTTGAAACCAATGTTGGATCATTTCAAACATTATCTTGTCGAACCCTGGTCTTTTTTAATAGCATATGGACCAAAAGTTTGTCCTAAATTATGTAAGGGAAAATGTCAAGATTTCTGCAGGCTATTCTCCATGCTGTGGCTGCGCTGACATTAAGTTATTGAACCAAGTGTCAAGTTGATATTAATGACTCTTTCTGCATTATTGTTTTGACAGCAGTGATGTCTTGGGGCTTTCTTGTTGTTGTTTGGTCTCATTACCTACTTTATCTTCAGCCATTAAATTTGTTCACTGAAACTTGGTGATTAATGCTCTTAATATGCTTGAAGACGGCTTTTGCCTATTTTTTTAGGCACTAGATCACTTCCAGAATGTTTTGGCAGGTCTCTGGTCACAAGTTTTAACTAAAAACACATGATTTTTGATAGAATACTGGTACATTTTGGAGGAAGCAAAATATTCTTAAAAACTAACCAGAGTCTGTAAATAAGTTATCTTTCGGGCCCTGGCCATGCATGTGCACAATTTCACATCACTAGCTCCTCCTTTTTAAAGTTATTCAACTAGATCTTTCGCTATACTCTGTGAAGCATCCTTTAAATTATTTATTTTCTTTCTTTGTTTAATGGTGTAAATATCATCTTAATAAATAAAAGTTTATGATATCAGAGAGTAGTATAAGTAATTATACAAATTAAGCTAATAGAAGCTGTTAAAATACAGTTCTTCAAGAGCGCATTCAAAAAGCTGTGCTATTCGGAGGGTTAAAATAGTTTAAAGTATGATCTTAACAATCCATTGCTTGTATCTGAGCTGAAAAAATGATTTATTTTTCATTTTTTTTGGGGGGGGGGGTTGATTTAGAAGTCAATTTAATTTATATTTGCAAATTATTAAAAAATAAATAAAATTATTTAAAAAATATGTCCACTTGGTTTATTTGTGTTATTATAATATAATTAGAGGAGGATTTGATATTATCTACAAGAACATTGTCTTCTTATATTATCAAAGCATAATTAGTGTTTTACATGATATTTTTATTTATTTAGTTTATCTTACTTTATTTGTTATGTATTACACTATTGCTATTTTAAATGTAGTATAGTGTAATTATGTAACTATACAGTTTTGTTATCTTTCAGGTTGAAGATGTTATGTGCTATGAAAGTACGCAGTGTACTGTAGTTGGTAAGAATTTCTTGTTTCTGCTTTCTTGCATTTTTTTTAATTTTATTTTTATTCTATTATAAAATAATTTTCATATAAAAATAATTATTCCTAGATTTTTTTATTTTTTTAGCATTTGTAATAATGTAACAAATAATTAATATTTTAATTTTGTATATTTTGCATAGGCAAAGTTAAATGTAATAAATGATTGTTTTGCTTTATTCTTGACATTTTTTAACATATATTAATGTAAAGTCAAAGTACTTAATCTCAAGAGATATACTATAATTTTCTTATTTTGACTGGCTATTAAAATAATAATACATTTCTTAAGAATCTACACTTAATTTTTTGAATTTTAAATTTAAATACATCATTAATACTCCTTTAAAATATGAAAATAAAAAAATAAATGCTTATTTCTTAATGTTAAAATTATCTGTTGGACATAATTTTTTTGAAAATTTTCTTGTGGTTATTTCAGTTTTTAATAAATTAATTTGTCATACTTTTCTTGGTACTTTCTTGGTACTTTATCTGCAGTGTCATTAAAAAGTTATGAACTTGCTGCCAACTTTAGAGAGCATTCACAAACTCATTGGCCACTAAGTTAATGCACAAAAGGCAACAGCCATTTCCAAAATGATTGTACTCTAAAAATTCCATTCAAGAGCAATCAATCAAATTTAAAAAAAACAAGAAAAATTGGTAATAAAAACTTGACATTTTCGAGAAATTCTCTCTCTCTTTTTTTTTTTTTTTTTTTTTTTTTGTGCTGCTGTTTTATCCACTTACACAATGATCTGTTTTCATTTAAAAAGCATCTGCGAATTGCACAATGACATCCATACAACTTCAGAATTGCACACTGGCCATTACAGACATGTGCTACATATATACCTGGGCTGCCACACAGAATGCTTTTCTGTGACTTTCTAGTGTGAATGCAAGTAATCAGAAAGTGCCCTTTTGTATTTCATCTATTCCACATTAATGAACATAATGTCTTCCTTAAAAAAAATTATGTTTCCACTTCTCCATATTAATGAACATTACTATCCTCTTTATAAAAATTTAAGGTCATTTCTGGTTGTCTGCACTCCCATCAAAAAGTTGTAAACTTGTTGCCACAGAACAACTTGTTTGAAGAGAAACGTGTTTCATTATTGTTTCTTCTATTTCAATATTGCATCTTTTTCTTTTTTTACATTCATAAAAACAATAAAAACATTTTTCCCAGAAATCATCTTGTCATTTTTTTTTTTTTTTTTTTTTTTTTTTTTGCAATGTAGTTGTTTCTATGTGCACAATAATCTGTTCATAAACTTGGCATTCCACACTAGTCATGATTATATGTGGCCTGTGATGGCAATTACAATCTTTCAAGGCCACTTGAAACTTCAGCATAGTGTAAATAAAAGAGAGTAAACTCCAGTGATGCATTATGTTTCATTATGACAAAATCAACTGCACTCAATGCAAAATGAAATACTAATGAGGAACATGACTATTGAATTTGAAAAGGGCAAATCCACGTGTATTCAAATATGTGTTACACGCATTCCTGGATTGCCATTTAATTCATTTTAACTACATCTTTTGGCCTTTTTTTTTAGAGATTTAAGCAATTAAAATAGCCTAAAATTGTTTTTCCAAAAAAAAAAAAAAAAAAAAAAAAAAACTGAATTGGAAATGGAATTTGAATATAAAATCCAATATTTTTTCATATCATCTGCATGTGATTTTTGAGTAAAACTATGACTTATTAGTCCAAAGGGCAGTTTGCCCGGCAGGACTATTAATTTCATTTTGACATTTTGCATTGATTCACTACAAGTGTTGTTTCACTTTTCAAATTTTTGCCACCAAATATTAATGCCCTGTATTATATTTAAAGAAATTAAATAATGAAGAATCCGCTTAAATGTATGTATGTTTTTCACATTGTGATAAAACAATGGTACCTAGAGCCATCAAATTTTGAATAACATAATCCTCCTATGATTGTGGGCATCTGGAATCCAAACTTTAAAATTTGTTTTATTATCGATTTCATATTTTGTAAAACTTTAACAAAGTTTTAATTAACAAACTCAAGGATTTCAAAGAGAGCAATGACAATGTTGTACAGAAAAAAACATTTTCATCTCCAGCGTGCAAGTCTGTGTATCAGAAATGAACTTTCAGATTTTTTTACATTTTAATTTAATGCTGTTCCCATTTATTTTCTTTCTCTAAAATTAAAAATGTAAGGAGACATAGATGAAACACAGTACAAAGGTAATCGTACACCCATACTGTAATTTTCATAAAATCTCATAAATAAAAATTATTACCTGCCACAATTTTTGTTTTTATAATTTGGTAACATTTAAAAAATTATTTGGCTTTATTCTTTGCTTGCTTATTTCATCATATTTGATTTAATACATAAAAACGGGCTGTAGTTGTATGGAAACAATGAATAGCATTCAAAAATTGATCATGTTTCATCAAAAGGATTGAAAATAGGTCAGGGATATCCTTAAATAATTAAATTTATCCTATTCTATGGTGCAATAAAGTAAAAAGAGGTCATCTGACCAAACTAACTTAACGCAATTTATAGTTACGAAATTTTTGAAAAATCCACGTTCGAGTACTGTATAGATTTCTACAGAATTTAGTGGAAAATTTTCTACTTCACTTTCACCCAAAACTGTTCAACAAATACTCATATCAGCTAGAATATATGGGCACTCTGTTTGAAGAAAGGATTTGCAAATGCAAAAAATAAAAAATCTTAGGCTTTCCTTTGCAAAATCAAAGATAAATAAGCGCAAAGCATATTGGATCCATATCTCATTTTCAGATGAATGCAAATTTAATATTTTGGGTTCCGATGGGCATATAAATGTATGGAAAAGAAAAAAATAAGGAACTGAATCCCAAGACCTTGGTTGGAACAGTAAAGCATGGTGGTGGAGGTGTCCTGTCCTTGTGTAAGGGTGCCTGTCAGCATCAGGATTAGGTAATTTAGTATTTATTGATGGCATTTTTAACAATAACCTAAAATTGTCCACCTAAAATTTGGGTATTGAAAACAACTTTATTTTTTATCAGGATAACAATCCTAAGCACATAGCCCTCAACATTCACCTTGGTGTGTCTATAATTGTCCACAAGTTCTAAAAACACCACTTTGGTCACCAGATTTAAACCAATTCGAACACATTTGGAGAGAATTAAAGGTTAGAGTATGAAGACACCTCAAAAATGAAAACTGAACTAAAAGCAATAATGATGGAAAAATGGAGGAACATTGATGCAGATATCACCCCCCTTCCCCCCCCCCCAAAAAAAAAACTTGAACTCTATGCTGTGACATTTGAAAGCTGTCATGAATGCTGCAGGATTTCCTACAAAGTACTAATTGAAGAAATACTATAGTATTTACTAATATGTGCACATTTCTTTAAAGAATACAAAGACTTTAGTGAGGTAACTTTCCTGTTACATTTTGATTATTGGTTTTCCAAAAAAAAGTTGGTTAATTTATATTTTAGCGTGCTCCCTGGATTATAGCCAAGTTGTTTCATTTATCACCAACTTGTTGTTTCATTTATCATAACCTGAGTAGTTGAATGTTATGAAAACCCTATTATGATGTGATTAATTGCGTGATTGCGGTAAATTTGACTGTGGGAAAATATTTGTAAGGGATTTCTGTCTTGGACGTCAGTTAGGAAGCACGTTGCTTATTTTGTGCTGTACACCATAAAATGGCTGTATGTGATAAGATTAATGTAAAGTTTCTATATGATTTGGAATGAAAGGGGAAAAAAACATTAATTGACTGGTGTGTAAACCCTGCAACTTAACATATTAAGATGTACCATAAATTAATACAATGAAAAATTTCCATTTTTTATTTTTGAAGAGAGAAGAACTTTATGCATTTTTATATATGAAACAGTCTAGAAGATATTTAGTTTAGTTGAATTCCATTTCTGTTTTATAAGAACATGACAATTTTCCATGCCCTGTATCCAGATGCTGTAATAATTTACCGTTTCGCATAAATGAAATGTTGCTGCATTATTGAATAATATGATTTTGTGTGGCAAAATCACCATCTTGTAATGCTTCCTTCATTTAATTATAAAGTTAATTTTGCTTGATATAATCAAATGTGTCTTAAGTGCTCCAAAATCTGTAAATGGTGTGGTTTTAACAGCAATCACTATTGCAAAATCTCCTAAATGATTAGCTGTGAGACACCAAGTTCATTTTATAGCACATTTTGTTTGATTTTTGTGGGTTCTGCATGAAACTTTCTGCATAATTAATTTCATTAGAATTGCTTGGCCCTCTGGGACTCTTACCTTTATACACGTAATTAGTGTTTGTGAGTCATTGCAGTATACTCTGGTGCTTTGATGAATCTGTATTATACAATTTTCAAAAGTCACATTCCACAGTAGCAGTGGATAACACTCTGCAGATTCTAAAACATGAAATTCTTTTTGCTATTATTTTGAAAATGAAATTCATTGCTGCTACTTGATGCATCCCAAAAAAGTTTCCACATGCAGTTTTTTTGGATGTTTGTTGAATATCAACATGCAGTTCATAACTTGGAACTTGTACTTCAAAACCTGATGAATTATTTTTCAAAACTCTGAAACTTTCTCATGTATTGTTTTCTTTAATAAAATTTTAAATAATATTTGATGAAGTTTTATTAATTTAGTTTCATAGTTTAGATCTTGATTAGTTTTATCTAATCATAGTTTAAATCATAAATAGAAATTGCAAGTATGCTAAAGAAATTTATATTATTTTTTTTTATTTATTTATTTTCCCCAAATATGCCTATTACTTAAGGAGTCTTCTGATTTTAATAAATTATTATTATAGACTTGCCTTTTTTTGACTTTATCTAGGTCAAGAGTCTTCATGTACTAGATATTCTCATTATAAATTATATAAAATTGGTTTAAAAACAGTGCAGATCAAGCAAGAAAAGGAAGTCCTGTGGATAAAAGCTATATTTAGTTCACATATCGTTATTAAATATGGCAATGAAGGTAATTTTTTTTTATGTAATATTTTCATTATAATAGGTTTCTAATATATTTTAAAATTATTTTATTTTATTAGTACCAAGAATGTCTAACTACTGGTTTCATGATTGATTCTTTTTTGCAAGAAATAAGGTTCTTTTGTAAATATTTCAATGCATCTATGTTTCTATTATTTAAAATTTTAATTTAATTTGAATTTTTTAAAGTCTTTTCTATTAAAATATTATTGTCATTATAAACATTTATGTTATGTCATGTGTATTTACAGACACGGTGATTTTTGTGAAATTGTATGTATACTTTTACTTTCCATGCACACAGTTCATGCTGGACATAAACATGCAAAGCATTCATGATGATTAAATAATAATGTAGCATGCAACAACTATCATGTGCAGATAATAGATATATAGATAGATAGATATAAGCAAAGAAGAGCCATTACATTATGACCACCCTCCTTCTATAACAATGGGCTTGCCCAGGAACAAAACTACTGCGCGTGCACGTTTGATGTTGGAGTATATAAAACGGTTATGCATTGTCTTTCCAAATATTTTTCAGATCATATTCCTATACTTTTTACTTTAGAAACTGCTAAACCTGCTCCAGATGAATATAAAATCTCAACTGATTCGAGACTTTTTAATCACCATTTAACTACTTCCTTTTGATCTTGTGCTCTTCATACTAAAAAAGATACAGCCACTGCAGTCAAAAAACTTACTAGTAACATCAAAACAGCTATGCGAAATGCCCTTCACATTCCTGCAGATCATTCATCACCTGAAATATTTGTAAACCAAAGCTATTTTCCTGTATGAATAAATGGGAAAAGAAACCAGGACCTCAGATGATTGCATATTTTAAACTTTCATAACCATATATTTATGTATTGTCATGTCGACCATGAAAATTGGCCACCATCAAACCATGAAAGTAGGCAGAGATCCCACCAAAGTTGCACCAATTATTCCTCTGAAATTCAGAAGGAACTAATACCTTTTTATTCAATAAGCAATCTATATTTTACTTACTTAATTTTTGTGCTGCTTTAAAAGGATTTCATTGTTTTATACTATTTTGTTACGCTTTCTGCTTTTACCAGATGCTCTGTTTAGAATTCTAGGAGTGAAAACTTCTTGCAGGTAATTGTTCCTATCTATTATTGTTTCATCAACCATATTCAACTGGTCATATCATGTCCATTAATATACACTTTTTTTTATCATTGGATCCCATTACTGCTGTTCAGAATTTGCTGTTATTGATTACTGTAGTTCATTTTTCAGAATTGAATTAAATTAATAAGTTATTTTCTGTGATTCACAAGTTAGATGTCTGAAGTGATTCATGAAGTGATTGATATTTATGTATCATGAAAATATCTTAGATAATCAGCAGTAATTTATAAATTTTCTCATTATTCTGTTTTTAAACATTTTTAGGTAATTTATCTAGTTTCATTTTGAAAATATCTCTTGAACAAGACAAAATGCAAATTTGCTACAATTTTGTGATTCCATTTTCATCACTTCTTCTTAATGAAGTAAGTAAGTATGTTATAAATTAATATTTAAATGATTTGCTTTATGGAATTTTAGTTTTTAAATCAGAAATTTCCATCTATTATGTATTTATTTAAATTAACGGTAGCTGATTTAAAAGATTGCTCTCTTTATCTTGGATAGCTGTAAGATAGCTTGTGGAAAATTTTTTAAGAAAGTTTTAAGCACACCAATGAAATCAAAAATAGGATTATCATGTTCTGATAATGTGTTCATATTGTAGCAACGTGAGAAATAATAGCTTTTTTTTTAAGTGGGGGATTTGTTTGTTTTGAAATTGTTTACTGTGATTTTAAACCTGAAATTAAACTGGAAATTAAGAAGCTATCTGCAAAAAAACTTGATCTAGATAACTTGTGAAGGGAATTTATCTGATCCTGATGTGTAATGTAGCTCCAAAGTTTAGCAAAATCTTGGTTGTATATTTTATAAGAAAGTGATTGTATATTTTATAAGAAAATGGGAAAGTCCAGGACTGTCAAACATTCAAAAAAATCTTCATAATGCTAATTTTAATACGAAATGGAACTTCAAAATCTTGTGAAATCTTGAAAAGTGATACGAATTATTCAACACCGAGAACTATTAACACTTCTTTACTTAAATTCTTTTGTGAAAAAGTAACTCAGTAAAATGTTTAGATGGTAAATAAAAATCAGTTATTTTTTCTTTTAACAAAGCTTATAAATGATTTCCTTCAATGTAGCTTTTTTTAATTATTATCAAGGTAGTAGTTGAATTGTAATTATTCATATTGTCATTCCTTAATGCAATATGTATTAACCTATGAATAAATCAATCAATCACATTAGGGTTTTTCTATGTGGCAACATGACTGAAGCTGAAGCATGAGCAGCATGTTAATTTTTCAAATCTCAGAGGCTATCACTGTAAAACATGCATTGAAATTACAGAAAATTGAGTTTGCAGGTTCTTTTAATTTTTAAGATAATATAGAAATGGTCTTTATTTTATAATCTTAAAAGATATGAAACATAAAGAAAAGACTACACGAATCAAATACAGTGGAGCACCATTTATGTGTAATTTCATCTTGGTCCTTATTGAGTCTATTTATTTTCAAAATAAAATATTTCTTTTATATGTCGCATAACTTCAGTTATATGTTGCTTTTGTTTGTCTTACTGCATTGGTTTCACATTTTGCAGTTCCACCATTCAAGTATGTTTCTCAGAAATAGGGATAGGAGAAAAAAGAACAAAAGCATGAGGCATCACAGTCTGGTACAGGAATTCAAAACTAGCTCATGAAGAGAGGGAATACTTGGATGAAAAAATAGATAAGTTTTTTTTTTTTTTTTCCCTTTCTTCTTCTGAACAGGACGTTGTGTTAAGTAAATTAGGTGGACTAGAATTAACTGATACAAAATGTCACAAAAGCAAAAGGAAATCTCGTTAAAAGATAAAACCTAAATCTTTAAAGAATTTGATGAGAATAATGGTTCAACAAAAGTTTAGTTAGCAAAGAAAATAGGCATTCCTATGACAACACTAAAAACAGTTCTTTATGAGAGGGGAAAAAGGTTGAAGAAAGAGCAGAAATTGTGAGAGTCCACTTTCAAAGAAATTGCATGTTCAAGATGAAAAGCTTTCTGAGATCACAGCCATTTTGCTAAAACTTTTCCTTTAGTGTCAGTCCAATATTGCAGTGAATGCCTCATATTAAGTCAAAAGAAAGAGCACTTTGATTAAATGTGAAGGAAGTTTGCTTTTCAACTGGATGCATAAATTTAAACTGTGGCATATAATCTCAGATCATGTAATAAACGGAGAATCAAAAAACATTCCTGCTGAGTCAGTTGAAGAGTGGTTCGAGAACTTATCTGCCAAAACAGTTGAATATGTATTAAAAGATATTTTACAATGCTGATGAAAGTGTTCATTTCTTTAAACTTAAATGCCTGCTTTTTTACAGCTTGCAAAGGTGACCATGGAACTAAGAATGAGTTTGAAGGAGATGTAAAGGTCTTTTGTTTTACCTTATGCAGATGCTGATGGTATGGAAAACATGACTCCTGAAATGAAATGATGAGTTCTTTTTCCTCCTTTGTAATGAAAAAATGACAAAAGTCACAAAAACAGGGTGCTTCAAGCATGTTAAAGCTCTGCTATTAGAATATAAAGAAAATGAGGAAGCATGGATGACTACAGATGTTTTTACAGAATGGCTCAAGAAAATAGGAAAAGCATAAAAGTGTACCTTTTATGGATCAGTTTACCGCCCATCCTGAAACAACAGATTTCTTCCTAAATGTGAAAGTTATTTTCTGCTGGGCAAATTATAGTAGTGTTTAGATCATGTGTCATTAAGAATTTGAAAGTTTTTTGCAGTCAAATATTGATTCAAATAGTCCTTCAAAATATAACTATAGGAATTGCTACGAATATGATTTCACTTGCCTGGACTTGAGCAAAATTACAAATAATTAAAAATTTTTTTATTAAAGAGGGATTTTCGAAATCAGAGTCAAGTGAAAGTGTTGACTATGAAAATGATAATGAAACTGGAATTATGGATGAAGAAAATTAGAAATTATGGGTTTAGAAATTACAATCGAAGAACATGTTAACTGTGATGGTAGTGTAATGATGTATCTTTACATAATTAAAAAACTAATTAAAACCATTTTACAAGATGAACATTTAAGTAGCAGGGATGAAGAAGAAAATGAAGAAATAATCCCCTTCTTTTTAAAATGCTATCTATTCATTTGCACCCTCAGAAATTTCTTTGTGTGTAATTATACAAATAAGGAAACATTTCAAGAACTTAATTCAATTCATAACACTTTGTGTAAAATTCAGAATCAAAAGAAACATCAAGTGATAATTTAAGGCCTTTTTCTTTAAAAAATGTTACTTGTTCAGGGTGGTAATTTAAATAAAGGTATGACCCTTTTTCCCCCAATTTTATGTAACTACACACAGAAATTTGCATTATTATGATATTAAACATATTAGTGTTAATATTATTTTTAAAATACTAATATTAATTAAATAATAATTTTAATTTTGTTTGAATGTATTTGATATTTTTAACAAATTGAAATTAATAAAATTGTAAATCAGTAGTAGGTTAAGTAGTATGAAAATTGGGCAGTTAATATTTCACATCGTAAATTAACATTTTATTTATATGTCATTTGTGAACCATCCCTGGAAAGACAGTGCTCCACTGTAGTATAAAAACAGTTTTAGCACCTTTGATCACTGAAGTAGTCTCTTATAAGTGCATTCCAGGTAGATAGTTTGAGTAAACCCCATTTTCTCAAAAATTCATAGAGCTTTAATATATTTAGGTATATTTCACTGAAAGCTGATTTTGCTAATGATTACTGCACAGTGGCTATGAAAGAGTCACTGAAAATGATGAATGCTATCTCATAAAAATATCCATAAATCACTGACTAAAGATTAGTATAAATTACTCTACAAATAAATATTAAAAGTAAGCTAAGAAATTTTATTGAAATTTTGTAAAAGACCTTTTAAAATTTATGAAATTCAAAATGTTTGAAAGAAATTGTAATATTTTTATTCATTAATGGTACTTAGTATTTGCCTCACTTTATTACTGAAGTAAGGAAATGAATTTTTCAGTTTAGCTGCAATTGTTAAATATTTATACTGAACACTTATAAGATGCTTTCTTTTTTTTTTTTTTTTTTTTTTTTTTTTTTTTTTGAAAAAATTATGAATCTTTACATTAAGGTAATACTAAAGTTTTACTTCTGAAAATACTAAAGAGTGTTTATTTGCATATCTTAAAGTATATTATTTTTTTTACAGGATATTTTTTATCTGCCATGTTTTAAGTATCCTAATTATTTAACTGATCGTCTGAATATCCAGATGGCAGTGTACTACAAAAGTAGTAGTGGAAGCTTTGAGATACTCATTTTAAAACAAGGTGTGCAGATATTCTTGGCAAAAAGTATGGTTATTATTTATTTCATTTAATGATTCTCTGTTGTTGGCAAAATGCCTTCTCTTTCTCTCTCCTTTTCCCTGTTTTTTAAAAAATTAGTTTTATAAAAAAAATAAGCTAAATGGCTGAAGATTTCTTCAGCCATTTAGCTTATTTTCTTATTGGCATGTTCTTTGTATTAAAATGTGCATTTGTGATAATTTCTAATTCTTTTTTAAATTGCATGCTATCAGAACTAGGAAATTTATGATGTATACTGCATATAGGTATCTGTATTTTTGTGTAATTCTTAATATGTGCATTTTGTAAGATATATATATATAATATTTAGGTCTGATGTATATAATGGAGCTAGTGATTTTTTCTTCCTTTAATATGCAGTCAGAAATTTTGACAGATTTCTTTATTTAGGTTGTAGTGTCATTAGGTTTATTGATGCAGAAGACAGGAAAAATGTGTAGTGCCCTCGCCAGCATTTCAAACACCAGGCCTTAATTGCTAGCCAGACATACTATCCAATTACACCACAAAGACACACAGAAAGGAAAGGGTAAATACCTTATACAGTCAAAAGTCGTTAATCCGGACTTGTCGGGACTTCGGCGATTCCGGATTATCGATTTTTCCGGATTATAGATCATCAGTTTAAATCTCGTAAGATGGCATGCAGAAATTCTAAAATTAAAAATATGAAACCGTAATTTATGAAATAAAGAACAATTATGATCTAAAGGGTATCAAAATTTACAAAAAAAAAAAAGCTTAATATTTATTTGTTTACTTTATTAAACATTTCTCTCAGTGTAAGTTGTCTAAGTTGCTTCATTTTATGTGATAATACTTTCTCTTTAATTCTATAAAAAGACATAATTTCTTGTTCGGTTACAAAGTTCCGCTGTTCAAGTCTCGTTAATTGCTGTGCCGAGAATACTGACTAACTTGTCAATCGAAATTTTTTCGTTTTCACTAACCTCTCTGTCACATTCTTCATGTCTTTATCCATTTTTTGCAGTAATTCCACTTTTTGTTTGTTGGACATCGAAACATACTTTCATTTTGTAGATC
Source organism: Stegodyphus dumicola (assembly GCF_044657685.1). Taxonomy (NCBI): domain Eukaryota; kingdom Metazoa; phylum Arthropoda; class Arachnida; order Araneae; family Eresidae; genus Stegodyphus; species Stegodyphus dumicola. The sequence goes on from NC_140768.1 coordinate 179,746,388, forward strand.
TTTTGGAAGTTCCAGCATTGGAAATTCTATTTGACATAATCAAAAGTTCAAGTTTACTTTTATAAAATTGCTCTTACAGTCTGCAAAAAATAATAAGCGGGATCCAATTCGAAGATTAAGGAACAACGCAATCATTAACATTAACTGAAATAGATAATTAGATCATTTTAGCTTACGCCATCCGTTATACATTAAACGCGCAGGCGAAAACGTATTCTGCACTTGCGCACACGCATATGCGCAGTAGTCAAGGTCTTAAGCGCATGCGTAAAACGCCTGTGCGCGTGTGCCAACGCGGCGCATGCGCAGAAAGTTTTTAGCTTTGAGGTCCGGATTATAGATCATTCCGAATTATGGGTGTCCGAATTAACGACTTTTGACTGTATACTCCTTCTTTTAACTGCTTCCCTTACACATTTTTTTGAAAAAAATTGCAAAAAATCATCACATTTTTTTATTTTATTATTAAATACAAGGAAACGAAACAAAACAAAATATATAGGTTTTGAGTTGAATTTTTAATTTTTTACAGGTGTAAAAGCATTTATTTTTAATATTAGTTTACTATCCTGAGTTATCTCGGGCAAATAAAAAAATTAAATATTAGTCGTTGTATGAGAATTTTTGAAACAAGGGACAACACAAAGTGATACCTGACTTTCTATACACTGGTATCTGGTTTCTTTTCTTACTGGCTTATCTCTGGAATGTCTCATTGGAGTTGATTTTTTTTCAGTAACAATAATAACATCTGGAAAATGCCTTGAGGTTATAATCACTACCTGAAAAATCATCACTTTGGCTATCTTGTATCATCGCCATTATTTGACATTTTTCAATGCAACTATCTTTCTTTTACATTACTAATCCACAAGCAGACGTATACTAGACAATAGGGAAAACACATGACCAGTCCCGCCAAAAGAACCGCGAAACCAACAAAACTTGGCGAACTGTCAATAAAAGCTGAATATTTCTTTTCATTTCCTCCAGACCGAGTAAAACCGTGATAAAACAAATCGTACTGACAAATTCTGCTTTGCCCGAGTTTTCTCGGGATAATAATTAACTGCAATATATACAAACCCAGGATAACTCGGGATAATCAGGCAAGCGATTAAAGGGTGACTGGGGATGGTGGGACCCAAAACACCAAATCCTGGTGATGATGAATGATTGTCCACCACCTTTTATAGTTTGGGTTTAGACACTAGTCAAAGCATGTAAGAATTAAAGATTGCATTAGTCATGTTAGATTAAGATTGGACAAGTTGCTTTATTTCTAGAGGAGGAAATAGTATCAATTTATAACTATTGATTAATAAAAGTTTGTTTTGAATGCTATGTTTAGTTTGGGTTTAGACACCTGGAGAGTCCTTTTAAAATTTTTTTATGTCCAGAAACTGAAGAAATCTGCAAATCTTCAGCAAGATTCAAAAAGTGGACCTTCCAATGGACTTCCTATCCAATAACACCATGAAAGCATGCGAAAAGGAAAGAGAAAATACTTATAAGGCATATTTGTTAATTCATAGAGTATTAATCACAATAAAGCAATACAGTTGCAAAGATGGCTGAATTCACTAATGAATTTCAAGCATGGATTCCATAATTGCAGCATTTATGCTGTGTTTCAACTTGATCAAAGCAAGCATGTAAGAAATGAAGATTTTTTTACTCATATTATATTAAGATTGGAGAAGTTGCTTAAAGTAGCATCAACTTAATTACTATTGATTAACAAAAGTTTGGTTTGAATGCTAGGCTGCTTGCCATTAAAATTGTGACACCATTTCGTGACCTAAAAAACAACACAATTAACTTTATTTTGCAGATTGCTTTTAACATATTTTAATATTTAAAAAAAGGTATTCCATATCATCATTAAAATTTCAAAAATAGAGCAAACAGAATGTTCTACAATCTGTACTAAATGGGGCCAGTTTGCTGCTATATGGCAAAACATAGCCAAGAACCTCTGGATGGCATTTTGGAATCTTATAATTTTGGCAGTTGTAATTCATTGCCAGAGTACATCAGCTTATCCACTAGTGGTCTTTGTTGTTTCAATATGTATGACACCATAGACCAAATGTGTTCAGTCAGGAAAAGTTTTGATATATATCTTGCCCAGGGTGGAACTAACCTTTTATGTGCCAAGCAAATGTCAGTTGTTGAATGTAATGTGTGATTATGCATTATCCTGTTGGAATCTGGCTGTAGGATACCCTTGAATGTATGGGACAATCACTAACCTTAACGTGTCTGTAATTTAATGTTGACATATCAGAGTTCTAGATAAGAATACCTGGCATGAGAGAGACTCATATCCATATACACCCTTATCATAACTCCTGGCACTGGTTTGATATGACAGTGTATAAAAGCCAGATATCCGTATATGTTCCCTCATTGGCTCCAGATGCACATCTATCCATCATGATACTGTATGTTGGTGTGGAACTCACCCAAAAAGATATCATATCATTTATGTGTTTTTCATTATCCTGCTGGAAGACTCCATTTCAGTTGGAAAGAGAGGTGCCATGGAGTATAGCTGATTTGAAGTCATGTTCAGATAGTCTGTGGCTTTCATGATCTGTTCTATCACAACTAGGAGTCCCAGCGCCACCCATGAGAACACCACCACCAGCCTGTGTATGACCTGCTGTACAGAGGGGGAGCAAGTGTTCACCTGGAAGATGATGCTGATATGACCATCGACATGATGAATGAGAAATCATGATTCATTTGACCCAGCAATTGTCTTCCACTTGTCCATGGTCCAGTCTTGATGTCCGCGGACCCACTGTAGGCGAGTTGACAATGACACTTGCACAACAGAGGCACATGAGTGGGACATCTGTTGCACAATCTCGTATCCAGCAGTGTCGGACTTGCTTTGCATTGGGCTATCAGCTGAGCCACTATCTGGTACTGTTTTGCTATACCAAGCAGGACAGTCCCTGATATGTTTTTTCTTTGATGATGCATGGGCATCCAACACCTTGGTGTCTATTGCTGGTTTCACTGACATTTATCCACTTTGCACAAATACTAACAATGGCAGATCGTGAACAACCTACCAGTCCTACAGTTTCGAATATTCTTATTCCGAGTTTTCGGGCCATTACAATCTGCCCTCTATTAAATTTGCTTATATCAGCAGCATTTCTTATCACTCACAAAGTAAGAGCAAGAATAATTCCTTATCTTCTCTAAGCAGCAATTAAATACCATTCCCACTTAATCACATGCCCTTTATGTCATCCAGATGACTTATTGAAAAATGGTTAAATGGTCATAATGTTTTGGCTCATTAGTATATAAAGGCCATCTCTCCAAAGTTTTTGCCAAATTCATTGTTCTTTGTTGAAACATTTGTTCAGATATATAGAGGTTGTATGCATAGAGGTATAAATGGTGAATAGTGTAGCAATGTTTCTTCATTATTCTTATATTCAGCCTTTAAAGATATCCATAAAGTCTGTTGTATGCCATTCGCATATGTTTGGGGATTCACTAAAGCTAAATAAAAATAACAGTAAGTGTCTGAGAAACGTGAGGGACCACAGTGTTCATTCATTATATCTAAGAGTTTGTTGCAGAATGAGTTTCATATACAGTCAAAAGTCTTTAATCTGGACCTCAAAGCTACAAACTTTTTGTGCATGTGTCAACACATGCGCATAATTTCTTTAGGCATGCGCATATGCGTATACACATGCACATAATACATTTATGCATGTGCATTTAATGCATAACGGACGGTATAAGCTAAGCTAAAATTATCTATTTCAGTTAATGTTGCAGATTGCGTTGTTCCTTAATCTTCTAATTGGATCCAGCTTATTATTTTTTGCAGACTGTTAGAGCAATTTTATAAAAGTAAACTTGAATTTTCGATTATGTCAAAAAGAATTTCCGATTCTGGAGCTACCAATGGATCTACAAAGCGAAAGCATGTTCCAATGTCCATCAAACAAAAAGTGGAATTCCTGCAAAAAAGGCATATCCTTTGATTCTGTAATCATTCCAAAATATGTTTATCAATTTCACGCTGCTCTCCGAGGGGGGGGGGACACGGCACGCAATGAACTGGAAGTTGATCTGTCAGCACTATCCTTATCTTCAGGGCAGATGTTTTTATTTTATTCGGCTTATAATTCCTTACTAAATGTAGTATTTCATCTCGATGTACTCCGTCTTTGATATGATTTAAATCAAACTCCTCATCTTTATAAATATCACAAATACACATCAAATAGTTTTCTGGTTGCAATTTTCTAATTTCGACTATGTGTAATGTATGCTTTACGCATGCGCATGTTGAAAGAAATGTTTAATAAACTAAACAAATAAATATTAAGCTTTTTTTTTTGTAAATTTTGATACCCTTTAGATCATAATTCTCTTTATTTTATAAATTATGGTTTCATATTTTTAATTTTATAATTTCTGCATGCCATCTTACCAGATTTAAACTGATGATCTATAATCCAGAATCGCCAAAGTCCCGACGAGTCTGGATTAAAGACTTTTGACTGTAGCAAGGTGTAGCTACACTACAGCAGAGTCCTGCAAATTCTGATGTTAATTTTTTAGACTTTAATTCTTACTTTAAATCTCAAAAGCTTGCAGATATATGACTTATATCATTAATTGTGTAGGAAATGAAAGCTTTAACTGAAAATGTGATTTTATTACAAAAAACCAACTTAGATTGGAGAGACTCAACGTAACACAGAAAAATTAATAATCAATTACATCTTAGGTGGAGTTGGGCATCTTTTGATGTTTCCGTACGATGTATTTCGTTTGGCAATGGGGAAATAAAGTTATTGACAAGTAGAATCTTTGTAAAGGCACTCAGTCTCTCTATGACAAGGCCATATACTTGTAGGATCCACTCAGCTACTATAGACTTGACCTCAGCTTCAGAATTCACTTAACTGTTGAACTCGACCCCTCTTGTGGTATTGGCTGCCTACCTACTGCTTGGCATGACTGCTCCAAGCTGTACTGCGCTGCTTCGGTGGAAATTTCAATTTCTTATACTTGTAGCATTTGCCACTACTTCAAGTGAATGTGAAAATTTTTACGCAATGTTTGACATCCTCCCATTTAAGTTAATTAGAAAAAAGTTAACTTACATAACAGAGCAAATTAATGCAATTATAAAATAATGAAAAATGCAAAAACAATATAAGCCAGTCTCATAAGTTCTATCAGATCTAGTTACTGTTCCATGTCTTGCATGCTTCATATTCTCCATTTGTTTTAGGATTTGGAAGTAAGACCTTTTGCACCTTATTTTTTACCTTTGTGGCCACATCGTTTGGCACAAGTTCCAGATAAAATAAGTTTTGAACTGCTGTTGCCAAAATTATATTCTGAATCTGCACCCTTGCAAGATAAAGTATTCCATCAGTTTGGGGATGTACATCAAAGAGGCCAAAAAGGTCTCTTCTTATCATTACTACCTACTAAATCAATATCATCCAATTTAACAATGTTTTTACTCCTAGCTATTTTGTATGAAATCCTAAAAATTCCCAAATACCATATATTTCTGTGTATATGCTGAGAATTTTGGTAATTTTGTATTTCATATGTTTATTAAAAAAAGATTAATTTTAAATGGAATCAGTTACTGTAAAGGCCCTTATTTTCGCGAGCCCATCATAATCGCAAAAATTTAAGCCTAACGAAATACTTTTTTATTCCGCCTCAAATAAGAATAAAAAATTAGTAATTTTTCACTTACCCAAAATTTAATGATTTATTGCACAGTTACAAGCTTTTTCTTGACAAATTTCTTTCTTATAACTATTTTTTGAATAATATACAACTATATTTCTCGAATATAAAACAATAAAATTAATAGAAGGCAGCTCATTCATTTAGAATACTATTTATACCAACTTCTTTGAAGCCATTCAAAATTATCTCATGTTTGGTTTCAATACCGTTAAATATGCGCCCAAGCCAAGAAGCATGAATCGGTTTTAGTCATGATATTTGCAAGTCCACAGATTCTTTTTCGTCTACAAATTGAAGCTCATTAGAATACCACTCAATAAACTTATTCTTGAGCAAACGCTTGAACTGAATGTAAAGCAAATATCGGCTGATGAAATAACAGAAGACCCCTCAAATATGGCAGAAGCATCTGCTGAATCATCTGATAATGAAAATTCTGATTCCGAAGCACTACCTGAAATGCAGATTAAAAGGGAGCCAGGTCGTCCAAAGAAAATCAAGACTGGGAAGCCAGGAAGACTAAAAAAAGAGTAGCACAATATAAACATAGAAAAGGAAGAAGCACAAATTGCTGAAGAAGATACAAATCCGACATTAGAAGAAGCATTAAATGGAAGTTATGCTGAAGAATGACATAAGGCTATGCAAAGTGAGTATGAAGCACTTGTTAAAAAAGGTGCACAGAAGCTTATGAAAAATGCTGTTTATCACTCACGCACTAAACACATAGATATTAGACATAATTTCATTCGTGAAATTTATGAAAGAAATGAAATAGACATTAACTATGTGCCAACAGAGAAAATGCCTGCTGATGTACTGACAAAAACACTGACTGCTTCGAAACATTCTAAGTGCTGTAAATTAATTGGAATAACTGTAAATGATTAATGTTTATTTATTTTTTTTTTTCAGCCGCCAAATGTTGAAAGGGGGATTGTTGTATCATAAATAATTAATACGACGTTTAGCTTAAGAGAGCTTCTCCTGACGCATGCGCCGTTCGCATTTATCTGCGTGGTGATGATGACGTAACTGTTTATTACGTATGTATGTATATCATTCTTACTTCTTCGCCCTTTTTTTCTCTGCTGTACGCAACTATGTTTAAGTTAATTTCTGTCATTAAAAATGTTCATTGATATTACAATCTATTTAGGCTTATTTATTTCTTCAATTAAGATTATAATTCTAAAGTAATAAAACTTCAAGAGAATATTAATAGCATATGTTTAACATTTGGAAGCTATAAACTTAAATTATTTCTGTGAAAATGACTTTGGCATACCAATCGTAAGAAATTATAAACATAAGAATTTTACTCACTATTTAATTGCGGAAGAATATCATTGAATGGTATGTAAGGATAAAAATGAACTTTGAACTATTCTAATTCATTTATTAACCAACTCTTCAAGGCTAGTTGAAAATCACATCAAATATCCAAAATTTTGAAATTAAATATCTCAGTCACATGCGAAAGTGAAGTTTTTTATTTTTTATAATGTGTGTGGAATTTTCCTAAATGTTATATATACTGAATAAAGGACCACATAAAAAGCTAGATTTCATGATTTTACTGAAGCATTTCAACATTTGCATCATTCAAAACATTTTTGTACTTAGAAGGATATGTTTAAGACCAATAAAATAAATATTGCAAAAATAAGAACTTTTTCGGACACATGCATAGACATTGAATATTTATAAATAAAAAATTTTATTTTCATTTTGGTTGTAAGTTAGATGCAAGCTCCTTACAACTGTAATTTGATTAAAGTGGATTATTTGACAAGTATCGTTAAATATCCATTATTTGTAAATAAACTAAATTTTTAGAAGTTGTAATAGTATATTTTTCAATATGGTTCTGCAGCTTTGGCCGAAGAAAGGGGCATTTTGCAGTTTACAAACACACTTGAAATTATATATATATAAATTGTATATAAACAGGGTTCGTATGGTCCTTAAGAATCCTTAAATATTTTAGAATTGATTTTTGGTCCTTAAAAGTCCTTAATTTTGGCAAAAATCAGCAGAAGGTCCTTAATTTAAATCATCTGAAATTTTTGTTTTTACAACTGTCATTTTCAGTGTGAATTAACATTTTAGAGGAATATTTTTGGTGATTCACTGACATATATGGTTATCTTTTTAATGGGCTATAATTTATTTCTATTTCTAATATAAACAATGGGGTACTCGAGTTTCTAAGTAAGAAGTGAAACATAAGCATTTTGAAACTCATTTTTTTCTAATAAAGAGCTCTTAAACAACTTTTTGCTTTTGGGGATGTGAATTCTTTTATTAAATGGTTCTAAATTTCGCGACTTGTCAACATTTTGGGGATTTTAAGATCAGTTTCTATAGAAAATTTTTAATTCCGAGATCTGAGAATTTTTTGACAATTGTTTTTAAAACATCATAACATTGATAAAGTTCATTAAAATAATGGTAATATGTTGAAATTATATTTTAAAAATAACATTAAAGTAAAACATTTTCATTTTTCATTGTCATATTATAAAGTTTCATTTTGGCAACTTGTTATACAATATTTTGAATCTGAAAAACAAACAAGGTATAATGCTATAAAGCATAATTTATGAAACAGCTCTTAGCAAAAGCAAAATTAGCTACTGTAGCATTGTGACCACGGCTAGCTGTAAAGTTGTTAAACAAAACTGGTAAATTTAACCCAGACAAACTTTTAACATTTAACAAAAGGAATTTAATTCAACACAAACACTACATAAAGAAAGTTACATGACAAAACTAACAAGAAGTAACACAAAGAAATATTACTCAAATGAAAATAAAAAGTACATGTTCATAGCCCTTTGCCGAAACTCGAACTAACTTCTGCTGAAACTCAAACTAACTAGTTCGGGCGTAGGTGTTTTTTTGAATAGCATCCGAAAAGGTGGCGCTGCAGTACATGCGGCTGTTTGCTAGCATTCATTACACTACATAATTAATGAAAAATGTCTTTTTAATTTTTTCATAGTAAGCATTTCCCATGTAATTGTCTCAGGATATTCAAAATTCTCAGAATATGCATTAGTTTTCTCTTTAAAATCAATTTTACACTTTTTCCGTCCCCCCTTTTTTTTTTCCAAAATATTTCTGGCTTTTCTCTGTTACAGAATTGGTAGGGATAGTTTTTCCTTAGTATTTTAGACACTGCAGCTTGGATTAGAAGGATTTGAAGGCAAGATTTATAGATCCACGATTCTGGAAAATTCAAGAAATATGTGACAAAATGAAAAATGTCTCCATGGTACCAACATGTAATGGATGTATTTTACAGAAAGTTTGTGATGAATTTCTTACCTCTTGGAGAACGCCTGGAAGAACAATGAATACATATAATATTTGAATGTTTTACTCCTAGTTATTTTCTTAACATGTTTATCTTCCCTATATTTTCTCTACTTTTCACTAGACACAAGCATGGAAAATATCCAAAATGTTTCTAATCTTGGCAGGCACTTGGGCAGGCATTATAGAAAAGGATTCTTTTATTAATAAAAAAATTGAAAACTTACAATTTAAAATATTCGTGTAATATGTTTTAATGCATCATACACAGAGCTGGTACTAGGCATTTTCCCACTTGATGCAGTTTCTATGGATCCTAAATTCTGCTGCCTAGCACCTTTCTAAATCCTGCTTCCAATAACTGCTCTAAATTCTAAAAGTTTTGTCATCTCTAGATTTTGTTGTAAGGTATGTCACTAAATTCTAAAAATTCTGCCACACCAGCTCTGTAACCAGCCTTTATCATATATATTTCATATTTCTCCTGAATGTTCAAATTACTAAAGAAATAAGATTAGCTACTTTTCTATGCATTCTAAATACATTTAGTGTTTTTTTAGAATAACAGAAATATTTAATTAAATCCAAAAATTCTGAAATGAAAAGGAAACATGTTGAAGAAAATAAAGAAAATTATTCTTCAAAGATATGTGCAGTTATTATTATGTAAATTATCCATTTGTTTATAATTTTAGACTTTTCATTCTATAATTTTCCATTTCTATTTCCTCATATGATAGAGTTACTGAGCCAGATTAAATTAAAATTAAATTTAATTATTTTTTACCACTAGTCCACATTTTTAGTTTGAATTTGACTGTTCTTGTTTAATTACATAACCATGAGCTGTAATTGATTTTGTTAGCATCAGAACATGCATTTATGTTCTAAGTTCTTTTAAAATAAGAGTCTTATTTAAACCTTTGTCTGATATTGTAGTTACTTTCAGACATAGTGATAATTTGCTCCACATCTGTTGGTGGTTTGGAACTATTTAACTTTTATCAAGTCAAGTAAATCTTCATGGGCGCATTGTGGAAAGGTTGACAAGTTAGGAGATAAAGCACACAGAAACTAGCGAGAGGATAGGTTTTGCATATTGAGACAAATCTCTAATTGTTGGAAAAGATGCTTAAAGAGAAGGAAATGGATATAAAGTAGCCAAAATGTTTGGGAAGGCTTCAAATTAAAATCACGGATAAATATTTTGTTGAGGTTCTTGTTACAAAACATTTTGCGGCACAGTGTGTCCGGTGTGAACGCACCTAAAAATTTCCTTCTGTACGCACAGAAAAATTGAATGAAAAAGGATTTATAGGTTACTCTGAACCTTCTTTATTTATAGTAGATGGCAGCTCAACACAAGCCAGTCCATATATTTTAGCCATGTTTAGTTTTTAAGACCCTCATTTTAAGTCCAACAAAAAAATCTTCCAGATTTTTTTAGGGTATAAAAGGAATTGTTTGAAAAGAAATTTCTATGTTATTTTTTTGGGGTGTATGCTAATCTCCTTATTCTATATTATTTTTAAAATTTTACCTTCAAATCTTGCCTAAAATCAAATAGCGAACCCTAGGTGTGCCCAGATCGAGCTCACCGATAATCTAGGACAACTGAGAGTCTGTATTCTTTGTTTCTCCGCATCTCATCGGTCAGTTCATTGACAACAATGCTTGTTTCAGCACTCTTTTTGAAGCTCTATTCAATCAGTGTGCCTACTTTGGGCACATCCACAGAATTAAAAGATAAGTGCTATCTTCACAAAATTTTACTGGTGTACTCCTCTAGGCCTAATTAGATTGCCTTCCTTTTTTTTTTATCTAAACTCCAACTTTAAATGGTAGTGTGTCGGAAAGGGTTAAGAATCAATGTCATAAATTACATGTATTTTAAACTGTGAAATTTTATTAGATTTTGATTTTAATAGTGCTTTTTAACAAATATTGTTAAAAAATGAAATCTAATAGTGGCCATATAAATCCATAATGACTAAGGTTACCTAATTTAATTATTTATAGCTAACTGCTTACCCTTAAAAATTATCTCTACATATTAAAGTGAGTTTTGCCTTTCATTAATAGTCACTGTGGTCACAAGATAAAACACAAAAATGTAAAAATTCAAATGAAACTTGTTCTTTGCATCTAGTAAGACTTAAAATGATACAAAACAACTTATCACCTCTTTTGCTTTAATTTCTTATTGGAACCTTAAAGTATATTAACTGGGTTACAACCTCTAAAACTCTACATGAAGCTACGACACTCACTGCATCAAACAGAGCCTAACTAACTTTCAGCACTAGCCAACCGTGCCTACATCAGGTCTTTCAGGTTTGTTCTAATCAGCAGGTCTCTCTCTAGACAAGCGGCAGTGGTGACAACATTCAGTCTTTTGTTATGAATCATGCTGATTACGATTTTACTTCTCATTTTAATCTATGCCATTTTACATAAAATCTGCGTACTATTACTATATATCCATCTAGACTGACCAAGTATGTGACAAAATGAGACATAAGAAAAATCAACATAAAGCTAACTGTTAGTAAAACGTAAAAGTCACTTATCTTCTTTTAACCTTTTAAGGCCGGGGCTTTGGTAGCAGTAAAAGCTACCAAAGGATGGGGAATCTTTAACTGAATGCTTTACCCCCTTTAAGAAATCACCTCCTATGCAACAAAGATTCTTGTGTGTAGTTTAATGGATTCTCAGAAGGGTGCATCTATGTCGCAAAAGGAAGACCTTTGAAAGAGATAAGTGGTTAAAACCCTAGGGATGTCAAATTTGACACACTAAAGTGGACAACCCCGTCTTTTCAAAGAGAGGACTCTATGGCCACTATAATGGCCATCCCGTCTTCAAAAGATTAAATATGATCAACTATTATAAGTAAAAAATATTTAATGCTACTTGATAAATTGCATAAAGTTTATTTTATTCTCAAACTTATTAATAATTATGTTAATTAATTCATGTATAGTAATAACTTAGGGATCTATTTCCTTTTTAGGATGATATTACAAAAGTGAAATTCAGGCACAGATAATATTTTTTCAAATGGGAGTTTATTCAGTTCCCATTTGCTCATAGGTCCTTAATTTTTTTTTTTATTAATGGCCTTTAAAAGTACTTAATTTCTGTGTGCAGAAATGTGTATGAACCCTGATGAATATACATGTATATACATATGTTCATTATTTTGTTTCATTATTCATTTGTTTTATTTGAAAAGTGAGCTTCCATGGTGCTATTACATAATGAATAAGATGCTATTACATAATGAAATTTTAGTATTGTTATAATTTTAATTGCATTTCTTGTTCAATTTTTATGACTAGAAATTCTGTATTTTCCTTTTTTACTAACACTAGAAGTATCTTTACCTTCTTTTCTTTTTTTTCGGGGGGGGGGGGGGCATTATGTTGTACTATGCCATATAGCTCCTTTGCATTATTTAATCAGCGATACAACTGGCTACTTCTGTTTCTGCAAGCTGTTGTTATTACAGTAATTCACTAACTACTTATGTTTGCTGTATATGGATATTTGGCTATGGATCTTGAATGAACATTTAGTCTCTTAGAACTGGACATAGATCAGACAACATACATATATCACCCAAAAGCAGACACTCCACCTCTTCAACCTCAATTTTAACTTAAACTTCATGTGCAATGGATGCTGCTTCCAGAGCTCCCATTTCGACACAACAGAAATCGTATGTCAACATTAGATTTGATATCCTAACTTAAATTCCTTTACCATCCATCAACTGTAAAAGTCATCATACCTTATCATCAATCTGTTCAATAAGGTTTTCAGATCAACTCCCACAGAATAAACTCTGCTTCAGATATATCCCTGCAATTACTGTTAACAGTCCTCTTAATTCTGATTTTATTTCCATGTGATCAAGAAGCATATTAGTCATCTTTTTCTATCCACTTTATCTTTAGTGTTGTATATCTGTTTAAAACTTACAAAATACCAAATATATATATATGTGTGTATGTATATATATATATATATATATATATATATATACATATATATGTATGTATGTATATAAGCATAAACATATGAAAGAAGGGACTATTAAGAATCCTGATTTAATTAAACATAATTATAAATTATAATTAAAAGGCATTAATCCTATTTAAATTTCTATACTTCAAAGTAAAATTTAAGCAAGGCAATAAAGCAAAAGAATTACAATTTGAAGTAAATTCCAATTTACAAATTCATAATTTTTAATTGATGATTAAAAAATCTTATTAAAAATTTTTAAAAAGGTTTGGGAATTTTCTTTAAAAGTATTAAATAGTAAGCGGGAAATTGCCATGGAAAACTTGCTTTACAAGCAATGGCTAATAGCAGTTAATATGCGTAAAATTGTGATGCAAAAAGTGTTAATAATAATTATAGCCATATAAGAAAAACTACCTAAAAATGAACAGTTGAAAAGATAATGAAACAGTACTGACTCTTCAGGGGGAATTAGCTTATTTCACACTCTTCAACAGTTCATATATTGTGTTTTGTCCTTGCTATGCATGTACAAATTGAAAGTAGAAATGAAATTAAGCATAAATACTTAATTCTCCAAATTTAGCAAACTCATATGCATATCAAGAATTCTCCTACACGATGTAAAGTAATTAAAAATTTTTAGGATATGTATAAATGATAACCATCTGTTATCTATATAAATTAGTGGCTAGTGCATTAGACTCAAGATCGCCAGGTTGTGAGATCGAATCTTTTAACCACTATTAATTTTTCAAAACTTTTAATATGCTTAAAAGTTTGCTTTTTCATGTTCACTCCTCCTTATATATTCCCCTTAATATATATTTTTACGATGTGGAAGTAATACGAAAAGCACTCTGAAAATATTAATCCTTGGATTATATATGCATGATGTGATCTGTTCCTTTTCTCATTCCAAAATGATTATCACTGTATTACAGTCAATTCACTCATATTTATTTTGCCTCAATTTGCACTTACCTTCAAGATTACAGGGCTTATCGATACCATAGTAACATTCCTGAATATTGTGCTTTGCATGAGTAGAGAAGTATGTTGCACTTTGTTCATGGTCAGATTCTGGTGGAAAAGTGCATCCCTGATTTGGCCATGTGTCTTGTGCATGTTTTAAGTCTAAATTATTGGCATACAGGTCTATGAAACAGTCAATAAATCCCTAGTTAACCTTGATCATGTAAACTCCAATAGTCAACAGCAGATGGTTCCGGCTTTGCTATATTTTAGCCATTCATCATAGTTTACTTCATCATACTTTTCCAAATAGTTTAAGATCTATTTTTATTTATAAAAGCAAAAATTTTATTAAAGCTTTTGTGATAATGACAATAGAATCAAACATTCTAAATGCATTGGTCACAAATTAAATAACACAAAAAATTCAAAATATTAATTTTAAATATTATAAAGAATTTGGTTAGAAAAAAATAGACAATTTTGTTGCTGGTCGTTTCATCAAATGATTTCTAATTCGAGCAGTAACTACTCTTAGCATGCTATTCACTCCACAAAAACTGTCTACGAAACATATAAGGAACAATATATCAATGGGGAAATAATCCTCTTTTATTAAAATAACAGGATTAATTTTATTTCTTTTTAAAACTGCCACTTGCTTCTTTGCTGCAAGAAATTTAAGTAGTCAATTAAAAATTATATAAAAATTTTTATATTGTCAAAAATTGCTTTCAAAATAGAATTTTTGTTCTTAAACAAAGGCAGAAAAAATTAATATGTATATTGCTTACCAAAACCTTTGGCAGAAGAGTTTTCCATAACATAAATTCCCATCTTTCACACATCTGCACTACTTAATGCTATTAAAAGTTAATAAAAAGGGCTAAAATCAAAATTTAAAACATTTTTTTTTTCTTTTTTTACTTCCTTGTACAAAGTAAAAAGGAAGTATTGTAATCGTGAAAAGTTTCAGGTAGCATATTTCAACGAAAATATCCATTTTGACCGCTATCAAATGCAATTTAATGATGTTTTTGCGTGATATCTGTACATAAGGACAGAATAAAATACTCTTTTCCTTCAAAAAAATTATAAAACTGCTTTAAAATTAATTCTGAAGAGAATTTTTCGTGGCGTCTGTACGAACGTATGTACGTACATGCATACGAACGTATGTACGTACATGCATACGTACGTATCTCGCATAACTCAAAAACGAGTAGCCTCAGAACGTTGAAATTTTGTATATAGGACTGCTATAACATGCAGATGTGCACCTCGTATTTTGGTTGCAATCGGCCGCACCAAATGTATATAAATATATTTATATACATATCCACCTCTGTTACCCGGCTCAGTGATCTCAGTTTCTTTACTCTTGTATGTTTGTAAATTGTACATTTTTTGCTTTAAAAATGATAGTATGATGTTGTTTTTATCTTCCGGTTAAGGTATTTATGCCTTTAGTAAATCTGTATGCAATATTTTTAGCATTATCAACAATTTTAAAGTTGATTAGGTGCCGCTAAGCCTTTTTCTTATGGTGGCCATTAATGTTCACATTTGAAACAGGAGACTAGTTGATTTGTTGCCAATCTAGAGAAACTTAGCTTCGCAACAACAAAGATAACGCGTTCATTTATTATTGCCAATTAAATCATGCTTAATTCTTTCTGGAATTTTTTGAGGAAATAAGTGTTTAAGATTTACTTCGTAATTTTTAATATAGATATTTTTTATGTATTTTTGCCTTCTCACAAAGTGAGAACTGAATCAATTAAATGAGAATTACTCAATCGTCTGTGAAAAACGGTTTCTTTTTTGTTTTGCTTGCTTAATTTCTTTTATACATCATTCTAGCTTTATTATAGTATTTGAATAGAACATGTGGCAACGATTAGATAATTATGTTCTTTAAATGATATAAATTTTGGGCATTATGAGTTATAATATGAATGAAATATCTAAGTTAACTGTTATATAATTATTGGATTATATGACGGTTAACTTAGTTTCCGTTATATAATTATTATATGAGTTAACTGTTATATATCTATTAATACTGTTAAGTGAATCTAGCGCCAGAGTGTCACTATGGTAAACAAATACTAGAGTGAATTTTAAAGAATGCATTTATTCTATTGTGGTTTATGCGCTGTCGGCGAAGTAGATTTAATTCAGTCCAATAAGTTTAAATGAAATGCAAGAAAAAATGCGTATAATTTAATATTCCATACAAGGAAGTCATGTGGTGTACACATCAGATTTTTTTATTAAGTTTCTTAATTTTCATGACAGAAAAATTTCTGTTTATTCTCAAATACAGTCATCGGCAATCATGATCTAGATTTACAGTCCATATTGGCAATATAAACTGTAATCACCTTATACTTTATTTTGCTCATACCTTTAAGGCACAAAATATAACAGATACTGAGTCATAGGTTCTCAAATTAGAAATAAAACATGACCCATGCATTATGTTATGCAGATGTAAATTCCAAAACTTTGTGACTCAGCAATTAACTCATGCAACATACTAAGCTGTTATGAAAGAGTTGAGTAGTTGATTTGCATGATCAGAATTGTATTAAAACTAGAGAAATTTATGTTGTAGATTTATAAACTTTTAATTCTTTCTTTTCTTTTAGCCTCGAGTAATGATTAACTGCAGCAGAAAACACTTTAAAAGTTGTGAAAATTACTCTATTAATGTAAGTTGCATTTTTACATAAACTTGATTCAAACTTTTACTAATATTTTGTGTTATGTATGTTAATTTGCATGAAACATATTAAATATATATATGAACATTATTTAGAAGTTTTTATAAATGTTTTTTCTTTCTAAAGATCATTTTGAATTGTGAAAGTTATATAAGTTATGTTTAGGGATTGAAAAATTCTTCTGAAAAATACAATTTAAAGTAAGATATTAAGGCCCATGAATGCTGCATGTCCTATATATCTTATTGTTGTCAGCTTTTAATCAAAAGTGTATTATTAATGAAATTTTAAGGGAAAATGTCAGACAATCAAACTTACATTTTCCTTGAAATTCACAACACATGTGATCATTTGAGAAATTATGAGTCTTGTGACTAGTTGTCTTTCCTTTGCAGAAGAGAAGGAGGAAAGAATCACAAGGGAACAAATCTTGTGGATCCTCTTTTGTTCCCTTGTGATTATTTTTTTCTTTTCTGCTGTTAACCTCTTGTGGTTCTTTGCTGCTGCTTTGTGTCTGTATGTACTTTTTTTCTGCTTTTTGCTTTCTTCGTTTCCTAATTATAGTTTCTTTCTTAGAAGAGATGACCCATAATGTAATGCTGTAGTGCATTCTTCTAGCTTCATATTCCAAGCAGACTAATTGTCCATGTGTTTGCTGTAAACTGTGTCCTCAATGGGAAAAAAGGATCTTAACATTTCAGAGAAAACAGCACATCATTTTAAATGCAACTTTAAGGTAAATGTAATGATGATATGTGTTGGTCCCATATATATCATTTGACAGTTGAATGGATTTTTTATTGACTGTGGACTAAACAGTTAGACATTTACTGTATGATTGATTATTGCTAATGAAATCTCAATTTGTGAATCCAGTGTCCAAATATGCTATTCATTATAGGAAGAACTTGGTGACAAACTGCTACTTCATGTGATACTGTTTTCATTGTGATTTGTTTTCTGCCATTTTGCCTCTTATTTTAACTTTTACTGTTAAGTTTGTTTTGTTTCTGAAGTGCTCTATTAGCTATCAAAAAATTACACTCAGAAGACCTTTTGCAGTCTAATGTAAGTGGTCAATCTAGAAAAGCAGGTGCCCACTGTAGTTAAAAAAAAAAAAAAAAAAAAAAAAAAACTTTTGCAGTTTAGTCAGCTTACATGCTGGTAGTTGTACTTTTTAAAGGTTTATACTCCTGGTTTATGACTTTTTCTTCAATATTGATTCTTTACTGTTATAAAGAGTATTTACTATTTTAACATCTAAGGAAACTCCCCTGAAATGTTGTATGTTAATGTTAGAAATATATTTTGGTCTCTCTCTTTTTTTTTTTTTTTCCCTGTTGTGTGTCTAATCACTTTTACAGTTTTCAAGGTCAGCATTTTATTCATTATGTGTTTTTCTAACATGTATATGTCCTTTGCAACTGTTGTAAAGAAATTAAATATGACATTGTAACCTGCATAACCCAGACCTTGCTTCTTTTCCAAAAGTAACTTGTCTTAAAAAATTGCAGATGGTAAAATTTATCCAGAATCCTTTTTTGTTTGTTTTGTTTCCCTATGATTAAAAACTTGTTGAATTATAGCATAGCCCATGATTATTATAAACTCTGTCATATTGTCTTAATGTACTGCATTTGCTCGGAGCCTCTGTCAGGCCATTTTTTTTCGGTTGGAATAATGTGGCATTCTTTAATGTTCTTGTTTCTGTTACCCATTCTTGCCTGTGCATTAAAAACTTGAAAGGAATGCTTTTTTTTCCTCCCCCCCCCAATAATGAGATATGGTTCCCTAATCTAATAAAGATGCCGCCACAGACTCAAAGGAGTCATAAAAGCTATTTTGGAAAAAGAAGCCAATCCTGCTCAGTTTTAAAAGTACTTACAGACCTAACCCAGTCTGCAATGCTTTTTTTAAAATAAGTCATAGAAACAAAGTAATTAAAAAAAAAAAAAAAAGAATAGACTGTGCACAACTGGAGTGCATTTTGGCAATCCAGTGTACTGTCTTTTCTTTACAAAGTGATTTTTGTAGAGGCTTTTTTAACTGTACAGTATTTAAAAACAGTTTTTCCTGTTTGTTAGATTTCTGGGTGTTTCTTATTTATTTCACATTTCTGAATACGAATTTGACTTCTATCATATACAAATTTTAGGGAAACAAAGGAATTAATATAGAGTTAATATTTAAAAATTAGTGATTTCTTTCAAAATACAAGCCACTTCAAATATTAAAATTTAATCAATCATAATTATCTGCATTTTATATAAACTGAATTATGAAAAAGTGCTTTATTATTGTCTTTTTCTTTTGCAAATACCAGCTTGTGTTTTTGCATAAAAATCTAATAGCAATCGTTATTATGTGGTTTCCATTTTCTATTTATATAGATGTCTGTTTTCTTTATGAGTAAAATCTTGAAGAAATATTTTGTGCTAATTTGTGCTGGTGTCAAATTTTCAAGAAAAACAATCCAAACTGAGATGGAAAATGTGCAAACCCAATGAGTTATTTTAATTCAAGGCTTCCTAAAGTGAAAGCATTTGTGTCTCATTTAAGCTCTCTTTGAAGTTAAGGTTTCAAAAAAGTATTTAATATATGAGAATAAAACAGTAAATTCACAGAGAATAAACATTTCTTCTTTTATTGTTGCAGTCATTTCCACCAGCAAATTTCTTTATCCAACGAGCTTAATTATTTTTAAGTATTTGAAATATACAAGAAAAAACAGTGGAATAGAGAAAGAGATTTAAATTGAGTTCATGAAAGTAACATCTAAACATCATCACTAAAAACTGAAAGTTATGAGAAAATGCTGTGTTGAGGTCATTGTCCATATTTTCCATTTTGCATCTTTGCCTTCATTCACTTTCCTACCAGAAATACAAGTGACACTATTTATCATTATCAATTAATGCAAGTCACCAGTGATTTAAGATAACTAAAAAAGATTTGCTGTTTTCTTGGGGAAAGGGGATTATTCCTAGCATGAAGTATGCATTCTTAGCAAGTAAGTAGCATGAATTCATGGAGTAAACAGCCATGGAAGATGACAACTGGATTCTAACAAAAATATTTTTCTTCTCTTGGTTGCATTTGTCTGTAAGCGTCACTTTGTGCATTATCTAAGACAGGATTTTCACTGAAGGGGAAAATAATTAATTTTCTGAAAGAATTTGGAATAGTCATCTTTACCATGTTAGCGATGTTTTACAAAGTTTGTGCTGTAATGTATTATTTTGTTACAGAGCCTTTAAATACAGTAAAGCACAAATCTGTAATTAACAGGAAGTGCAGTTCCAGTAAAACATCGCACTTTTACCAGTGTTTACAGCAACTTCACACTATAACAAGTTCATGTACAATGTCTGTTAGCTGATATCCGCTTTGGAAAGTGGAAAATCTATCTCTGAAAAATTTTTAAAAACTTGCTTGAAATAAGAAATGCTCTGCAAATCTACTGTAAGAAAAGCACATTTATGTGCTGCATACATTGATGCAGTTAAGAATACCTGAAGTGAGGTTGAAAACAGCATTACTTTTATTCCCATTGATGAAACAACCAATGCCAATGGCAGATTCCCATGTAATGTTGTTATGGAAACCATATTGTTATTTTCACAACATGAATGGTGGGAAAAATTCACTAGTTTTTCAGTTTCTTAAGCTTTCTTCATTGCTTGAAATTTACTTTGGCATAATGTAATTAAACACTTTTCATGTATGCGACTGCATCAGTCAGAAAGAGAATGACAGCAACATTCTCTTTCTGACTGATGCAGCCGCATACATGAAAAGAGTAGGAAAGATACTTGCTCTTTCGTGCTTGGCACACATGTTGCGTAAGATTGTCAAAAACGTTTTTATAGCACTAAACAGTGTGAAACTTATTTAAGATATAAAAACACTTTCTTAAATTGCTTGCTATAGAAACAGTTTTTATAGTTTGCAGGAGTTTTATACCATTGCCTTACAATTCATTTCTGACGAGGTGGAGAACATGGTTAAGTGCAGTTTGTTGTTTTTGGTGACACTTTTGATGAAGAGAATTAAAAATCTTTGTAAAGTTATTCAAACAGACATCTGTTTAAAGAACAATCTTCCATTCATATTTTCACACTTCTTGTGCCAGCTTCAATAACTTCTCTGGGGAAACTAAATCTAGGTCTAGTATCTTCTGTGCATTTGTTTGATGGTGTGATGAAAAACTTGTCTATTATTCTCAGTGAGAAAACTGCAGGCTTGAAGAATAAGTTGGAATACAGTCTTTGTGAAAACATTGCTCTGCAGAAAATTAGGAATGTCTAATTTTTTTAAGATGTAAGCACAGTTGATATTGCTATGAATCCTATGGTTTTATCTAGCTTTAAATATGTTCCTGACATATCAGTAGATGTTTAATGATCACTTTACCTCAAACACAGTTTAACAAGTAGGTAACAAATCTGTTGATGAAAAATCTGATCGAAATACTTGTGAATCAGAAGTGAACTTAGGTAATGTTTGTCACTCATTAATTTTAAAATGTCAGGTTAATTTTATGAATTTTGTGTGTGTATGTATGTTATTACTTCCATTATGATATATATACAGTCAAACCACTTGTTAGTGAACATTCATAGGATCAACATTTTTTTTTTTTTTTTTTTTTTTTTTTTTTTTTTTTGTCTATTGCCAGAGAATATCCACTGAATGAAAGTGTACTACACTACATAGTCTGTAATCAGGACGTCCATTATCCGAAATGATCTATAATCCGGACCTCAAATCCACAAACTTATGCATGCGCATTTAATGCGCGTGTCCACTACACATGCGAGTAAAGCGTTTAGCCATTCGCGCTTCTGATAGTCAAGAAAGTAACAGAGAATGTTATTGAAAATGAAAAAATTTCGATTGGCAAGTTAGTCAGTATTCTCGACACAGCAATTACAGAACTTGAACAGTGGAACTTTGTAACTGAACAAGAAATTATGTATGTTTATAGAATTAAAGAGAAAATATTAGCACAAAAAAACAAAGCAACTTACATTGATAGAAATGTTTACTAAAGTAAACAAATAAATATTAAGCTTTTTATTTTTGTAAATTTTGATACCCTTTAGATCATAATTGCTCTTTATTTCATAAATTATGGTTTCATATTTTTAATTGTATAATTTCTGCATGCCATCTTACTAGATTTAAATTGATGATCTATAATCCGGAAAAACCCCTAATCTGGAATCATCGAAGTCCGGATGAGTCCAGATTACGGACTTTGTACTGTATTATACTTTGGCTGCAGGTATTGAAGACGTGTGCATTAATAGGTAATGTGGAAAGTATGCTAAAACAGAGTATCCATTAACAGAGCTTTAATTCTGTATATAAGATAATAATAATCTATTTGTATTTATATACGAATTTATCATATAATATTTAATATACTGCTTATGCAATGTTTGTATATTTAATGTCCATTTCAGGTTTCTCTCACTGTGAATAAGAAATGCGAAAGTAACATACCACTGAAATTTTCTGAGGCAGTATTTTTTGATAGTAGGTTAATTTTTTGAATTCTGTGAGTGATTAAATTTTAATTGTTTCCATATTTTATATCTTGTATTTTCATTTTAGAGCTATCTGTAATGTGACTTGTTCCCCCACTCCAGATTTTAATTCATGTTTAAGTAGTTTTTTAAATACCAGATTAAATTAGTGTTTATTTTAATTTATTATACTGTATAGCTTTTAACGTACCAAAAATCTTTTTCAGTGATTTAACTCCCCCCCCCTTTTTTAATGGCATGCTCCATTAACAAATGCATAAACATTTTGCAGACTGTCCTGAAAATTTTATGTTTCGAGCTCCTGATTCTATTTGCCAAAATTGGAATGCTACTTCAGTGATTATTGGTAATTCATTAAAGTATGTTTTATGTAATTAAAATTTTAAAAAAGTTTTATTATATTTCCTTTCCTAAAATATTTTTAATAACTGTGTATAAGCTGAGAATTTTTGGAACTTTCCTAAATAATGTGGATAGTCTTAGATAGGATCCATTAATCTTGCAAAAAATGTAGATACTTTTTTGTTAGCTGGATGCAAGCAATAAATCGCCAGATATAGCACTTTTCTATTTCTTTTAGCTTCTATTTCATTATGGAAAATTTTATCTTAAATGAATTATCCATTTTATGGAAATGAGTTGTTCTATTTTCAAAATTGTTTATATTACTAGTTTGTTACATCGTTGCCAAAATGAAAATAAGACTACAGATACCACAGATCATATACAAGACAAAAATTAATAGAAAGGAATGTAACTTTGGATAAAGTTACTAA
Source organism: Stegodyphus dumicola (assembly GCF_044657685.1). Lineage (NCBI taxonomy): Eukaryota > Metazoa > Arthropoda > Arachnida > Araneae > Eresidae > Stegodyphus > Stegodyphus dumicola. Next base: position 179,769,533 of record NC_140768.1, read on the forward strand.
AATAGAAACTATCATAGTTGTCACTGGAAATTGCTGTAAGTAAAACACTGTAAAACAAAATTATTCCACTCATTTTACTTATTTTGGTAATATTTTTCACAATTCATGGTGACATGTTTTAAAGTAACTTCCCCTCCCCATTTTAGCTTACATACAGTGTTTTAATTCAGGGTAAATTTTTAAAGAAAAAATGCACTCTCTGCTTATGAGCAGATGGGCTTATATTCAGAAATATAATACTTAATTAAAAGGTAATAAAATTGCTTTAAAACACATATAACTTGAATTTATTTTTGAGTTTGTAATATGCCTACGAGTATTAATACTGAAGAATTTAAAATGAGGAAAAATACTACATTAGTTTGGGAGAAAATTAATATACATTCTTACATTTTACATGTTCTTTTAGTTGAGCTAAGTGTAGGAAAGACAATGTAGCTATCATTAAAAACATATAGAATGTAAAAATGAAATAAAAGATTGCTATTCTTCAAAAGCTAATGGTTAAAGTTAATGAGAAGATATGATTACCTTAAAATATTTTAAAACAAATATCACCCACTGAGAAATTAGTTTTACAGTTTGAAGGGAAAATAACTTGAAAGGTGAATTTGTAGAAAATCCAAACAATTTTATATCTAACAGAAAGAAAGATGAGGATAATAAGGAACTCATCATGGTTATTTTTAATGGGAGATATATAAACGTTATGAAAAATTTTTGAAATATTTATCAATAGCGAAATAAAGACTTTTCTCAGTATCAACAACTTTCAAATAATTAAGTTCCTCAATAAGAAAAAAATATGAAAAGCAAATTTTAAGGTTATGAAAAACATAAAAGGAAACAATTCTTTTAAGCTTGTGTTCAATTCACTTCTGGTGTTTGTTACTATAGTCAGAAATTTATCATAGGTTTTTAACTTTCTTCCTATTAAGCTATCAAGATCGAATTTCATGCATACGCAGTTTGTGGAAAAGAGTGCATTGTGATAAAGTGATTTTTTTAAAAATTTTATTTAGATTTCTTCAATTTAATGTTTAAACAATTTTTCATGCATAACTTTGTTTTAATGAACATACTAAAGATCTCAGAAATTTACTATTTGCTCTATCAAATAGTGCAGAAAAAAGAAACTCTTTTAAATGAAATTTATATGAAATTATTACATTATTTCTGATTTTTTAGCAAATTTTCGAAAATTGACTTTTGTTTATTATTTGATTATGTGTATGATTTTAAAATTTCAAGTTTAAAAAAAATGGTTTTAAAATTTTTAACTTTTCAGATTCCAAAACAAGGCTTTTATTTAACTTGGTCATTTCCCCTTCTACCAACTATGGTCAAAACTTTGCTTTGTTTGTTTTTATACTGTTCCCTAATAGACTATCGAGCTCACATTTTGCACATATAGTCATTGGGAGTGGTAATACCACGCAGTGAAAAGAGTTTTACGAAACTGAATTTACTTTTTTTTTTTTTTTTCTTTCTAATTTAACATTGAAGTGATTTCTTGCGCTTATCTTTGTATGAGGAAAAAATTATAACTTTCCTAATTTTCACTGTTTTCACCATCAGATAGAATGGAAAAAATCTTTTAAATGAAATTTATATGGGATTTTCAACTTAATTTTGATTTTTTAGCAAAATCTCTGGATTATATGATGTAACAGAATTGTTGGAAATAAAAGTGTAAAAAATAATTCATTTCTGAAAAATGATTTTTTAATTGAATAATTTGATTGCCAGCATATCATTAAGACCAAAAAGAAGAAATTTTCAAAATATTAGAAAATAAATAAATAAAATAAGCATTTATTTAAATTCAAAAAATTATTTGAAAAATGAATGATGCTCTTTTTTTTCTACTTATGCATAATGAAAAAAGGAAAGGAAAATAGGTTACTATAAATTAAGAATTTCACAAAGCGAATTATTCTTGGTGCAAACTGAAAAAATGAGCCTAGATAATTTTTTTTAATTTATAGTAAGTTTTTCACCAAATTTTACAAAATTTAATATTTGGACATAATGAGTCGTAGAATTGAAATATGGAAAAAAATAAATATGCTACTTCAGAAAAAGTCCTGAATACATATGTTATTACAATACTATATATAATACTGACATATATCCTAAGTTGTTTTCAAGACCTAAAAAATAAAAGTTAAATTTTGTCAATCAGCTCAGTAGAATGAGATACATAGAACTATACTTTTTTTGTGTGTGTGTGTGTGCAGAGTGTACCGTCAAAATGTGCAGCTTCTATGCATATGTAAAAAGGTCAGTGTTTTTGGTCTAAAAATTTGACCTTGAATTTGCAGTGTGACATAGATAAAAGTTGATCAAGTGCCATAGATAAAAGTTAGACTAGTTTATCTATGTTACTGAATATGTACTGCCCCCTTTAGGCAAATTTACAAACTAATTGTGGGTAAAATAATCTCAAGGTAATGGATTTAACGTGAAGTGGAAGAATTTTAGCTTTTGAAGAAGAGCAATCTTTCATTTCATTGTTATGTTTTATATGTTTTTAATGATAGCTACTTTGTCTTTCCTACACTTAGCTCAACTAAAAGAACATCATGTAAAATGTAAGAACGCATATTGATTTTCCTTCAAACTAATGTAGTATTTTTCCTATTTTTTTATATAAGTTATTTTTATTGATTTGCTAAAGAAAAAAAAAGTTCTGTGATAAATTTTTATCATGAATATAACATACTAATAGTTCACATTTAAAATAATTAAACCTCTTTATTTCAAAAAAATAAATTGAATTACAAAACAAAGAGGTTGAATAATAATAAAACTTGAAAGGAACAGGCATTTTTGCATATGATCACATTTTTTAAGATTTATATCTAAAAAATTTCAATTGATTTTTTTATATTTTAAATTGTAGAAATATATTTATAGTAACCTTTATGCAATGCATTCTAAAATTAAACTTTAAATATTAATTTATCTTGAATTTTCTTTCTTTTTATCTGGTACAGCATATGTAAGCAAAATTTGAAAATGGGCCTTAATTTAATTTTTGAAAATGTGGACAAGTCTAGAAAAATGGAGACCTTCATGATAGAGTTTATGCAAAATATTTATGTATATTAGTGCTACTTTCTGGTTACATCAGAATTTAAAAAATCCGGGGGAAAAAGTAGAAGAAAAAGATTAATTTTGTCATCGTTTTTGTAAAATATATATAAATTAGTTAAAATTATTTTTGCTGCAATTTCTGACCATTTGAGATTGACTGATATTAGTCCCATTATAGCTAACTTACTTCTTTCTTAATTTGTTTCAACACCAAAAAATGGACAATACATATACATATTTTAAAATTCGGGTTTTTTTTAAATTCTATGATCCATGTTTCTGAGTTTTCATACACAAAGTATATATTTGACTGACAGTCATTAGATTGTTTATAACATTAGTGTTCAGGATAGATATTTATAGTAGAATATATTTTTAATTACATTATGTCTTTAAGGTAAGTTTTTCCTAAATTGGATATTTGAAAAAAAAAATTCAAATATTAATTCTGAATGTTTATTTTATACTGTATGATAATATATTTATTTTCAGGAAGAGTATATCTATAATTTTTGAACCTCATTGTGGATTTGAATCATGTTTCCAAACATTTGAAATTTATTTATACAAACTTTATTCTGATAAGTGCCAACCATTCAATGGACTACTGATAGATACATTTGAAGTTGCTGCTGTATATAATCAGGTATTTATTTTGTAATGAAATATTTGTAAAAATTTTCGCCAAATTCTTTTACTGAAATTCAGTTATTTCAGAGCCATGTAATAATCAAAAATAGGCTAGATGTATCCTATAAGGATTATATTTAAATTATCTACTAGGCATGGTTTATTAGTTGAGGCATTAAATTCACTCTATCATACACTAACATCTTTAATGTAAAGTGAATTAAACTTAGGAAATATTTTAAATAGCAGCTTATAAACAAAATTTTTTGTCTTAAAACAAATAAAGAGGTCATCTGCAATAACCTTTTGAGAGATTATTGGGATAAGAGCCCAATAGTCTTTTGTTTTTCTTGCTCAAATTATTTTACTCTGACCATGTCTGAAATTATTTTATTTACTCATCATTCTCTTCTCTGCTGCTTCTCCCCAAACTGTTATTCATTTTTCTCTCTAGAAATATAACTGTTCTCTCACTCTGTCAAAAGTGCAGCTGCCCTTCAAAAATAAATAATGCAATTTAGAAATCATTACACTATGTTATAATAAAGAACTGTAGTAATTTTTAAAAAATCAATCCAGTTTAATTAACATAGGAGTAATATTTATTATAATGATATACTGTTGATATAAATGTCTTTTGTAAAAGGATTTTTTTAATATATATATATATATATAATTTAAGTTTCTTTTTAAAACCCTACTTGACATTTTTGAATAGTTTGGATGCATATTTCCTTTATAGATAAATACAGGAATTATCCAAAACAATGGAAACTTATAAAAAAAATTAACAGCTGCATATCTACTATAGTATAAGAATGCCTTTGCCATTCTAACTTCATATTTTTCAAACCATGGTTAAATAATTTAACTTCAGTGAAGAGAGGGTTATCATCTTGAAAGCTATATTTATGCATAGGAAAGAGTAGCTGTACCACATAGTAGAAGTGGTCACATAAAATGGTTATAAGGTATTTTCACCATCTTTTATGCATGCCTTCGGGGGATAATGTTAGCACACGTATTCGAGAGGTCCAGGTTTGAGTCCTGGTGAGGGGATTGCTTATTTTTCACGTCTCCAGCATAAAATACTTTATGACTCTACATGGTTATTTATTCTTCCATGTAAGATGATATTTGGACCTACTAGAAACCATGCAATGACTTCCCAAAGTGCAACTGAACCACCACTATGTCTGACAGCAAGAAGTGCCCAGCATGGATTATTAGCTTCTATTCTCCTCACATGAATCTATCTTGAGGTGGGGAATAATGGGAAAGATGGCTCATCAGAAAAAAATACTACAGTACTTGTTTCCATTTGTTAGCATTTCGTCTTTTATATTCTTATCATTATTTCAGTCTCTGTTTTGCATTTACTTGAGAAACAAGAAGTTTTGAAAAACAATACATAGCAGATCTGCAGTAATGTTTATTTAGTTCACTTTTAATGTATGTGTCAGAACTGTGTTTTGTTAAGCATATTAAACTTAACAGTTACTTTACAGTCCTCTTTAACATTTTTCTAACTCTGTAAATAAGTTTTGTTTTCCTTCCACAACTGTATCTCACCTGCGATGTTTTACAATGAATATTGTATACTACACACACTGGCCAATGAATTAGAAACACAAGACAAATATTTTATTGGACCATGTTTTACATGGGTAACTGCTCTGATTCATTTGAGCATCGTGTCTACATGCTTCTGGAATGCATTTGCATCCAGAGAAACCATGTATTGACTATGCAGCTTTTTAGATCTTATAAATTAGATGGAAGAGGAGAGTGCTGTCTGTCGGATGTATCTTTCTACCATATCCTACACATTTTCTGTGGGGTTAAGGTCTGTGCTATGTGGTGGCCAGGGAAGGTATTGGAAGTCAGACTGATGTTCAGCGAACCAATTTTGAACACTTCTGGCACAATGTATAATTGCATTATCATCCATGAAGTATCTGTCACCATCAGGGCAAAAATGTAACATTGTAGGGTGCACTTGATCTGCCAGTATATTTAGGTATTTCATGACTATTTGTTTACACTCGGTGAACACCAGGGCATCATGTCCATGCCAGCAGAACATGCTCCGTATCATGATACTCCTGCCAGACTCTTGCACAGTGCAAGTAAGGTAAGATGGTTTCACGGGGTTCTCGCTTAATTCGGCATTTTTCATCAATGCAAAATAAGGTGTAGCATGATTAATCCAATTACATTACCTGTTTCCAATCCTCAGATGTCCAGTGTATTCTTTCCCAACACCACTGCAAACATATTCCTGCATGTCAGGCAGAAATGAGTGGTTTTCTCCAAAAGGATATGCACCCGACTATGCATTCCTATTCTCTGCAATTCTCTGTGCATGGTTTGAGCTGAAATCTGTTGGGAAGAGCCTTGGTTGATGATCTGTGTCAGTTGAAGCACAGTAGAGTCCCTGTTCTGCAGTACAATTCTTCAGAGACAATGTTAATTACTCTCCTGGAAAATTGTGCTCGAATCATAGTTATGTCTTTTAGAGAAGGACTGTGGGTTCTGATTCCAGCTTTTGAAAACCTTTGATATGGCTGCTTTTGACAACCCAGTGAGATTTTCTGTCTTCGAAATAGAGGCCAATGGTAAACGGGCACCAACAATGAGCCCTTTTTCAAATGGTGAAAGATCTGTCATTTTTCCCATTTTACTTCATTCATCCTGAAAAGTACTGTTATACCTTACATACACTAGCATTCCAACCACGTGTAACCCACGTCATAAAAAAAATTTGCATACTTCATCCCTAGCACGCATTTAAATAAAAATCTCAAAGGTTTCTAATTTATTGACCAGTGTGTGTATCATTGCTTAGTATTTCTACATACCCTTAGTAATTTTACAACTGAGGTTACAATATGCCATGAATAGGACAAAAACAATCTGACCTTTTCGGAACTCTGTCAAGCCACTCATTTTCTTTTACTGCAAACTTTTATTATACATTTTACAAACTGCAACTGAAATTTGCAATTTTACACAACCTTGAAAATATGTATAAGATACTTATACAAAAAAGGAGTGAATACATGTAAAATTTACTAAGCAACGAGTAGAAACAAAATTAACACTTTTAAGCATACTGTTTCCATTATGTTGAACAACTCATGTATGTGTGTGTATGACGGTTGGTTTGGTTTGATTTGAATTATTGATTATGGCAAAAAACATGAGGGCTATCTGCCTAAGGGAAGATATGTTTTTGTAGAGAACTTTCTAACAGAAACTGGCTCATATCCACATTGCAGAAGAGAAAAACCAAGAAAATGGCCATACAGCCAACTCTTTTGGCTGAGTTTCGAACCTGTATCAAATTCAGTGTGTACAGTTATTATTATTTAAACTAAACAGTTATTTATAATTTGAGCACTTACTAAACCTTCTTCTTTCCATTTTCTCACCAGAATGCAAATAGTTAGATAGTAATTTAAACTGAGGTTTTTGTATTGTAAGATAAAGCATGCTCCTGGGCTGTGCAGGCATGTTACATTAGTTCTGCGAGCTCTGATAAGTGGTAATTATTTGGCTGCACAATATCACCTGCCAGCATTTAGATTTGATATGCTTGTTAGAATTTCTGAGCCAGCTTAACGTAGAATTTAATTGTATAGTTCTGACTACATTTTAAATTGAAATTTGATTGTTACTTTAGTTGTGTAACGATGAATTATGATTGGTATTATTAGCACCAGGATATGCACTTATGTTCTAATCTCCATATAGTAAAAAAGGTTATTAAAACCTTTTCATAGCTTTTAGTTATTTTAGACATAGTGATAATTTGCTTTGTCTGATGAGGTTAATAGTTCCTAATCAAGTAAAGCCCTATAAGCATACATGGATGTTACTCAGCATATCAGTGTTCACCGACTATACTGCTCAGCTGCTGATGGGCTTTGTATCATTTGAGTGATAAATTAAATTTTTATAATGTCCATTGATATTTCATTGTATTTTGCAGTAAATGCATAAGTATTCAAATATTCATATTTAATTTGATAACCAGTGTTTTATCCTTTGTGAAGAAAATTAAAAGCTGAATTTCAGGTCTAATATTTTTCTTTAATTAAAGGAAAAATTTCAAATTTTGTAATTTTTATCATTAATCCTTACCTGATACTGATACTGATTTCAGTATACTGATACTGAAAAGTTAAGTATTTTTGTAAAATGAAGTCTATTATACCTATAAAGTAAATTTCTATTTTTATAGTGTATTATATAAAGTATATATTATTTTAGCTTCCAGATTTGTTATTGAGAGGGAAAATACACTCAAGTGTTTATAAGAAACATACATAACTGTATATTTTTGTTGTCATTTTACATTAATATCAGTTTGTATATTTTTTTCTTTTTTTATCCCTCTAGAAAGCAATGGCAGTTTTTGAAAACCTGAGAAATGGTTGTTATGCTGTGCTGGTAAATTTATGTGGTTTTTTTAATATAGCTAATGTTTTTAGCTAAACATTTACATTTAATATGCATATTTCAGATTTTGACATATACTTTTGGTAAAATTACTTTCTCTATATTTTTAGAGTGTTCCATGTACATTAGATATGTGTTTTGGAGAATGGTCCATAGGTTTTGATAAAACCATTTACATAAGTATCAAAGGTATTTTTCATTTTTAACTCTAAGGATACTTATGAAGTAGATATTGTTGTGTGCGTATGGGTTCATAATAAACTGAATGCACAAGTCCGGTGAAAAGTGAATAAAATTTATTTTTATCACAACAAATAAAACAAAGTGCTGAAATTTTCTCAGAGATGTTCATACAATATCGCAATATCTCACAGTAGTTATATTTTAAAATACTAAAACATTTAACAGAATTCAATTCAAAACAGAGAAAGCTAATCCGGTCTCACCATGAATTTGCTACAGTAAACCACAAGAACTTAGTAAACAGCTGAACTGAGATGTTTTCCTCCAGCTTTTATAAGCATTTTAATCTGTCACAAGACACTTCTCATAATCTCTCAAGTTTTCTGGAAAGCAAAAGAGTACAATTACGAGATATGTATTTATTAAATGCGTGTGCTCCTGTATTTTAACTTTTCCGGCGTAGCTTTCTCTTCAAATAAGTCTCATGCTGCATTGCACGGGGATACAAAACAATTTTAATCAGAATTCTCCTAAAAATAGCAAATTAAATACAAAATCTGTAAGAATGTATAAGTATGCAGATAGAAAAATAAATTTGTTTTGTACTGTAAGCGAATTTTTTTAAAACTGAAACTTCTTAAACAAACTAATTGTATTCTTAATTATCTTTCATGTATATACATGCACACGCATACACACACACACACACATATATATATGTGTGTGCATGAAAGATAACAGCAAGTGATATGTGTGAGTATATATTTAAATTCATTTAAACAAATTAAATTTTAATTTTAACAAACAACAATGGTGCAAAGAATTATTTAAATTTAATTAATTTATTTAAATTAAATTTATTTAATTAAAATAAATTTTTTCTTATGAAACAATTATTTAAATTCATGATGTTTATTATTAATTAATAATTAATTTCTCCTGTCATTCATAAAATGACATTAAAGTGACAACTTTATTGTGGAATGAAATGCCAAACTTGATAGAAATTGTGAAATTTTGCATTCAAGAATTTATATGAAGCAATGGTCCATGTTGCTGGTTACATTATTAAATAAGCATTATATTACATATTTTTAAATGGCTTCTTACACGTAGAAACCATTGAAATTCTGAAAATATTATCAAATTGTTGCATGAAGTGAAGATTCTTATTTATTTTAATGACATTTTAATATGAATAAATTTTGGTACAGCAGAAAGCAGTTGTGCTTAACAGAGTGCAGTTATTTTTTATTCACATGAAGCATTGCATCTTTCATATACATTCTTTTTGCTTACAAAGCACATTCTCAAAATTAACCAACACTTTCTTGAGAAATGGTTTAATGGCTTGCTTTTTCTTGCTATAGCTACTAATGCAGCTGATAACATGCTACAGCAGACTACATAAATAATTATTCAACAATAAAGAGAGTTAAAATTTTGGACCATATGTGCATTCAGCTGAGGGCACATATGGTCTGAAATTTTAGGTGCAATTCAACATTCAAAACTTGAATTTGGATTTTGGAATAGAATTACTGTATATTTCTTGCATAATTTCTAAATAAAGTGTTGTTATTATTACCTAAATATGAAAATAATCTGTCATAAGGAACAAATAATATTTAAAAATTCTAGATTTTATATATAGAGAGAGAGCGAGAACGAGAGGAAAAAATTTCATGTCCATAAAATTTCAGAAAATTCCTAAAAATTTAGGCCATTATACTGCCCTAATGATGATTAACAGAGTAAGAATTCTTAAAGTACACTGAAGTGACAAAAGTCATGGGATACCTCCTAATATTTTGTCGGTCCTCCTTTTGCCTGGCACAGTGCAGCAACTCGACGTGGCCTGGACTCAACAAGTCGTTGGAAGTCCTCTGCAGGAATATTGAGCCATGCTGCCTCTATAGACGTCCATAATTGTGAAAATGTTGACGGTGCAGGGTTTTGGGCATGAACTGATCTCTCGATGATGTCCCATAAATGTTCGATGGAATTCATGTTGGGTGATTTAGGTGGCCAGATCATTTGCTGGAATTGTCCAGAATGTTCTTCTAAGCAATCGCGAACAATTGTGGCCCGGTGACATGGCACATTGTCATTTATAAAAATCCCATCGTTGTTCGAGTACATGAAGTCCATGAATGGCTGTAAGTTATCTCCAAGTAGCTGAAGGTATCCATTTCCAGTCAATGATCGGTTCAGTTGCACCAGAGGACCGAGTCCATGCCATGTAAAAACAGCCCAGACCATTATGGAACCACCACCAGCTTGAACAGTGCCTTGTTGACAACTTGGGTCCATGGCTTCGTGGTGTCTGCGCCACACTCGAACCCTAACATCAGCTCTTACCAACTGAAATCGTGACTCATCTGACCAAGCCACGGTTTTCCATTCGTTTAGGGACCAGCCGATATGCTCACGAGCCCACGAGAGTCGCTGCAGGCGATGTCGTGCTGTCAGTAAAGGCACTCGAGTCGGTCTTCTGCTGGCATAGTCCAAGGAAGGCAAATTTCGCCGCACTGTCCTATCGGACACGTCCCTCGTACGTCCCATATTGATTTCTGCGGTTATTTGACGCAGTGTTGCTTGTCTGTGAACATTGACAACTCTACGCAGACGTCGCTGGTCTTGGTCGTTAAGTGCAGGTGGTCGGCCACTGCGCTGTCCATGGTGGGATGTTATGCCTGAAATTAGATACTCTTGACACTGTGGATCTCAGAATGTTGAATTCCCTAACGATATCCAAAATGGAATGACCCATGCGTCTAGCTCCAACTACCATTCCGCATTTAAAGTCTGTTAATTCTCGTCGTGCAGCCACAATCACGTCAAAGCCTCTTCACATGAATAACTTGAACACAAATGAAAGCCCTGCCAAAGCACTTCGCATTTATACATTTTCTATGCGATACTACTGCCATCTGTATATTTGCATATTGCTATCCCATGACTTTTGCCACTTCATTGTAAATGTCATAATTTGATATACACTGTAATTTTAATATCTTTTATTATTTTTTGCACTTATTGTTAATCATTTATTTATTATTTTAGATCATGAAGAAAATATTAATAGAACAACTATTGAAAAGCTGACTGATCATGAAAAATTAATTTTTCCAGTCATTTCTAGTGTTTTTGTTATCATAGTGCTATCTGGATTTGTGTTATTGCTTCACAGAAAATTCAAACAAAGTAAGTTTGACATAAAAAAAAAAATATTGTGTGTTTTCTTTAGTGTGTATCAATGCTTCCATTCAGCTGCAAATTAACCTTATCACAGAAATATATTTTTTCAGAGTTGTTTAAGAGATTTTATCTAAAGTATTTACAAAATCATTTCACAGGAACAAAATATGGCTAGAAAAGAATATGTGATATATATTGAATATGTGAATACCTATTATTGGACTAAAAAACATCCAACGGTCGTCAAATAATTGAAATGAACCATTTGAATATTCACAGACCTTGCAATCAATTCTAAAATTTTCATGTGTTAGAGATACAAGGCAAAAAGTCCCAGGCTGCAACTACATTTGATTACTGATTTTTTTTATTATCTGGATGTTGAATTAGGTTGCTTTATTTCAACCAAGTTCTTTTTTGCTAAAATATCAAGATTACCCTTGTAAGTTTCCATTGTGTTTAGGCAGCTTGTGAAGGAGGTTTCTTCTCATTTTTGACTCTTATCTCTCCTCCTCCAGAGAGTAAAGTGTATATGAAAGAAGACAGAAAGGTAACATATTTCTGCTGTCCTTTAGAGTTATTAGAGTATGAATACTTAAAATGGGTATGTCTTCACTCATTTAAAATTAAAGACAACAGGAGTCTATTTTATTTACATGTGGGTCCAGGTTCGTGTAAATAATATAGACTAGCATTGCATTTAATTTCAACTGTTCTAGTTTCAAGTGTATTCTGATTTGAAGAGGGAAAAAAAAATTCTGGCTGTCACATTTTTTTTCATCCATAAAAAAAGACTTATTGTGAAAGTAGCATCAGGATTCAGTATTGCATGTTGTTAAATTAGCATACAAAATTAATCTTGCTTTCTAAAACAAAAACATAAGTGAATGTTTGAGACATAAGAATAAAACTCTCATGATGAGTTTGTGATGGATTTAAATGCAATTCTTTTCCCAAATGAAACCAGAACACCAATTTTTTGTAAACTAGATTGAGGGATTAAACTGATGTTATGTCGTATATATAAAACATTAATCAATCATGTGGCCTTCATACACACAGATATGTAGATTGCTTAGGGGAAATGTATTATTGTCCATTGCAATTCATTTTCTCTTACAAAGCCCATACAGTTTAAGAAGCTTTGGAAAAATAAAGAACATCATTACTGAACTCTAGCGTCAACAGTATGATATGTCACTTCGAATCACTTATTTTCTGATGAATGATTACACGAATTGTATTTTATAATATTTTTCAGCCTTGCTTGGTATATACCGTTTTTAAAATTTCTGTAACTCATGATAAAGCAAGTATTTTCATCAATTTTCTTTACATTCATTCATACATTTGTCGAGTAGTGATCTGTTTGTTTTATAACTATGGATGCCAGCATATTTTAGTGCAAGATTTTTAATATTATGGTATTTAAAACAGGTGTTTCAAAGAAAAAATATGAGAGTGTGGAAGTTGGAAAAGGTATGCTTTTTTAAATTTTTCTTTTAATATGAAATACCACTTATAAGTTTTGCCATTCCAATCTTTATTTCAGTTTTAAATTCTAAATTCTTTATATGTTTAAAGGAACTATATACGTAATAAGTTATTAATATTTAAAATTGATTCCATACTTCTTGTAAATTTAACAGCATAAAATAGGTATTTTTTTTCCGTTATTTTGTGTATTTTTTAGCTAATGTTAGCTTAATCTATTATTATACTGAGCTTTCAAAAGGGAAAATAACTATCTTTCCTTCTATCTGTTAAATCATTACAGCTATTAAGCTATTTCTCTTTGAAAATACTGTGGTTTAACTATGCAGTTCAATTAAGGTGGATTTTTTCCTCAATAAAGTATTGAAATGTGTTCCTGAGGTTTGCATTAATTTGAGGAATTCACAAATCAGACTGCATTTCTAACTGCATGTAGAAATGCCTCAAGTGGTATTTTAAAAAGTAAAAAAGAGAAATAGAGATCATATATATCTAAATGCCTAGATAGATGAATATTATTTAATGATTCAAATGCTTGTGAAAAAGCCTCTTGTAGAAGTGCTGAATGATAAGTGGTTAATTGCTGAAGGAAATAAAGATGTAAGATTGTAAATTTCTGCCTATGCAAGCTTAGTGTAGCCAAGTACGGTTAGTAACATTAGTGGTATACTGTCTCAAGATGGCCACATCAAATAGGAAAAAGCATTTTTTATGTTGGAATAAGCTTATGCAGAACCTATTATGATTTTGCAGTTAAAACCTTTCGAACTAATTTCTATAAGTATGCACTGCATAAGAACTGCATTTCTTACTGAAGCAGCTTGAATCTGCTAATTATTTCTGTGTTGCTTAGAAAATCAGGATGGTCACAGACATTAGAGGAGACAATAAGCATTTCAGGACTATATTCAAATAGAATCTAAGAAAACCAAAAAGGTGGACTGGTAGAAAAATGCACGTGTCTTATCCCACAATATGATATATCCGATGAAAAATCCACATTGTATCTTGCATAACTTATGACTCATACTAGGACTAAAATTGGACATTAAGTTAAAGCACCGTAACTCTATCAGTAAAATGCAGGAATGTTTGCCTCATCAAAGACATACTGAAAGACTGGTGATCAGTGATGAGGCTACATTCCATCTCAATGGAAACATCAATGAATATAATATAAGAGAGTATGATACAGATGACCTACATGTGAATGAATATGTTTTGTGCAATGAATAAACACAAATTCTACAGTTCCTTCCATGGCTGTGGTGTCGGAATCAGGGAGTCAGAATCGGAGTTAGACAGATTTTGGGGTAAAAGCAGTCGGAGCTGGAGTTGCTAAAAACACGTCAACTCTGATTCCAGTTTTTGTTGGACAGTTTGAATTTGAAATGAAATTAAAGTGAATTGAAAAAACAATTAATGACAAGCTGAGTTATTATTTTTATTTATGAACTATACACATTAATAAATAGTTATTTTCTGTTTTATTGACATATTAATAAATAAATATAAGGGAGGAGGATGGATGTGATATTTGCCATTATTGATTAAACTTATTCATTTAGTTAACAAATCTCATTGGTAAATTTAGGTAAGCAGGAAGAACTCCCCAAATTGATGCTATTCTTAGGTAGCAAGCAGGAAAAGGAGCAATTATTGATTAAGCAACACGATGGAAAAGTACATATTTGATGATAAAGAGGTTGTTAGAATTAAGAACTTTTTTAGAAGATGTGGATAACCCTAATATTTCACTAACAGAAAGACTGTGGAATGATCTTGCAGAATAGGAAACTCTTCTTTCTACACTGTATATAGCCAAAAAAAAAAAAAAAAAAAAGCTACAGGAGGCAAGAATGGAAGAATGTGATGTTTCTTATTTCTGAAATGGAAGGCTTATTGCAGAAGGAATCATTTCTTCAATTAAGAAAAGAGAAACTAGTTTGCTAGACAATGAGATCTTGCTGAGTTTAATATATGTAGATCCAAAACACCAAATTTTGTTGGATGATGAACAAATTAAAAATGCAATGAAGGCTATTTATGAACTTTCATTAAGAATGAAATTCTGAGAACAATTGGAGTACAGTCAAATACCGAAAATCCGCTGACCTGAAATCCGCCAACTCCTGAAATCCGCGTTGCCTCTCAAAATATAAACATTCAGTTTATAGGTTCCGAAAACCGCAACATTGAGTACGAAATATCGAAGAAAAAATACTTACTGAATAATGACGTCATAATTACCGAATAATAATGAGTCATAACGGAAATACCAAATTATTGACATCATGATAAAAGTTTTCTTTCCTCTAATCGCATCGAGGTAAGAAAGCAGATGATTCACTCAACTCTTCTTCAAGTTCACGCTTCATATTGTTGTATTTTCTGAACTTTGTTATTTAACAAAATTATTTAGTGCTGCCTTTTTTTATTCGGATATTTTGTGGATAAATTAAGAATATTTTTGATTTCAGCCCTTTTTACTACAATTACAGATTAGAAACACACTCGTGATTTTACTGCTTGCAACGTTGAAAAACGTAAACACGTTGCGTTGATGGTAATGCAAAAAGTTTAAATTCTGCGAAAGATGGTGAAAGGTGCTACTCCTCAGTTTATAGCGGAATCGTATGGAATTGCAATACGATTGTGTATGATATATGGGAAAATATAGAAAAGCTGTTGAAATTTTACAGCAACAGTGATTCTAACACCGGAATCCGAAACCGGAAATCTTTGCATGAGGTGAAATCGGCAAGGTACAACCCTGATATACGCCCTAATTTCACCAAATGTGGCGA
Organism: Stegodyphus dumicola; assembly: GCF_044657685.1. NCBI lineage: Eukaryota > Metazoa > Arthropoda > Arachnida > Araneae > Eresidae > Stegodyphus > Stegodyphus dumicola. Next base: position 179,785,411 of record NC_140768.1, read on the forward strand.
TATGTGTTCTGCGCTGGTTTTTTGGTGCGATTGCGTATTGTATGGCAACCCTGTTGACGTTGAAAAATCTTTCGGTGGAGTTCGTTGGTTCACGTCATGCTATGTGTCTGAGAAGCTAGGGGGGAAAGATAAAATGGTGGAAGTTGTTGAATTGAAGTTCGGCAAAAAGAAATATTGTCGTGGCCATCCTGTTGAGGGGCAGTGGGTATTTGAAGGTGTGGAAAGAGGGTCTGGGAGATTATTTTTAATGACTGTGTATGATAGAAGTAGGGATTTGTGATTATTTGTTATTTTATTTATTTGTGAACCATAGCATGAATTTTCTGAATAGTGTGTCTGGCTGTCATATAAATACAATAGTGATTACAAGGTGGTATGAAATTGGTATTTCTGCTGTTCGAAAAAGCATTAATTCATGGTAAGTGCATTTTATTTTATTTTTGTTCTTATTTTGTAGAATGTTATGTTCATTGTTTTTTTAGTATGAATTTCTGTCGTTATTGTTTTTTTTTTTTTTTTTTTTTTTTAATTCTTTGAAATTTTAGTTTTTTTGTTGGTTAGTGCGTACCGTCTAAATTGTGCAATTCATAGATGTTTTTTAAGTTCAAACAGGACGCTGTGTACATGGTATTCTTTGAAATTTATTGTTGTTATGTTAATTTATTAAAGCAAGGTGTGCGTAGTTCGTAAATTCGTTTGTTGCCTAGATTGTTTCATTCGTAGATGTTTTTTTAAGTTAAAACATATCACTGTGTACATGGACTCTTGTCAAATAATTTTGGTTAGAAACTTTACAGTTTTGCTATCTAAATTTTTTGTTTTTGTTTCAGATTTTTAGCTTAAATTGTGTGTTCAAAACGTGGTTTTTGCATTCGCGAAAACCGTGTTTTTGGAGACATTTTAGGCTTAAATTTCGAAATGTAGACAAAAAATTTAGACAGCAATATGGCTGCATGGAGTTTCTCGCCAGAAATGTTTGGAGACTTGAGGGCGCATATCAGAGTAGTTCCATCGGCAAAGTTTGATGCTATGTATATATAATACAATTAATAATATAATGAGTTTATATATGTAATAATAATTTAATATGTATAATAAGTTATTGCAATAATGTATATAATAATTTAATTAAATGTATCTAATACACCTTATTTATTTTGCATTTTTAGTCTGAATATTATGATTTACCTTTTCTGTCCTGAAATCCGCAAAATCCTAAAATCTGCACAACCTTGCAAGCTTGGGACCAACAAGCTGGTCCCAAGCTTTGCTGATTTCTGGAATTTACTGTATTCAAATCAGGACAGTCAAACTTCAGACATTGCAAATGAGTCTTTATTATCCTCTTCCAGTGATGAATTAGATTTTGAGAAATATTTGAGTAATATTGAAAAGGCAAAGCAAATGAAAATGAAGAACCAAGAGCCTTTAATTATAAAAATGAAAAAATACAAACAAGATTTCTACACAGTTTCTGAAGAAATAGAGAAATATGATTGCTGTTGTGAGACACCTCTTTTAGAACTCATAAAAATCTATCCTGAAAAGTTAAAAGAAGTAGCCTTAACAGTAACTGATCTTCCTCCTACTCAAACTAGTGTGGAAAGACTCTTCTTAGCTCTGAAATTTATCAAATTGGATCTACAGTCCTCTAACAAAGATCTTGCCGAAGCATGACTGTTTCTTAGAAATTGCTATTGCCAGTTCTTCCATTTCATAACAAATGCTAATTAATATACGAGGGCTATCCAGAAAGTAGATTACGTTTTGGAATAAAAAAATAAACAAAGTATAGGAAACAAATTTTATTATATACAGATGAAAGCCACACTCAAATACTACTTTTCTACATAGTCACCATACAAATTAAGGCATTTATCGTAGCAATGTACGAGCTTGGAAATTCCTTCGTCGAAAAATTCGGCCGCCTGCGCCTTCAACCACTTCGTTACCTCTTCTTGCAGCTGTGCGTCGTCATCAAAACGCTGCATAGCCAGCCACTTCTTCATTGCTGGGAATAGGTGGAAGTCGCTCTGCCAGGTCGGGACTGTACGGCGGATGAGGAAACAACTCCCACTTAAAAGATTCAAGAACTTTACGAGTGACATTTGCCGTGTGGGGCCGGGCGTTGTCGTGAATCAACAAGATCTTAGAGCTCAACATTCCTCTGCGCTTGTTTTGAATTGCTCTTCTGAGTTTTTGGAGAGTTTGGCAATACCTTTGAGAGTTTATTGTAGTGCCTCTTTCCAGGAAGTCCACCAAAATTACACCTTTTCTGTCCCAAAAAACAGTCGCCATCATCTTCCTTGCCGACATTGTTTGCATGCATTTCTTGGGTTTTTGGGGAGAACTTGTGTGCCCCCACTGCATTGATTGCAATTTCGTTTCACAGTTCACATGTTTCACCCATGTTTCGTCACCAGTAACGATGCGATCGAGTAAAGAGTCACCATCCTTATGGTAAGCGTCCAAAAAGTTCAACGCTGCAGCCATTCGCTGATTTTTGTGGTCCTCTGTCAAGATTTTTGGAATCCATCTTGCACAAAACTTGTGGTAACCAAGCTTTTCGCTGATGATTTCGTGCAACAAACTTCGCGAAATTTGTGGAAAACTCAAAGAAAGTTCCGTTATTGTGAAATTTCGATTTTCACGGACTTTAGCATCGACTTTTTCGAGAAGTTCGGCGGTCACTATGCTGGGTCTCCCACTTCGATCTTCGTCATGAACATTGGTTCGGCCATTTTGAAATCTTATGACCCACTGACGCACTCCACCTTCAGTGATAATGTTGTCCCCATACACTTCACGAAGCTGCCGATAGATTTCTATCGGTTTACAGTTTTTTGCAGTCAGAAACCTTATTACTGAGCGCAGCTCGCGGGATTTTCAATTAACGCAGACATTTCAAACCGTCACAGTATCTGAACGGAGCACAGCACGAACCTCTCACTAGCACGGCTAGATGCAGACTGAGCTGCGCAATGCTCAGACCCCAAGATGGCCGTAGCGGACACAGACGGAAACGTAATCTACTTCCTGGATGGCCCTCGTAAATAATTTGCTATGCCATCAATTTTGTTTCTGTAGCATCTATTACTTCTTTTATATTAAAAAAAATAAGCTGTAACATATGTGTACATGTTTACATATATATGAGGGAGTTGGAGCCTTTAAGTTTAAAATTCCAGGAGTCAGAGTTGGTTCTTTTTCCTACCAACTCCACTGTCCTGGTTCCTATTGTTCTGAGCTTCCCCCCCACACACACACACACTGCTGACTGGACACCTTACTTGCTATTTTGCTCCAAGCCATTATGTCCAGCCAGTGGGAAGTTATCTACTGCCTAGCCAACCAAAGCCCAAAGGGAGGACTGGTAGCAGATCAGGCAGACATTTTTTTCTGTGTATTAGTAAAATTACAATAATAGTTTACAGATGCAGTTCCATATACATTGTATGGAGGAGAACTGCATCTGTAAACTATTATTGTAATTACTATAGATACTGGAATTTTACAAATCTTAAAAATGGAATTTTACATATACAGTAAACTCTCGCTACAACGATGCCCGATACAACAATAACTCCCTCTACTACAATAATGTTTTGTGGTCCCGGTGATTTTGCATATAAACTAATGTTAATCTCCCCTCAACATTGCTATATTCTCTAGAACAATAAACCTCTGTAAAATGATTTTTTCAATCTAAATTTCAGTATTATTTTCTCCCTTTATAATAATATTTTGATTTTTATATGCTTTTTTTTTTTTTTTTTTTTTTTCCCTGTTTTCTTTTGTTATTTTTTCCATCTATTAAGACTCATTGTAGATATTTAACTTATCCCTGAATAAATAGCTTTTGTTCAGATTTCAAAACAGATGAAGACCACCCTTTTGGGAATTGGAGTGGGTGAGGGGGGTTGAAGTGTAAATGTATGCCTAGTCTCATTTCCCAGTAAGCTTTGGAATTCTGTTAAGTTTAAGGACATCTAGACCTGTCTGGTCACCTTGTCACAGAACAAGTGCCCTTTGTTAGAGGAACAGGGGGAGATGGAGGCAGGGTGTTGTTAAGTGACGTACTGAAAAGTGAGTTCAAAGGTTGTTTTATAGTCTTTAACGATTTTGAGTTCTACGCAAAAACATTTGGTATAAACTTTTCTTTCTTTCACGCGATATTGTTCCCTAAGATGGCAGGGTGAAAGCAACTATCTTTTCGAGATAAACTGAATGTTATCAATGATATTGATGAGGGAATGAAGCAGAGTGATGCGGCTAAGAAACATGGATTATCGCAATCTACAGTTGCAACGTTCCTAAAGAAGAGAAAGCAAATCAAAGATGCTGTAACTTCAAATGAAATTAACCCAGAGCGAAAACAACTGAAAGTTGCGACAAATGAAAACATTGATGCTGCTGTTTTAAAATGGTTTCAAGAGATGAGAGCAACAAATGTCCCAATAAAAATGGACCTTTATTATGTGCAAAAGCACGGAAATTTGCAGCAATGCTAGGGAACGAAATTTTCAAAGCTAGCAATGGTTGGTTAATGCGTTTTCGAGATCGTCATAGAATAACTTTCCAAGAAGTTCACAGAGAGAAAAAGTCAGCCCTGATAAATGACGCAAATGAATGGCGGCAAAACAAGATGAAAGAAATCTTAGAAAAGTATGCTTTAGAAGACATTTATAATGCAGATGAAGCTGGGCTGTTTTTTCAACTCCTACCCGATCAAACATTGGCATTCAAGGGTGAAAAGTGTTATGGAGGAAAGAAATCAAAGCAGAGACTGACTGTTCTTCTGTGTACAAATAGCACAGGAACGCATAGAATACAACCTCTTGTCATTGGTAAATCATTGAATTGCTTTAAGAACGTGAAAAGTCTTTCCGTGGAGTATAAAGCAAATAAGAAGGCTTGGATGACGTCTAAATTTTTTTCCAAATGGTTACAAAAGTTAGACAATGAAATGAAGAAGAGAAAGAAAAAAATCTTTTTGTTGATAGATAACTGCGGTGCTCACACGTCATTTCCAAAGCTACGAAATATCGAAATCGCTTTTTCCCCTGCTAATTGCACTTCAATTTTACAGTCTCTTGATATGGGCATAATTAAGTGCTTCAAAGGATATTACAGAAAACGGTTGGTGGATTCCATACTTGTAAACTTTGAAAATAAAGTAGAAGACCCTTTCAAAGCTGTAAATGTCAAGGAAGCGTGTGACAATATTGCTGGAAGTTGGTGGGAAGTAACAGAAAAAACCATTCGGAATTGCTGGAAAAAGGCCGGTCTTTGTGTTATGGAAGATAAGAAATCTGATAATGATGAAAATTCCATAGACAATGATCTCTCAGATGATCAAGAATGTGTTTTGCACATCAAAAAATCCGTATCCCAACTTGAGGAAACAAGCGGTGTAAAGTTTGGAATTAGTATAGAAGACTATTTAACAGCAGATGATGATCTTATGGTTTTCGCAGGAGTTACTGATGAACATATTCTCTCTGAAATTACTGATGAGATAGGAAACAGTGATGAAGATGATGATGATAATACAGGTCCATTGCAGTCCTTATTGTCATCCCAGGAAGCTCTTCAATCTGTGAATTCTCTACGGACATTTTTTTCAAGCCTTCCGTCGACAAATGAAGAACATTTTCATGCACTAGACTCAATGCATACAGTATTGGTGAACTTAACAGTTAAAAAAATCAATAAACAAACAAAAATATTGGATTATTTTCAATAAAAAGTATTTTCAGGTATGTGAATATTTCTGTGCTTATTTTCTGAATTTATCTTATTTATTTATTTTTTTAGTATTTAAACCACTATTATTAGTATTTTACAAATTAATTTCTTCTAAATATAGACTTAAAAGTAGTATGTTATGCACCTTAAACTAATAATAATAAAAAAAAAACCCTCTTATTAAATGCTCAAAATATGTGGGCCCTCAATATAACAATATGCCTCTCTACAACAATATATTTATTTGGTCCCTAAAATATTGTTGTAATGAGGTTTCACTGTATTTACAATGTTGTTTTAACAGTTGTAGTTACAGAAAACAAGATTTGGAGCTGTGGCTTTACATTTGACTCATCAGAATTATCATTTATGGATATAATCATCTGTATTGCTTTATTTAGAGCTTCATGATTGCTTGGGAGGAGTTCACACCATTTTCGTTCATTACTTGTCGATGGTTTTGATGGATGTAAGCCTTGCCGTCATGTAAGTTGTGACCAAGGTAGTGCTTGATATCAAAGCAACATGTCCATTTCTCGTTTGCCAAATCTGTGTAGATATGCAGGGATGGAGCAATGACATTTGCATATCTGTGTGGCATAGCTGCAGTTAGTCTTGATTTCAGTGGAGTTCTTTAGAAAATATTTATAGGTCACTCGACCTATGTTGAGTTTATCATTAGAGGCCATTCTTATCTAAACATAGTATCAGAATGCCTTAGTTAGAGAAAGAACTTTCAACTTAATCTTTCAGTGAATGATGCCCCCCTCTCAGTTTTCATTGGGATTGTCAGTCATTATTTGAATGCCACTTTACTGGATCATTGGATCAGTTTTGTGGTAAAAACAATTTGCCAGTGCTACTGTAGTTGCCAAGATCATAAGATTTAATGCCTGAAGATTCCTTTTTTTTTTTTTTTTTTTTTTTTTTTTTTGGGTGGGGTGCAACACGAAAAATATAGCATGGCTCCTCTTGTGCTGCATAACCTTGATAAACTAAAGGAGCGGCATATCTTTGAAACAGTAGAATTGATTTCTGAGGATGTGGTGTGATGTGTTTGGACAGAGTATAAATATCATTTTGATGTCTGCTATGTCACTAGTGGCACTCGCTTCGGCATTTATAATGATGAAGTAAGAAACTTTAAAAAATTATTTTTTCATGTCAATTTTTTACAGTGTGTCATTTCATGTAAGAATTCTAATTTTATGTTTGCCTTTACTTCTGAATTGCTCTGTGGTTATTATAAATCGTCATTTATTGCTGTACAATGTACTCAAATCCTATTTTAATTTATGATGCCAAGTTTGAGTAATATGTGAGTGAGTGTAATATGTGAGTAGTATGTGAGGTATCTATCATGTTTTGCTCTATTCAAGATAGTAATGATGCAGGTATAACACAGGCAAATTGTATTACAAAGGATGCAAAGTGGGTATCAAAAAGTTAACTATGTTGCAAATGTATTTCCCATTATTAGTAGCATTTTTATCCTTAGCTTAGTGTATTGTAAGAAATGGTATATATCAGGGATGGCCAACTTCTGTATAGATGCAGTCAATTTTTTTGTTTGAAATGTGTCACAGTCTACCTATTAAAATACGACATTTAAACACATGCAAAGTTGTATATTATGTTCTAATAAAAGGAAATGGGGTAGGAAGTATTAAATCAATATGATATTTTATTATCAGAAATGCAGATTAAATTTTATATCTTTTCACTGATGACAAGTCTGTATCTGTATGTCTCCAACAAAGCTTCCATAGTTCGATGTCTATCCAGATAAAAATATTATTAATGAATTTTTAGTATCGGAGTGAGCGGTATGTGTAGTTTTCGATTCAAATATATATGTAAAACCAAATCTAATGTAGATACATTCATTGCATTTGGTGATTAGGGATACTTTTCTCAAGTGATGTATATCCAAAAATCTTCCTCATATTTTCTGTTCTGTAAAATTAGATTAATTTGTAGATTTATAATTTCATTTTTTAACATATTTTTTTAAATATTAAATGTGTCAAAATTTTTGTGTATAATTTTTTTAAAAGAAAAAGGCAGATATTTTACAATAATATTTTCGAAATCATGAAATCTCACCTAAATTTAAATAACTTCATTTTGATGTAAAATCTGTAAGAAATTCTCACTGAGCCAAGTTTTATCATTTAAATCTGCACATTTTTTATCTTGCTGTTTCAGAACATTTTTTATTTGAATTAATAAACCATGAAATCATTGCAGAAATTTACTTCTGCTTAGCCACTTCATATTGGTATGTAATAATTCTGGTTGTTTTTCATCACATTGCAATAGGAAGAGACATCATTAAAGGTAACTTCCTCCAGCTAACAATTTTGAGTGCTATATTTCTTTTTTTTTTTTTTTTTTTTTTTTTTTTTAGATCTTATGTTGACTAGTGTTTATATTCAAATTAAGCAGTAGTAGCTGAAAAAACTTGGAAATTCATTATCATTTTGACATAGAGTTATAAATCCATATATGTGACCTATCATTGCTCCTGCTCTTTTTGTTGTTATTGAAATGAATTAAAAAAGTATTGGTTCTAACTTAGTGAGGAAATTTTTAAAAGAGTTGAATATATGATGTCTCTTATTTCTTTCTTTCAAAGAAATCATACACAGCAATTCTTCTTTAGATGCATGATCTTTAAAAATCATACAAATAAAAAAAAAAAAAAATGCAATTGTGCTGTGTGTGTCACTTGATCTGCTGAATAACTATTCTGTTATACTTTCAGTCAGTTTCTCAATGTGCCAAATAGCTGTATTTCGAGAAAATTGTAGGTCTTTAATTGTAGTTTGTTTATTAAAATCATTAAAAAGGGAATTTGACAATTCCAGAAAAGTTTCTTTTATATTTCCCCCATCAGAGAATAGGTTTCCCCCCCTACTGTTTTGAGATGAAGTAGTTACTGCATGTAATTACAAAATGGTCTTTTTAAAACTATTTTTTTGAGCTGTTAATTGATCCTCAATTTTCTATTTACTTAAGTCACTATTTTGTGTATGAACTGCCTGATATTTTTTGTGTGAAGTTAAAAAATGCATTTTCAGATTACCTTTTTGGTTTAGATGTAGGCATTGCACGCGTTAAGCAACAAGATTTATCATTTAGCATTGTAAAAAGTTATCAAGGTCCCATTTTTTGTGAAAACAATGTCTTCAGTTTTTTGCTTTACTTCTTATTTTAATGGGTACTAAAATACAGAAGAAGTATATGAGTACACAACTTTAATTTAAAACATAAAAAGAAGATGCTTAAATTTTTGCACAGTAATAGTGTTTAGGAAAATTAACCCTTTTTCTAAAAACGGTAATGCAATGTTACCACTGTGGTAAGTATTAAATACTAAACAAGGAAGACAGGAATGCCAACTTAGTATTGGTACAGGATTAAAATAGGGTACACCAAGGAACCCGCTAGATGGCATGTTAGGCAGCAAATAGCAGTATTTCAAGACAGTTATAGATCTTTAATTGTAGCTTGTTCTGAAAATCATTAAAAAAGGAATTTGACAATTCCAAGAAAGTTTCTTTTATATATTCTCTATCAGAGAATAATTGATATATATATATATTAATATATATATATATAATGTTGTATGATCTTAAAATCATTTAGTGCGAAAACAAGTTACTACTACTTGTGCAATTGCTGCAAAGTAAGTGAATAATAATTTATTTCCTAAACAATATTGATTAATTGATTATATTATCTCCTAAGTTTAATTAAAGTATAATTATTTTAAAAGAGTGAATCCATACTGGTAAGTTATATTTTGAAAGATGTTTTGAAGTAACTTGAAAGTAATATGTTAATAATGTTTTAATGGGGACTGGAATTAAATAATTATGAAGAACAAAATTTCAATTGTAAAAGGAAAAATTAAATTAGAAGCATGTAATCATTGTCATTGATCGGAAATTAGTTGACTTTTAAGGGGAACAAACCAACTCCCGTTCAATGAACAATAATCAATAAATAAATACGTAAATACGAAGGTGTTTCGTCTTTACTCCAGTAATAAGGTTAAGCCAAACCGGCAATTCTAGTCAGGCCAAATATTTCCGCGAATAAAAGGGATTATGAATCAATGCTGATACTCGAAGAACTTATTCTTATGAAGCATTTGAGCCAATTCAATTTTGAGTGAAAAGCAATTGCTGTAGAGAAATCCGAAAAAACTCGAGTAACCATCCCCGACATCCTCGTGTTTATGCATTTGAGTTCTATATTATTTGTAAAAATTAAACATTGAAAATTGTCATTATGAAATAGAATTCAAAGTATAAAGTTGAAATAAACATAGAAGATTACAAAATAAGATAAATAATGTAAACTTTGTAAAAACAAATCAAAAATAATATAAAAAATAATAAGAACAGTGAATGTACATGAAGAAATAAAGGCCAGAAAAAGTATTAAGTAACTTACATTCTGTCTAGTGGGGAGTCGGCAAAGTGTTCTCTTCGAGTCTGACTGAGAAGTGTAGGGTGTCCGAAAATTCTTAGCGGCAGTGGGGGCTTTGAATAATATCAGTCGGTAAGACTTCTGTGGCTCCAAGAAATAGTTCAATGCAGTATTTTTTTAAAAAATATTAATATGGAAGTAATTTTTAAAAATATTAACATGGAAAGGTGAAAAAACAGCCTACATGCAAAATAAAATACAGAACATAAAACTGTTAAAAACAATTGTTGGAAACATGTGAATGTACAAAAAAAGAGCAAAACCTATTGATGTGATATGTGAAAAGTTAACACATACAAAAAACTGATCGACGGAACGAGTTAAAACAAAATTAAAACATAATAATTAAAACATAAATTGCAAAAACTATAAAAATTACAAAGCGGAAAATGGTAAATTAGCCCAATTGGACCTCCAACTAAGCTTTTCAAGGGAAAATTAGTTGAATGTCGAACCAAGCTAACACCATTACGCGTTTCGCCGAAACAGACAATTGAAGTTCTTGTTTGACGAAAAAATTTTTTAAATAATATGAATTGTCCCGAGAAAATCTTTTTGGAGCTTCAATTCTCTGTTCCATTTTCCCGACGCGTCCACAGAAAAACACATTAAGGTGTAAAAAAAAGTAAATGCAACTCCGAGCAAAACAAAATTAAAATCAAAATAAAATAAATAGCGGTCTGCTATTAGTCAAATTATACAATAACGTACGGGCTGGTCCTGCTAACTTAAAGAATAAAACCTTTATAAATATTATGGTTCTGAAATCAAAATCTAATAAAATTAAATACTAATGAAAACAAACGTCGTGGGTCTTGCTAAGACCAAAAAAAAAAGATTTTAAAAAACAAAAAAAAAAAAAAAAAAAAAAAACATAAAAAACAGACCTGTGGCTGAGCCGTCCTCTTGATCGCAAAACATATTTGGAAAGGGGGTACATTTTCTTTCCTCCAAAGATTTTGGCACAATACTTTAATACTATTGTTTTAATAGTTTTGAATTACTTAGATGGCCAAAATTCTACTTTTATTAACAAATCGGGCCTTTTCATTTTTCACTGTAGCTTGATCGCCCTCTAGCTTGAAGAATTACGACTTTTATTAACAAATGACTTTTTTCCATTTTACTCTTACTTTTGTGGCCATGTTGAGTAACCTTAGCTGAATTAGCCATTTTCACATTTTGAAACTGTTTTATTCTTCTAACAACTTGACTGACGCCATTTTGAATTCTTTCCATGTCTTTTCGAGTCTTTCAACCCCTCTTTCACACGGTGGGATACGAGTTCCCACCAAAGTACAATCTAATCGCATTGCCTGATACGAAATGACATTGTTTCACCCTGCCTACGTCACACGACGAGAAGGATGGCTTTGTACGACACAGAGGGGATTACACCCCTTTTCAAATATGTTTCACGATCAAGAGGACGGCTCAGCCACAGGTCTGTTTTTTATGTTTTTTTGTGTTTTTTAAAATCTTTTTTTTTTTTTTTTGGTCTTAGCAAGACCCACGACGTTTGTTTTCATTAGTATTTAATTTCATTAGATTTTGATTTCAGAACCATAATATTTATAAAGGTTTTATTCTTTAATCTAGCAGGACCAGCCCATACGTTATTGCATAATTTGACTAATAGCAGACCGCTATTTATTTTATTTTGATTTTAATTTTGTTTTGCTCGGAGCTGCATTTACTTTTTTTTACACCTTAATGTGTTTTTCTGCGGACGCGTCAGGAAAATGGAACAGAGAATTGAAGCTCCAAAAAGATTTTTTCAGGACAATTCATATTATTTAAAAAAAATTTTCGTCAAACAAGAACTTCAGTTGTCTGTTTTGGCGAAACGCGTAATGGTGTTAGCTTGGTTCGACATTCAACTAATTTTCCCTTGAAAAGCCTAGTTGGAGGTCCAATTGGGCTAATTTACCTTTTTCCGCTTTGTAATTGTTATAATTTTTATAGTTTTTGCAATTTATGTTTTAATTATTATGTTTTAATTTGTTCCGTCGATCAGTTTTTTGTATGTGTTAACTTTTCACATATCACATCGATAGGTTTTGCTCTTTTTTTGTACATTCACATGTTCCAACAATTGATTTTAACAGTTTTATGTTCTGTATTTTATTTCGCGTGTAGGCTGTTTTTTCACCTTTCCATGTTAATATTTTTAAAAATTATTTCCATGTTAATATTTTTTTCTAAAAACACTGCATTGAACTATTTCTTGGAGCCACAGCTCCTGGTAACTTTTTAGCGAGCTCTCTACAATATTTCTTCCTATTATTTCATATTTTTGCAGCATTTTGCACAAAATTTTTAAGACCAAATGGGTCTTACCACACTTTACTTATTAGCTTTTTAATTTCTATTTCAATTATATATATATATATATATATATATATATAATTGAATGAATATATATATACATATAGCCTTCCTTGAAAATTTTATAAATATGTGATGATTTCAAATATGCATAGATGACCGAGAAGACCGTAGTGGCTTGAAGGTGGCAAAGTGGAAAGCATGATGACGCAATTTAGCACAACATACCTTGAAAAATCACAGTCTTTATTTTTTCCATGCATATCAAATAATCCTTTTTCAGACAAGATACTTCTTAATAATATTTGAATAGAATAACTCCCATTTTGAAGTACGATGTCATCTTAAGCAAGTAAGCAGCAGCAGCATGGAAGAAAAGCGTCTTACCAGCAAAAGAGCTAACGCGGACAAGGGCGTTAGAACTTCAGAGGAAGAAGGGTGGGAATCAGAAAAGTTTCAGTTCACAGAATTAATTTGATCGGACAAGAGGCATCTGCATTACAACGTTACATAAGATAGAAAAGTCTGGAACCTGTGAGAAGAGATGAATTCAGGGGCAGATTACCAAATTTAGAATGTTAATTTTGAGGTCGTCAATTATTTTTTTGAAACAGCTATCATATTTTGTTATATCTTACATATATATATATATATATATATATATATATATATATATATATAATCTCAAAGCAGCAATATATATATATATATATATATATATATATATATATATATTGCTGCTTTGAGATGGTGTAGTCTCTGCATGTGATTTCAACATGGGCTTTGGATAGCGAATGGGTTACAGGGAAGGTAGGTATCCAATCTTTGACTCTCTTGATGGCTGGCTCAGAAGGTACATTGTTAGTGTAAACTATGATACTAAAAGAGCCAAAATCATTTGTTTCTGTAAGTAATGACTAAGTTCGATTTTCCTTTTAAAAATCATCTCCTGTCAGCTGTGATCAACCAAAAATCACTTCACAGTCAACTTTGATAATGTTGGCCAATCCTGATGTTATACCGTATATCTCCAAAATGAAAACAATTTTTTTTTAAATTTCCCATAAAAAACATGGAGTCCTTTTGCATATGTGAGATGTGATATGAAGTTTTCTTTTCTTTACTGAACAATATCACAAACGTCCGTTAATCTCGAAATCTACTGTCATTCACATCTATTGCTTTTAGCTTTGAACATTTCCTTGTGTTTTGAGCATTGTTTCATTATAGTGCATAGAGATTTCTGTGGCAGTAATATAGCTAACTGTTGCAAAAAACATTTTTTTATCAACTCCTGTAAGATGTTGTAGATTCCACTTCTGAACTTTGCAGTAAAGTACTGTATTAAAAGCAATTTACTGTATTAAAAATAGGTGGTATGTATGCATTATCTCTTTGACTCATTTTACAAATATCCTTATATTAAGGGATCGTAGTGTTTTGTATTTATAATATTTTTTTCAAAATCATTGTTGTTTGGCATGAAGCAACAAGCAATTAAGGAAATATGGTGTCACTAATATTTAGAGGTGGTGAGAGGATAAAGAACATGCTAAAATTATTCATTTTATTAGGAAAACTTTCATTGGCCTACAGAATGGAGGTTTGTTTATAAGGTATTTCTCCCACTTTCCTAGCGTCCTTCGTGGTGTAGTAGTCAGCACACTGAGCCGGTATTTCAGAGGCCTGTGGTTCGATTCCCGGCGAAGGCGTTTGCTATTTTTCATCTTTTCTGCCTCTAAAAAATCCTAATGACTCTACATGTTCATGAGAAACATGAAGAAGGAATGACTGTTTCCTGTGATGTCATGCAAATCAAAGCATGCGGAAATCTGCCTACTCTGGGTGGTGTACAAGAATATGTGATGTGATGGACTGTGATGTCAAAACATCTCTTGCTGATCACTTCCAGCAGCTTGATTATCAGTGACATATTAAGATTGAGTAAGAAACATGATTACCTCAGCATGTTATTCATTACAACCATTGAAGAGAAAGGTATCAAAAATGTATTGCTTCATACTTTGGGCAACAAGAAATTGTGAATCACTGTGATGTTGTGTGTTCTTGCTGATGGATCAAAGATCAAATCCTACATTATCCTTAATCATAAAACTATACCAAAAGATAAGCTAATAATTGGTGTCATATTTCATTGCAGTGGAAAAGAATAGATAAAAGTAAGCTGTTTTAGAGTGTTTCTACATGCGTGAAGTTAGAAGAAGGTTCTGTTTTAAACAAAAGTGGGATGTTGATTCGTGATGAATCTCGTACTACCAAATGAAGGAAAAAATCCTCAAATTAAACACAAATCTCATCATTCCCGAAGGCATGACTTTGCAATTGTAAATATTAGATGTAATGGTGAATAAGTCATTTAAAGGCCATCTGAAACAGCCATACAGCAATTGGTTGCTTCAAAATGTTCAAGCCTTGACCCCTTCTGAGAAGTTAAAGAAGCCTTCAGTGGCTGTAATTGCAAAATGGTTCCAGACTATTTGGACATGCATATCCAGTACATTGAGTGTGAATGACTTTAAGAAGTGTTATATAACAAATGCATTAGATGGGAATGAAAAAAAACTACCATGGGAATAAGATCAAGATCACATCATAATGGCAGTGTCACCTGAGATGCTCCCCTGTGGAATGATGCTTGCAACACCAGAGTGCCTGAGCCTAGACTCCACCCCTTGTAGAATTAATTTGTTTGCTTAGAAAAATAGTGAATAGTAACTAATCAATTAAGTAGTAATTTTTTTAAGAAACTGTCTTGAATTAGATTTACGAAATAGTAAGTAATGTATTAGGTTAGTAAGCTGGGAAAATGACAAGCTGTTTAAATGGTTTAGGCACAGAAGCAGTGGAGCTGGTGACATAAAATACATACAGTCAAAAGTCGTTAATTCGGACACCCATAATCCCGAATGATCTATAATCCGGACCTCAAAGCTACAAACATTCTGCATATGCGCATGCACATAATGCGTTAACGCATGCACGTTTAATGTATAACGGATGGTATAAGCTAAGCTAAAATTATCTAATTCAGTTAATGTTGCAGATTGTGTTGTTCCTTAATCTTCGAATTGGATCCGGCTTATTATTTTTTGCAGACTGTTAGAGCAATTTTATAAAAGTAAGTTTGAACTTTCAATTATGTCAAATAGAATTTCCGATATATATTTACTAATATGTAAAGGATCTACAAAGCGAAAGTATGTTTTGAAGTCCATTAAACAAAGAGTGGAATTGCTGCAAAAAATGGATAAAGGCATATCCTTTGTTTATCTAACCATTCCAAAATCTGTTTATAAATTTCAGCCGGGGGGGGGACGTCGCGGCGTGCAATGAATTAGAAGATGATTTGTCAGCACTATCCTTATCTTCAGGGCAGATGTTTTTATTTTATTTGGCTTATAATTCCTTACTAAATGTAGTATTTCATCTCGATGTACTCCATCTTTGATATGATTTAAATCAAATTCCTCGTCATTATAATTCGTTTCCGATAGTGAAGAAAGTGACACAGAGGTTATTGAAAACGAAAAAAATTCAATTGACAAATTAGTCGGTATTCTCGACACAGCAATTATAGGACTTGAACAGCAGAACTTTGTAACTGAAGAAGATATGAAACCGTAATTTATGAAATAAAGAGCAATTATGATCTAAAGGGTATCAAAATTTACAAAAAAAAAAAGCTTAATATTTACTTGTTTACTTTATTAAACATTTCTTTCAATGTAAGTTGTTTAAGTTGCTTTGTTTTTTGTGCTAATACTTTCTCTTTAATTCTATAAACAGACATAATTTCTTGTTCAGTTACAAAGTTTCACTGTTATAAAGTCCTGTCATTGTCGTGTCGAGAATACCGACTAACTTGTCAATCGAAATTTTTTCGTTTTCAATAATTTCTCTGTCACTTTCTTCACTATCGGAAGTGCGCATGGGTAAATGCATTAAGTGCATGCGTTGGTTTGTGGCTTAAAGATCCGGATTACGGACTTTGTATATAACACAATTACAGAACTGATACATGGGAGACCTGAGATACTGTGGTCCATTCTACTGAGGAAGTTTAAGTGGGATCTGTATCTGACTAAGAAGGTCTGAATCTAATTTTACAAAATATACGTAATCTAGTATGTGCTTCACACATTTTTCAGTAATCCATTTTTAAAAATGGAAGGTTTATCTTGGATTTGGGCATATATGCTAATAAATAATACTACACATAAAATAAACATTAATTGACTGTTTTTTTTATTATTAGGGTTTCACTTCAATTATACTTTGAATTTTGGGGTTTCATATACATGGATTTTTCAATATCATGTTAATTTAGTACTAATTACTGTATTGATTTTATTCATAATGGTAGATTTTACACAGCATACAAATTTTCTAAATTTTTCCACTGATATGATAGAAATTGTATTAAGTCATAATGTTGCAGCATACTTTTATTTATCACATTTTAAAAACTTTTATTTGTAACATATAAACTTCAAATTTATTATGAAAGTCTCAAATTAAAATATATATATATATATATATAAAAGCCATTTCTAAGATGCCTATTATTTATTATTATGTGTAACATTCAACCCAAATTTTTTTCCTTTCAATTAGTGTATACCATTCATTCATTTTTCATTAATACTAGAACTTCTTGATTCTTCACATTTTAAAAACTTTTATTTGTAACATATAAACTTCAAATTTATTATGAAAGTCTCAAATTAAAATATATATATATATATATAAAAGCCATTTCTAAGATGCCTATTATTTATTATTATGTGTAACATTCAACCCAAACTTTTTTCCTTTCAATTAGTGTATACCATTCATTCATTTTTCATTAATACTAGAACTTCTTGATAATAAATTTTTTTGTATTTTATTAAAGGTTCAAATGAAAACGTGGAATTAATTTTGAGAACTTCAGAAAATAGAATATGTTCTGAAGATATACAAATATTTATTTTATATTCTCACGAAAAGCAAAATAGAGAAAATGTTCACAGTTTAGTAGACTTTCTACGTCAGTGTGGGTATGAAGTTATATTGGATGATGATTTCATAGAATATCTTTGTATCGATGCATCTAGCTGGCGAGATGAAGTCTTGAAACATACATGTACTAGAACAGGAAGTACATGCAATTCAAACAAAAAATATATCCTTGTAGAATCCG
The DNA here is from genome assembly GCF_044657685.1 of Stegodyphus dumicola. Classification (NCBI taxonomy): domain Eukaryota; kingdom Metazoa; phylum Arthropoda; class Arachnida; order Araneae; family Eresidae; genus Stegodyphus; species Stegodyphus dumicola. The sequence continues at coordinate 179,803,190 of NC_140768.1, forward strand.
AGGGAGCTGTGGATTTCATTGAATATAGAAGAGAGATTTTGGTAAGGATATCTTTGATCTGAAAATAAAACACATTCTGTTGTCATTCTTTGTTTCATTTACTGTCATGCAGCCAATTTCATATATATACTCATTTTTAACTACATAATTCTAAAAATTATTAAACATGATGAAAATAATTTTATTCATATATATTGACATATAAATAAATGCAGGGAAAATTGGATGCAGATTTTTGCTTGAATATTTATTATATTATATTACTTTCACTAACTCAAAACAAGCCAGAGTGTATTAAATATTTAACTGCCACTATGGAAATAAATATATTGAATATTGCCCACAAGCGTGGAATTCTGTAATTTATTAAGGCACAGTGAATATTTTCCTAACTGGATATTTTGCTCTAAGGGGGACCATATAAAAGCCATATTTTGTATTTACAGAAAAGCACCATTCATAGTGATGAAGGTATTTTCTTAATTTAAGTCTCTAAAATCATCTGATTTTTTTTATTCTAAAAAGTCCAGGATCAGTAATTAAGAAAATGCATTGTATACATTGTATCTGTCAATTTTACTTTTATTTCTTAAGATTGTTTTTGGTAGGAATAAATGTAAACAATGTAAAATATTTTAATTGAAACTTGCAAGAAAAAAGCATATGAAGTTTAAAAATAATTGTAGTCCATTTAAATATTCCTAAATAGTTATATTATTTTTTATTCATTATAATGAAAGGTGTATGGAATAATGTTCCAAGGTATGTTGTTTGAGCTTAGAACATAGTTCTTTAAATAGTTGGGAAAATAGTACAGAGATCTTAAAATGCTGTACAAAATTGATTTCAATTAGTTAAAGAGGATTTTTTTAATTAAAATAAATAGACAGAGTAATAGTTAAATATTGTAACTAAAAAATTAGAATTTCAACTACTTGGTCGACAGAATGTTTTCATTAAAATGTTGTAATTAAAACTGCAGTGATGTATTTGCTGTAGTGTATAATTGTTATCTTTTATGTAAAATTATCTTTGAGCAAAATAGTAGCAGGCTATTTTGTAATAGCAAATAGTATTGTAGCAGGCTATTCCAAACTTAATCTGATATTTTATATTTTTGATTATGTATTTTGTAATTATTATGTAGTATTTATATATTTAGTACTTAATAGTGTTATATATTTAGTATTGATATAATAGTATTTAGATATTTTGTATTTAGTGCACTTGAAGCCTTTCTCAGGGGATTTCCAGTTATCAAAACTAACTGGTAACATGATCGAGTACTCATGAGAAATAAAATTTTCTCGCCTATCAATAAAATCCGTGATTCTGTTATAAAGGATTCAGTTTGTGATTTTAATTCGTGGGCAAATTTAGGATATCTTGTCAATGTGATTTGAGATATATCAGCCAAACTAAAAGAGTATTAAAATTTTACAACAAAAAGCACAAATCTTATGTCCAAAAAGAAGACATTAACAAATCTTCAATAGCGTTATTCAATTATTTAGTAGCACTAAAACTATATATGGAAAAGCAATAGCTATTCATTCTTTAAATGATGTTCTCAGAATGTAGCATTTAGCTTTCTATTTTATTAGTAAGTTGATTGTTTTATTTGAGATTCTTTTGAGGAATGACATTTACAACAGATAGCTAGCTATTCATAGCTGGAATTTAATCACTTTGGGTCTGCAAAAATTATCCAAAAACCTTCTTCAGTTAGTGAATTGGATTTTCTTCCTTACAGCTTTTCACATTCACAAAGATTTATCTTGGTTAGTTGATGACTTAATTCCAACCAAGTCTATCCTGATGCTTTCAAAATTCAATTAACTTAGTTTTTTTACTATTTCTGTGGACAGATGGCACTACCATATCATTCACTTTACTTCTTTTTAAGGGGTATATTGTTTCAACGAACCCAAATACTTGACGTGCAGTTTATCGTACTTAACTTACATATGTACACTGTCTGAAGAGAAAAAATATACTTGCCTTAGATGTAAATGAGACTATGCGTGCAATTCTAAGCTATGTCTACAAAGGATTGCTATTGCTTTTACCGCAAATGGATGGTCTCTGTACTATTTTGGACAAAGAAGAAAGAACCTTCCTTAGAAACTCTACCTAAGATGCAGACTCCCAAAAATAGTATCTTTACCAAGTGCTTAAAAATCTATCCAAAGATTTTCAAGACAGTTTTCTTTCTTTAAATGAGAACTCAAATCTTCTAGCTTTTATTACAAAACCCAAAGCATTCATAAGCAAGATGAAACATGCTAGATTCCCCTGGCAAAAATTAATAATTGGATTTGAAATAGTTAAACTGTTAGAAGAAAGGTATTTATGCAATTGAAATTGTTTTGCATGACCTCACATTCCGATAATCGTAGTGCTAATTTAAGGTGCCTCTTAAATTTTAATTCCTTCATGAACTTTTTGCATCATCTCAGATTTCTATCTCTGGCAGTAATCTGAAGAACCTTTTATATGATATGGCATTACTTAAGAGCTGGACATGTTGTGCTTGATGCGGTATTCACAGCAAGTAGATAGATCCCTTCTTAAATCATTAGATGCTGCCTGCTGATGCACACGACAATTGGTCACACGACAACCTTCTGTAGCACCTCCAATCCTTGCCAATTTTTGCACCATGTTACAGAACTCCAAAGTCAAGTGTCTATCACGACTTAAATTCAGAGGGCAGAAAATGTCGTACAAACATAACATGATATTCGCGGCATTACATCCGAACGTGGAACATTCCTTTCAGAATTCCTTTGCTTTTAATGAAGAGGGATCTGTACATGTTTGCCTTCAGTCTTAATTAAAATCTAAGTTAATTTTATGTTTTACTTTGGCGCATTTCTCTTCTGTCTTAATTGGTTATACATAACTGCTGAATGTTAACTTTTTGTGAATTGAACTTCTAAGTTCTAAACGTTTTGCCTTAATTCTTCTGTCCTCTGCAACTGGACCAGTTTTGGTGCTGGCATTGGCTGTATCTCACCTTTTTATTTATTTATACTTTTACTGAAAGATTGAATAGATATAGATAATTTGATAATTCTGCTTCTTTTAAATAAAAATAATTAGAGTATGAATATTAGAAATATGTGTCCGGAAGAAGTATTCTTTTTGAAAGTTTTTATGAAAAGTTCGATTCTCTCCCCTCTCAAGAAAATTACAGTTCTTAATTTCTATGTTTTTTAAATAATAAATTTTATAAACTTATTAATAACTAAATATAATTTAAATGTTTCTTTAATTAGAGAAATCCAACTGGAGTAGATCTGGAATTTAATAACAAAAAGGGTGACAATGAGTTAGTAAGTTTATATTTCAGCATATAAAAGTTATTAATTCTATACATTCTATTTTTATTTCGCTGTACATATAAATTGTTAATTACCTCTATATTTTATTTATGAGTTATTTTTTTTCCTCACAGGTAGAATATGAAAATGAGGAAACGTGGTTTCAGTCCACTTTAACTTCAATCTCTATAGACTGGAAGTTGTGTTTCCAAGATTACTGTCATCTGTTTGTAGTATATTTTGATGGCAGTATTAGCCCAGAAAAGGGTTTAGACATTCTCCCAAATGTAAGATTTGAAATATCAAAAGATTTGGAAGATTTATGTAAAAATTTGGACGTTTCCTTAAATTCTGAAAATTCGCCAAATAAACAGAAACTTGAAATGTGCTTAAAAAAACATCCAATTATGCATCGAAGTCTGTAAAATAAATTTGTATGACATTCCTTAGTCTATAAAAAATTGCCAAAATGAAAGTAAATTTATTAATGTGTGATACTTAAATAACTTACTTTTTTTTTTTAAATTTTTACTAATAAATTTACTTTTCATTGGAAGAATGACATATAATATTATCCTTTCAATACCAAAAACTACAAATTTTCAAAATCATTATTTCAATTAAAATATTTTTAAGGTGAATGGAGAGGAAACTTTTCAAGGGAAAATGAGTGAAAAATTTTCTTTTCATAAACTGTAAAATATCAGAAACAATGAAATTTTGATACAGTTCTATTTTGGGGACTGGAAGTCATTACGAAATGTTTTGCTAAACCCGCCAATAGATTGGTTCATTATGAAATTGACAATGTTTACTTTTTTTTAAAAAAGTAAAAGAATGCTTTAACAAAACTAGAAAGAGAATACAAATTCTGAAGATGTAATGGTCCCTTGTGTTTTTGTTATGATTGTATTCACCATGGGTATGTAAATATGGGACTTACTTAATGATGAAACATCTTCCATAGTTTCTTCAGGAACGAGAAATTGTTCACGAAAAAAAGGTGCGAAAATCCACAAAATGAAGCGATATTTCAATTCAAAGGAAGCACCAAAATGCAATATGAAAATATGACATTCCGAGAAAAATAAATTCATTGCATTCTCAAAATTGGTTTGAAGGATCTAGAATTAGTTTCTTAATGGCATTTCATTTTATTTATGCATGGTGTTCCATCAATTTTGTCATTTTCAACTTAAAATAAGCCATTGCATTGTTGTTGATTGGAAAAGTTATATAAGGGAATTCTGTGGCCATTCATTAATGTGAAAACCATGTGTACCACGTATTTTAAATGCCAATTTACTTGTCAATTTTAACCACCGTCAGATTAATAGGCCGCACCAGATAACTATTTATTATTTAATATTGAATAAAGGCGGCTCGTGCCGCCTTTCTTTAGTTCCAGACGATGTATTTGAACCTCCTAGTTTAACTGATGTTGATAAGGCACCTCATCACAGCAACCAGCCTGTCCAGTAAATGAACAGTCACCTGAAAAAAGTGCACCTGCAAAAGCAAATTACCAAACTCGTTCAAGACGTCGTGTTCACTTCAATCACAAAACGATTTGTCCTTGACTAATTTTTTCCCTCTTTTTCAGATTTTAAACGCATTTTTTCCCAAGAAGGGAGATGGTGTGGGGTTTTACCTTTCCCTCCACATTTGTTCAACACCTCAATTTCTCTTCCTAGCACATGTGCGATAAGAATCACATCTCTGAACGACTGCAAAAAAGAACTCTTCCCTTCTGTTTTTATGAGTTTGTGTACACACTTTATTCATCGCTGAGATGTATGTTATTCTAACATTATGTAAATATTGTGATTTATTAAAAGAATTTTTTTTATAAATGGATGTTTAGCAGTTACATAGACCCCAAACACTTTCTGATTACATTGTTTTTGTTGTTGTGACATATCTCACTCGTCTGACTGTAATATCAGAACAAGCCCACGAAATTCATCTTGGTAAGGAATGCAAGATTGTGCCTGTTGTCGGCAAGAGCCTTGAGCACTGTATAGGTGATTGTATGACTTTGCTCAGTTCCACCCATAACTTTGATGGAGAGCACCGGGGGAGGGGGGGCACGAGTCTGGAGATCTCCCACCCCTCTTACCCTGCCAATAACCTCTCAAGAGGACTTTCAGCTTGCTGCATATTTAGAGTGCCCTCGTGCTGCAAAGATACTATACATTTACAAACATTCATGATTCGAGTCCAGGCTCTTTGGTATGACAGTCGGAATCACTAACCACTATTCCCGGTTGGGCGGCACTTTCTGATTATCCGCATCCCCATGTATAGATTCTGACTCATTGGCCACTTTCTGATTTGGTTTTTTGGTTGATTTAATTATGACAAAGCACTTGAAGGCTATGCCTGTCGGGATGGATGCCTTCATGGAGGACTTTCTAAGGGAAACTGGCTCGTATGCACGTTACTGGTGGAGGAAAACATGAAAACGACCATGCTGCTTTTCTAAATTGGTGCGAAAAGTTTCCTTAGCTAACTTTACATCTTATAAGTCATATTCTGTGGATAACTAGCAAAAAAAGAAGCACTTTATGAGGAAAAAAAAATTATGCAAAATAGTAAAAGTCTATTCTGCCAATATTTATATTTTTACAGCCGGAAGACAGTTTTTAGTTAAATATGAAGCACAGAAACCCACATGTGCATACCATACAGGTATATTAAAACAACTATATGGTAAATGCATAGGAGCTTGGCTGTTGTCACACGTATACCATGGAAGTAAGAAGTAATTTAACTCTACTACTTCATGGTGCATACTCAAAAATACACCACAAAAAAGCAGTTCTACCAAATGTTGAAACCGGGAAACAGATAATGAGAAAGTACCTATTTATTTCAATGTATATGTGCACACTATTTCAAATTTTAATATGTCCAGCATAATATTTACAATATTTAATACTTGACTCAGAATGGGGAAAAGCAATGTAAGGTATCATTAATAATTATTATACTTTTTGAATGGTAACTAATGAAACCTTTACTCATGATAATTACATATGAAAAGTTACTCTCTTTTCACTTTAAAAATAGTGTGTTTAATTGTAAACAGCACAAAACTTCAACACTAAAAATTATGAAAATTAAAATATAAAACCAGATTGCATGTGAAATAAATCAAAATAGTGATTCATAAATGGACTGCAGATTAAACATGTGTCAAAGTACTTCTTGCCACTCTTATGGCTGATTCCACAAACTGTTTAGGAATCAAAATATATATATTTGAAGAGCTTAACATGCTTCGTCTATCAGTATTACTACATCTATGGTTAGTAGTATAGTTTCGCTTGTGCTCGCATGCAGACACATGCATTTTTGTAATGTTGTGAAGATAATTGATTTAGTTTACTAAGTGAATTACTTCTCCAGTATAACGAACATGTGTTATGGCCTAGTACACTTTAGTGGTGTACCCAGTATAGTACAAATGGTTTACTTCATCGACCCCCTTACACATTTTTATGTAATATACAGCATGCAACATAATCATAATATAAATAATTCCATATAAATAATTTAAAGATAACAAACTAAATATGGGCATCGACCCCCTTACACTTTTTTATGTAATATACAGCATGCAACATAATCATAATATAAATAATTCCATATAAATAATTTAAAGATAACAATTAGATTAAATATGAACAAGAGTTTTGACAAAATGGTTTATTAGTTTTAAGTTTTATTATTTTTGTGTTATTATCATTATTTTTCATTTTAGAAACACAAGCAAATTTTTAGAAACAAAAAGACAGATTCTGATTGCAAAAAAGTTCGATTTTATTAATGTGATAGATGCGCTTGATTTATTTATTGGCTCCTGACTCGAAATTAACCTTTACATTAGAACTCTGTTTCTTTAAATAACTTTAATCTACATTTTTTTATTCAACCACAATCTTTGTTAAAGCTCTTAGCAACCATAAACAATTTTTTTAGAACAATAAAACTGAATAATCTTTTTGTTGCCATTCCAAAAATAACAAAAAATTAATAAAACAATATTCACCACTATTTCAAATTTCTGTTTAAGTCACAACATAGTTATGAAAAATTTTTAATACTAGGCATAAAACTGCTTAACTTAATTTTAAAATCACTTGTTTTAAAATATTCAACCTGTCTTGTTTCCCATAGTAAAATACTGACCTGATTAACCTTTTGAAGACAGGATGGCCATTATAGTGACCATAGAGTCCTCTCTTTGAAAAGACGGGGTTGTCCACTTTAGTGGCCATGTCTTTTTCCCCCATTTTCCAGGTTGAAAAGTGGGGTGAAATGTCAAATTTGACGTCCCTAGGGTTTTAACCACTTATCTCTTTCAAAGGTCTTCCTTTTGCTACATAGATGCACCCCTCTGAGAATCCATTAAACTACACACAAGAATCTTTGTTGCAAATAGGAGGTGATTTCTTAAAGGGGGTAAAGCATTCAGTTCAAGATTCCACGTCCTTTGGTAGCTTTCTGCTACCAAAGCCCCGGCCTCAAAAGGTTAAAGCATGCTGCTGTTAGGTAAGGAAAGGAAATATCAATAATTTTGGCTTGGTAAACTACTTTTGTTTTGGGATATTTCTCTCATATGACTTTTAAATTCCAAAACTTATCGTAAATACATGTTTTGAACAAGACTTGTGCTTAATATCCTCCTTTATGCAATCTATTCTTCTGGCATCATAATATTAAAATAAACTATAGCGCAGTTCTTATGAGCCATGCTGGCACATTTGTTGGTTACTAAAGTATGAAAGTTCAGGAGACATTTAATTAAACTATTAATTCTAAGATCTGTCTTTGTTTGGAAGTATAGATACACACAGTATGGCCTGGGCCTTAATAGTTTCAAGATTATACAGACATATATTTGAAATAAATGGATGCATAAAGCTTTTTAACTGAAAAATTTTATTTCTGAGATTTTAAAAAGAATATAGAAGTTCAAAGAAGATTACACTTGATATAGTAATAGAAAATATCCTCACCATATTACTTGAAAAAGCGGGTTTCGAAACTGAATTAGATAATGTGTCTGAAAAAGAAGGCGTTTCATCTATGAATATGAATATTTACAGAATTATACAGAAAAAATAGTAAATTTCAAGAGTAATAAAATAAAAAGAAAAAAAATGTAGTTTTTAAGGATTCCAAAATAAATACAGATTAAAAAAAACTTGCAGCATATGAGGGGAGGAAGATCTAAGCTCCAAAAGTCTCGATATTGCATGATGGAATAAAAAATTTAAGACATGGAGATATTTTTATGCAAGTGGTTCATATTTATGTTATCCATGGGAGCAAATCAAGAAATGTTCCGTGTAATCACTCCCCTGTGATTTGAACCCATGTCCAATTTTCTATGTTCAGCAGTTTTACTGTTACACTGCCAGGGGTCTTACATTTCTGAAACCTCCATGATTTGATTCTCATTGTAATTAGCATTAATCAGTGCTGTCTTTACAGCATCCTGGGTTCCCTGGCGAACCAGTGTACTAGGGATCCTATGACAACCACTCACAGAAATGAAATGTAAATAAAATATAAATGGATTAGCATGAAGCTCCTATGCTTGTGGGGACCCCAGGCAAGTGCCCAATGGCTCCATGAGTTATGATGACCGTATTTGTATTGAACCAGATAGCTATACAGTCAAAAGTCTTTAATCCAGACTCGTCGGGACTTCGGCGATTCCGGATTATACGAGGGCTATCCAGAAAGTAGATTACGTTTTGGAATAAAAAAATAAACAAAGTATAGGAAACAAATTTTATTATATACAGATGAAAGCCACACTCAAATACTACTTTTCTACATAGTCACCATACAAATTAAGGCATTTATCGTAGCGATGTACGAGCTTGGAAATTCCTTCGTCGAAAAATTCGGCCGCCTGCGCCTTCAACCACTTCGTTACCTCTTCTTGCAGCTGTGCGTCGTCATCAAAACGCATTGATTGCAATTTCGTTTCACAGTTCACATGTTTCACCCATGTTTCGTCACCAGTAACGATGCGATCGAGTAAAGAGTCACCATCCTTATGGTAAGCGTCCAAAAAGTTCAACGCTGCAGCCATTCGCTGATTTTTGTGGTCCTCTGTCAAGATTTTTGGAACCCATCTTGCACAAAACTTGTGGTAACCAAGCTTTTCGCTGATGATTTCGTGCAACAAACTTCGCGAAATTTGTGGAAAACTCAAAGAAAGTTCCGTTATTGTGAAATTTCGATTTTCACGGACTTTAGCATCGACTTTTTCGAGAAGTTCGGCGGTCACTATGCTGGGTCTCCCACTTCGATCTTCGTCGTGAACATTGGTTCGGCCATTTTGAAATCTTATGACCCACTGACGCACTCCACCTTCAGTGATAATGTTGTCCCCATACACTTCACGAAGCTGCCGATAGATTTCTATCGGTTTACAGTTTTTTGCAGTCAGAAACCTTATTACTGAGCGCACCTCGCAGCTCGCGGGATTTTCAATTAACGCAGACATTTCAAACCGTCACAGTATCTGAACGGAGCACAGCACGAACCTCTCACTAGCACGGCTAGATGCAGACTGAGCTGCGCAACGCTCTGACCCCAAGATGGCCGCGCTAGCCCCGCCCCTAGCGGACACAGACGGAAACGTAATCTACTTCCTGGATGGCCCTCGTAGATCATCAGTTTAAATCTAGTAAGATGGCAAGCAGAAAATATAAAATTCAAAATATGAAACCGTAATTTATGAAATAAAGAGTAATTATAATCTAAAGGGTATCAAAATTTACAAAAAAAAAGCTTAATATTTATTTGTTTACTTTATTAAACATTTCTTTCAGCATGCATAAAGCTTACACTACGCATACATTACGCATAGTCAAAATTAGAAAATTGCAACCAGAAAACTATTTGATGTGTATTCATGATATTTACGATGACGAGGAATTTGATTTAAATCATATCAAAGACGGAGTACATCGAGATGAAATACTACATTTAGTAAGGAATTATAACCCGAATAAAATAAAAACATCTGCCCTGAAGATAAGGATTGTGCTGACAGATCAACTTCCAGTTTGTTGCCGCGACGTCTCCCCCCCCCTGCAGAGCAGCGTGAAATTGATAAACAAATTTCGGAATGGTTAGAGAAACAAAGGATATGCCTTTATCCACTTTTTGTGTGATGGACATGCTTTCGCTCTGTAGATCCTCTGGCAGCTCCAGAATCGGAAATTCTTTTTGACATAATTGAAAGTTCAAGCTTACTTTTATAAAATTGCTCTAACAGTCTGCAAAACTAATAAGCCGGATCCAATTAGAAGATTAAGGGACAATGCAATCTGGAACATTAACTGAAATAGATAATTAGATAATTTTAGCTTAGTGTATACCGTCCGTTATACATTCAACACGCATTCGTAAACGTATAATGCGCATGCGTAAATGCATAGGCGGCCGCGCAGAAAGTTTGTAGCTTTGAGGTCCGGATTATGGACATCCAGATTAACTCTGTCAGGACAGGCATCCCATATATGCATTTCCTAAGAACGTCTCTTACAGCCGGGCGTCTTATCCACGCATCGGTAAAGATCGCATTCAGAGGACAAGTGATGTGTATACGCATTTTAAGGTGGAACGTTTTTCTGAAGGCCATTAGATGGCATCCTGTGTCCATTACTTTTGAAATGAACACAGTTTTAGGTTCCTGACCTTGAGTTTGATATATTCTATTTGACTTTGGTATTTTACTCATCAGCTGTTCGAGGGTGGGGACGGAGGGAAAGCGTAAACAGAGGTGGGCTTTTTAAATCGCTGTGTGCTAATGAAAACATTCTCATATCTGATTTATATCCAATTCCTTTTTTTATTCTATTTTTTTCCTCTACTATGTATGGTCTTTTAGGGTTACTGTGCGGAGTTTTTTTACGTTTTGCATTGCCTTCAGATATATTTCCGTTCCTTCTTTTTTTTATTTAGGAAAGCCTCACCTCCAGTCTATTATGGCAGAAAGGTGCTATTTATCAGAGGAAGAATACCCTAGTATGGTTAGTGAACCATTTACTAATGCAAATGAGAGTACTGATTCATTTTCTAAAGAGTTAAAAAGTGATACTTTTTCTAAGTTACAAAGTGATACTTCTCTGTGCTTCGAGATTTACCACACTCATTTTCATTTTAAATTTTGTTACTTCTTACTGTAAATAGTCTTTATTGTGTTCTTTTTATTAATTTTAAACTTTGTTGATGGATTTTATCAATTAAAACTTTGGAATAATTTGAATAGCGCTTCCAAAAATTATTTTAGAAGAGAAGCAATTTTTTAAGTATATTTTCATGTAAAATAAAGAAAAAAATGTTTGAAGGGCTAATTTTAACATAAATAAGAGCTCAAGTAATAATCTAAAATGATACCAAAAGTTATGATGCTAGAAGCGAAACTTTTGTTTTTCTGATTTTTGTTATAAAATTAGGCTTAGCGATGCAAAACCTCCGTCCTGTAGGGTGACTGCCTTCGATTCTCTTTCGTCCTGCACGAGCATCTTAAACAAAGGTGCACCGTCGCGAAATGGTTAAAGACTTTTGACTGTATTATGAAATATCTTTCCACAGAAAAATTGTTTTCTACAATTTCATGTATTCTGGCCTAACATTTTCATCATTTCTATTTAACATTTTGTTTTAAGTTACTGTGCATTAACAACCGAAATATCTTTCGCTTATTGTTTTTTCATTCATTATTTTATAATTGCTTTGTATGGATCAATCAACTTCAGCACTTTCAAAATTTTCAAGACTGCATTTTTGAAGCTCTGAGTTATCATAGTTCTGTGTGGCCAAATCTTGTTATCTTTTTACAGTTTTTTAGCGGATTGATTAGAGAATGTTGGGAACTAATCCATTCACTATTATGTACTTCCACACAAGTAGATTCGCATCTATTTTTTTTTTTTTTTTTTTTTTTTTTTTTTCAGAAAAATTGAGAGTTGGAGCTTGGAAAACCTTACTGTTAGACCAAGAGCTGAGCTCCATTTTCCCAAACCAATCACTATCAAAAATATTAAATTTAATCTATCACTTTATTCCAAAAGTTTTGGATTTTTAGCAAAGGGTCACAACAAATTCTAAATGCTTGCCTGTACTCTATTTGCTAATGAAGTGTTTTCCCCCCCTCTAGCTAACTCTACCATTATAGCTAGTTTTATAGACAACATTGCGCGCAGCTTGTGTAGAGGTAAATCTGTCTAGAGTTGCAGAGCTTTTTGCAGCAAGCTTCACTTTACACTTAGATCCTGCTTGACATCCTACTTTATTTTCCTTTTTTCCAGATGCATTCAGTATTTTTATCCTTCTTTCCATCTTAATTTTCAGTCAATCCACACCTTCTGAAATTTCCAGTTAGTTGCTGGTCACAAGAATAATTTCAACTGATAATGGTAGAATTTGATGAACAGATTTGCTTTTATTTAATTATCTTAAAATGAGCTTTCTTAAATCAGTATTAGTTTTCTTTTAAGATTGCATTACACTCCTTTAATTTCTGTTTTTTTGTTCACCAAGCACAAGATTTTTTTTAATGTAATAAGTAATTATTCCCAAATACCTGGATTTTATTATAATAAAGTCTCTCAAAATTGCTCTTGCTTCATGTAAACTGATCTCCAATAGTAGATGAAATCCAGAAGTCTTTAATAACAGAAGTAAATGAGAATAAATAAAAGGAAAAAATGGAAACTAGTTTTATTATGGATATAATGAAAAATTATAATTTCTAGTTAGAAAATTTAAAAGGGGGAACTGCAAAAATCATTAGGAAGATGATACACAGTATATATAGATATATGATGCAGATACCAATTTCAGATATCAGATACGGCAGACAAATAAAAATATAAGATAATACATACAGATATTTACACTTCTAAGTCATTATTTTTCAGGAAGTGTGACACAGTGTGATTTTAGTTTTTTAATGAATAAGAAAAATTTCATTATTACATTTGCAGAAATCCCAGTCTAAGCCATAACAGCTTTAGGGAATAACCATTGATAAAATGAAATCTAGTCTTCGTTGGCCACAACTAATATTAACTTTTGGTTTGAGGCCTGAATCTTAAAAATAGATCCAAACCTAATATATTGTTTTGAATTTATATTATTTTTCGAAGAAGCTTAATGAAAAGGTCATTAATGCTACATGAAAACACCTAATTTTGTTATTGTCTTCAAGAACTAATCCTAATATAGTGACTTGGTAAAAAAAAACTGCAAATTCAAAAGCCACATTAATTAAGTACTGATCGTTTAATAATTATTTTGAATTAAATAATATTTTTTTCACCTTTTTATGATTTTTAGTATGTTGGAAAAGTTGGAAGTGGCACACATAATGTTCTTTTTTTTTTTTTTTTTTTTCTTTTTTTTTTTTTCAAATAGAAACATTCTTCTCAAAAAGGTTAGCCATGGCTGCATTAATCCATCTAAGCTGGTTGAAAGTTTACAATTCAATGATTTTGGATACCGTATATTCTAGCATATAACGCGCACTGTGTATAATGTGTATCTACAATTTCAAACTACATTTTTTTAATTTTTAGGTATATTCGCCATATAATGTGCACCCTTTTCTTTTTTGAAGACCTTCATTTGAAGATTTCTCCCAAGCTTTCGAACAAAGATATACTGAAAAGACAAGCAATAAGGAGAATTACATGTGTCTGATTAATGTAAAAGGTGCAAAAACGATTTACGCAAAACAACAGGTCACAAAAAATCTCACCTAACCGTAGTGTTTTCTCTCGTAGTGGACAGTACAAAAATTAAAACCCATGGTTATTTTTAAAAGAAGACAGTGCCAGAATGTAATTTCCCAAATGGTGTTTTCATTCATATTCATGAAAAATGATGTATGGAGGAAAAGGGTGTGATAATGTGGATAAGAAATAATCAGCAAAGCATCCTGTTGCCTCAAAGAGCCAGAAAGTCTTAGTTAGGGACATGTTCAATCCCATCTAACAGATAATAGGCTATCATAGGTTTGGTGTGCACTGAATCCATAACAAACCTATATATATATAACAATTCTTTGTGTCAGGAGTAAGGCTGAATACCAATGTCAAGTACAATGGATGAGCAAATAAGACAGCTGGTGACAGCCTTTGCTGCATGACAAGAGAAGATGGAAGGGGCGGTAAATTCCGTTAAAGAAGAGATGAAACCAGGTCAAAACAAAAAAGATGAAATAGACCATCAAAATCAGTTCACAAAAAGATCGAAACAGGTGAAGAAGAAATGAAAAGAGAAATTGCTGCAATAATAGAAAATGGTTGAAATAAAGATGGAGAAAGTTTTTTGCTGTTGGAACAACAAATCAATGAGAGTTTCTGCTGCTGTTGCCAAGGAAGCTGATAGCTTGAAGAAATCCATAATGATGGCTGGACACTTAAATTTATATATATGCCATCCCAACCCTCTCTAAAGCTATCTAGGTATGTTGAAAAGACCTCCTTGCAAGCGTACAAGACTCAGTTTTCTGTAGTGGCGGACACAAATGGATGTGATTCCAAAGCGTCAGCCTATCCCCTCGCTGTTTCTCTGAGGATGCACCCAGCGAATACCCTCCAAACTCTGCATGAAAACCAGAGATTAGACTTTGAAGCTCTACGAAGTGCACTATACCTGCCCTCTGGTTAGAAGAGTTTAAGAGCCCATAGCAGGCTTCAGTTATAATCTCACTGACAGAAGACCACGGAAACACTCCAGCAGTTCGCCATAAATATTGAAAAGCTGTCTCCTCTCGCTTTTTTGAACTGCCCATCAGAAAAAGGAAATTCTGTTCCTGCAATACATCATCAATGGATTACGGGATCCTGATATACAGAAAGCCTTGCAAATGGTGGATGTCCAGGATCTGAAAAGTGTTTTATTATGCGACATGTAATTCAAGGCATCCCAGCAAACAACCTGTAGAGAAGGCCACCCAATCAGAGCTGCTCAAGTGAAGAAGCCAATGGATCAACTCACTGCTCGTCTAGTCGATTAAAGTCATTGCCTTGAAGTGGAATAGGAGTGACAACAAACTGACCCTAAAGTGTTAGAAATGTGGTAGTGAAGGCCATGTATGAAGGAACTGCATAACACCCAAGGCACATAATTTAAAATCTCTTCCCAGCAAGCAGGCAGGATACAAATTAGTGGGCATCTTGCAAAGCGTAGGTTGCTAGATATTGAGAAGCTCCAATTTAAAGCACTTCAGATTTCTGCTATGAGTGGCGGAAGTAAAATATTCTTCTTCATGTAATATATCAATGGGTTGTCTTGCAGTATGACCATCGATACAACGATACCATCATTTGAAAAGATTGAGCTCAACAACTGGAAGGTAAACTTAACTCGATGCTGACATCCATTGCCCTCCAGACTGTGTGCCACATACCATTACATGGTATATGTGGCAAATATTACAGGCCCTTACATACTTGAATTAGACTTTCTAAGCAAATATAATTCCCCCTTGGATTCAAAAATAATTAACTGTATTCTACTTCTTAAGACATAACCCTGTTCAGAAGTAAAGATGAAGGAGTTCAGTCTGCCCACCAAATAATAGCTCAAGATCATATCACGGTTCAAGCGAGAACAGAATTTTTACTTCCTGGATCCATAGGTTAAAACCGGAATTTCTGGTACAGCATAATGGAATATCCCAAGAAACATACAGCCTAAAAGGAAGTATTAGTAGTCTCAGCACTTCGACAACCTATTGAGGATTGTCATCCTGATAACAGTTGCCAACATCAGTGATAAAACTAAAATTAATAGGAAAGGTGAAGTTGTTGTAGCATGCACGCCAGTGACCTGCATCGTGTAATGCAGGTCACTGGCGTGCATGCTGCAACCAATAGTCCACCAATTTCTATGTCTACAGAATGGGTCATTAACCCCTTCGAGCCGGGTAGCGAAAACGCACGCTTATCGCGGAGGCCGGCAGTGTCTTCTGCGAGCGTCTCTCCAGGGCCGGGGGCTTTTTTGCTACTAAGCCTAAATCCATGAAATTTCCAAAGTATCAACGCATTGTTTAATAATGTTCTATAGAGTATTTAAACGGCTTATGCTTTATAGATATTTTTATATATATACTTTAATTACCTTATTTTTTGTTTAAATGCATATTTTACACATTTTATTTTAATTACTCACCATTTTATGACTTTTAACATTATACATCTGAAAAACTAAATATATTACTTAAAATTCTCTTTTCGTATGAAAAATTTTAAAACAGGGATCTACACACAGTCCTACGTTACATTCCTTGAACTCGTAATAACTCATTTGCCGTTTTGGAGGATTTTTCCGGGAATGTGAACAAACGAAGCATCGTCGTCTCATTTTCTTATCAGTCTCTTCTGAACAAAGTTTTGGAAAATGTCTTTCAGTTAATCTTTCAGAATCAATTTCAGAATCAGTATCTGAAATATTTTGCATCATTTCTGCTATTTCATGCTCTGTTAAACATTTTCGACGCTTCGACATTGAAACGGTAAAAACAGAAAGAATTCACGTCTAACAAGATCTAATTATTTTCTAAAAACTAAACTGTAAACCGAAATACTCAACGCTTTAGCGCATATAAAACTTCTACTTACAATAAACAACTACCATGTGCAAATAAAGTGCGATTTAAAGGGACGTCATAAATCACGCCATTCGGAAACATTTAGTTCCCCGTTTGTTTATATAATCAAAAACATGTGTATGTGAGTCATGCTTCTCTCATTTTGAGTAGAATGTCTAATGCACATGTATCTGAAACAATATGGACATACAGTGCCATCTTGTGGCAGAAATTATAGTTTGAAAAATGTTCCAAGGTACTGGCACAAATACGTGACAGTCGGTAGTAAACGCAACAATGCTCTGGCACGCCTGCGTGTCGGCCAGTAGATAAGTGTGTTTGTTGCTGGCACGTATACGTGACAGTCGGCGCGAAGGGGTTAAAGAATTTCAAAATGTTTTTTCCAGCTTATCTTCTGACACTGGCCAAACCCATTTGGATCAACATGGAATTGATTTAGAAATTCAACCACCAATCAAGAAATATCCAAGAAATCTACCAATTGATAACTAGAAAAGATAGGAAAACTACCAAAGGACATGTAAGTAAACAACATAATCGAGCATTCCACAAGTCCTTGGGCCTTTCCGATCATCTTTGTCAGAGAGATAGTTCTAGTACATTTTGCATTGACTGTCTCTGGCTGAATGACACCAAAAAAATACAGCTCTTCTTAGTTTTGATGACATTTTGGACACTTTATCTGGAAGAAAACCACTATCTGGAAGCAAGTGATTTTTGACGCTTGATTTAAAAAGTGGCAATTGGCAGCTAGAGATTAACCCAGATGACCAAGAAAAAATGACATTTACTACTGGACAAGGACTTTTGCAGTTCAAGACAGAGCCGTTTGGATTATGCAATGCACTGTCAACATTGGAAAGGCTCATAGAGACCATTCTAAAAGGTCTTTCCCATGAAGCCTGTTCGATACATCTAGATGGGCATCGTCATCATCAGGAAAAGTTTTGAAAAAAATTAGAAGAACCCCAGAAAGCTGCATCTGGAAATGAAATAAACCAATGTAAAGTCCCACCAAATGTAAATTATTCACACAGGAAGTGACTTGGACATGCCATCTCTTCTGAGGGTGTATGCACGAATTACGGAAAAGTGTTGTATCTGTAGAAAATAAACTAAAATGGTCATGCTTATTCCTTCTCATAAAAGTGGCGGGGGAAAATGCATGTGTATGAAATGGAAAAACTTAATATAATACTTACATTAATTCAAAAACATATTTAATGTACACAAACACATATTCACACTAAAAGAATACAAAATCAAAGCAAAATATTTACATCATCATTGACTTCTTTAATACAGAATGCTGTATTTTAGGAAAATTCAAAACTCTTCATCTTCACTTTCAACAAATATCTCCTCTATTTGGAAAAAGGAATGAAAATTAATGAACATAAATATTAATATGAAAACATACTTGAATTATTGTCATGAAAGTATGAAATTTTATTAAAAAATTTATTTGAAATGTATTATAGAAATCAAACTGAAGTAAAATATTACTGAAATTATAATATTAATAAAATAATACTCAGCAAAAATGAGCATAATTTGTTTTCATGAAAGCCGGTTAATCAATACATAAAATTTACCAGAATTTTCATAATTGTTATTAACCTGCAGCTTATGCATCATAAAAAGTTTAAATTCAGACTTATGTATAATCACATATATCTGATTCCACACATATTTTTTATATTTTGTAATATAAAATATATTAAAAGATTGTCAAAATTTCAAAAACCTTTAGGTGAGAGGAAATTAATCAAACAAAACTGGATTTTATTTTCTGTAATTAGCAGAAATGATATTCAGTTTCTTTGTCTCCAGATTTCAGTTTACTTTCCTACAACTCTTTCAGATGGCAATGCTCATTTTAAAATGTTACAACCAGTTTTATTCTATTTCCTTTATTTCTTAACAATGCAGTTGTGATGAGTCATGGAAGCAATGATAGAGTGTGCCTTGCCTCCCACACTGTTGCCTAAGAATATCGCAACCCAAGTTTTAAGAACAGTGGAAAAACAGTCCTATCTGTTGAGATGTAAACATTTTAAGCCTTAAAATAAAGGTAAAATTTTTTAATGTGTGTGGAATTTCAGTGAAGTCCTTGATGATTGTGATGAGGATATAAATTACACCTGACCACAATGGTGATTTTTGTACCTCACAAAATCAGCTTTTGTGAAAATTTCTAATACACAAATACCCAGCATCTGGTTCCGTTTTTGATGACTTATCTCTTGGGATTTCAAAACCAAAAGTAACAGATTAC
Source organism: Stegodyphus dumicola (assembly GCF_044657685.1). Lineage (NCBI taxonomy): Eukaryota > Metazoa > Arthropoda > Arachnida > Araneae > Eresidae > Stegodyphus > Stegodyphus dumicola. The sequence continues at coordinate 179,822,448 of NC_140768.1, forward strand.
ATTGGCTTTCATCCTCTGGATCACAGATGAGTACTAATTATGGATCATTTCATGATTTTGATTTCTATATATTCATCATATTTAGTTGAATTTGTACTTTTATTTGGGGTTAAACCCTGCTCAATGTCTGCCATCCAAATTCCAGTTTACAACCAATCAAGCCCACTGATGTGACATTTGCTCGACACCTCCAAACCTATCATTGAATCAATTACCAAATATAATAATGTAGTTTCTCATCTTCTTCCAGATATTGCATCTTTAATTTGATAGCCACTCAATCAAATCAGACTATTACCCTTATACAAAGTTCAAAATTGAGTTTATAAACCAGTCAGGAAAATCCTCCCAGCAAGAAATTTGCCAGTTATTTTCTGGAGAGGAGATTTACTTAAAAACATGACATGTTGAGCAGGATTCTTAAATGCTAGAATTATTTCTCAATGTTTGCCTTTCTCAAATAAGTCTATTTCGACAGAGATTTTTCAACTTAATTTTTAGAAAAAGCTGCAGAAATTTCCAACAGACTCTTAGAAGTAAATCCCACTCCACTACAGACTTATGCCACTTCCCATGCAGTCGATAAATCTATTAAAAAAATATATTCAGAGAATTGCATTGCTCATTTCATTTTCTAATGGCCATTTGTCATACCACAGAGAGTGTAATAAATCTTGGGAAAGAAGCAAATCCAAAAATACAGATTGTTCTATCACAAGATGGTACTATAGGCATTTTATAAAACAATGTAAGATAGACAAGTAACCTTAATTCACCAGCACAGAAATGAGATCAACAAAAAACAGAGGTGACTTATTATTTGCCCCAAATTTCATGTAAAACCTGTTTGTCAGAGAACAAACATTTTTATTCCTGATTAATATCAGCTCTGACATATCCTCACTTTCTGCAAATAATTCTCAAAAATTAAATTCTCCCCAACGAATACTTTTTGCTGCTAATTCTTTAACTATTCAAGTCTATTGTAAAAAAAAAAAAAAAAAAAAAAAAAAATTGTTTTTGGATTTTAAATTAAGGTGACAATTTACTTGGACATTTTAATGGCAAATGCTCTTAGAGTAGATTTCCTGCATTACTTTGAATTAGTGCCTGATCTTAGTAATAAATATCTCAAGTATTTAAAAATGCAGTTTCAAACTGTAAGCTGGGTAAAAATTGCAGATGCTTATTTATTCTGTACAAACTATTTTTAGTGATACAATTTATCACAAAATTTTAAAAGAATCTCCTTCTATTCCCAAATAAACAGATCATCACTAACTTATTAAACACAAAACTGTTCAGCACACTTTAACTAAAAGTCCTCTTCTGGTAGCAAAACTCATCAGGTAGTTCCAAATTGCTTAAAAATACCGAATAAGAATTTCTAACTATTATGCAACTGAGGCATGTAGATCTTTCAGAAGCAATTATGCATTCCTAGTTCCAAAAATGAGAACCTTGGAAGAGACTTGTAGGTGATTATTGTACATTGAATGTACAAACAATAAAGACAAATATCCCATTCCTTGCTCAGCCAATGTTAATACTGCAATACATGATATTAAAATTCTATATGTACCTCACTCAGTTCATTTGAAAGTACCTATACACAATTTGGCTCATGCAACATGTGGCTTTTCAGTGTTTTATAGATGAAGTCACACTACATTTAGAATGTGTTTACGCTTTTGTTGATTACCAGGGCTCGAACACATTTCTGCACACGGAAAAAACACCTTTCAGATGTTGCAAATTGTCAGACATTCTTGTGTAGTTGTCTCAGGAAACACGAGAATGTAGAATGAAGAATCCCATCATTTATATTAGAAATAGAAATAAATTATAGCCCATTAAAAAGATAACCATATATGTCAGTGAATTGCCAAAAATATTCCTCCAAAATGCTAATTCACACTCAAAATGGTAGTCATAAAAACAGACAGAAATTTCAGATGATTAAAATTAAGGACCTTCTGATTTTGGCCAAAATTAAGGACCAAAAATCGATTCCAAAAAATTTAAGCACGGTACGAACCCTGATTACTTACTTATAGCTTCTAGATTCCGAGGAATACTACAAACATTTGAAATTCTTATTTTTGAAACTTCAGAAATGTGAACTTTGCATTAATGTTTCAAAATGAAACTTTGGTCACACACCTATTGATTTCTTAGGTTTTCATCTCACTGAAAACACAACTGAATCTCTTTTTCAGATTTCCCTCTCTTAAGGAAATCTAAATTTAAAAACCTAAAATCTAAACCTGAACCACCTTTCACCAATTTTTAGTTATGCTTAATTTTTATAATGTTTCATACTTAAAACAAAATATATGGCTTTCTCCATCAATGACATTGTTAGAAAACCATAAGAATAAAAAGAAATCTTGTTCTTGTGTTCTTGTTTCTTGTGTTTCAGATGTTGCAAATTGTCAGACATTCTTGTGTAGTTGTCTCAGGAAACACAAGAATGTAGAACTTTTCTCTATGAAACTCAATAATTGGTTCACATATGACAAGGAATTATTTCCAATTTATCACATGACTAAACACATGTTAGAGGGCAAGAATTTCCAAATTTATACTGAGCACGAACCATTAATATATACTTTTGAGCAGAAACCACACAAATGTTCACCATGGCAACTAAGCCTTTCAGATTTCATTTTCTAATATTCTACTGATGTAGGCATGTGCAAGGTTCTAAGAACATCATTACTGATGCTCTTTCAAAAAAAAAAAAAAAAAGAAAGAAAGAAAGAAATTGATTTTATAACAAAATCTGTATGTATTCTGCAATTTAAAAAAATTTTTCGAAGCTCAACATGATTCACAGGTACAAACCTTCTCAAAACAATATGTCATCTTTGAAGCTGAAATAAGCCTTGCCAATATTCAGATGGTGATATCATTTGTGACATCTCTACATATATTTCTTTCTCTTTTGTTCTGAATTCCTTTCACTTTTAATTATTTGCATAATCTTTCACATCCAAGAACTGCAGCTACTATAAAATTTACCTATTCTCTTTATGAATAGCAAAATATGAAGCATCATATCAAAATCGGGGGAAAATTGTGTAAATCTTGCAAAAGATCAAAAATTCACATGTGCATTCTCTCTTTCTCGTGCATACTTTTCACAAATCCACATGAATGTTGTTGGCTTGTTACCATCATCGTTGAGTAATTAAATAATGAAGAATCTGCATGAATGTATGCATGTTTCTTGCATTGTGGAAAAACGACGATATGTAGAGCCATCCAGTTTTGAATATCATAGTCCTCCACCTGAATATGGGTACCTGGAAATAAGAATCTTGAATTTCAAATTTGTTTTATTATCTCTTTCATGTTTTTTAAACTTTAATGAATTTTTATTATGAAACTCAAAGATTTCAAAGTAAGCAGTGGCAACACACTGTACGGAATAAAATATTTTTATCTCCAGCATGAGAGACTTTCTATCAGAAATTCTAAGGATATGTGGTTTTTAAATCTTTTTAGTCCAAAGAAGTGTTAGCCTAAAGGCTCCCGAAACTTGTATGTATGTATAAATGAAAAAAACACCCCTTTGAGTGTAATATAAATTCTGGAAGCTTTCAGATTTTTTTAAGCTTATTTTATTTATTTATTTTAATATTATGCATGCAATTCAGCTTGGCATTGTGGTCAGTAATTGCAATCATTGAGTTTCGTAATCAAAAATTTATTAAAGTTTAAAAAATATGAGAGATAATAAAACGACTTCGAAATTCAAGATTCAGGTTTCCAGGTACTTATATTCAGGTGGAGGACTATGTTATTCAAAATTTGATGGCTCTAGGTATTGTTGTTTTTTCACAATGCGAGAAACATACATACATTCATGCAGATTCTTCATTATTTAATTTCTTTAAGTATAATACAGGGTGATAATATTTGGTGGCAACAATTTGAAAAGTTATTCAACCCAAAATGATGTTTTGAGACTAACAGCTCTTCTGGGCTAAAGCGCCTTTGGGTTAAAAATAAAAATAAATTGAAAAAAAAAAAAAAAACTCTTAAATATAGAGTTGTTAATTAGAATTCTAACAGAAATATATTAATAATAATAATGAGTTGCTAATTAGGATTCTAACAGAAATACCAAATCCAACTTAGACTTTTAACATCTAGGCACAAATATTTAAAAAAAAAAAGAAGTGCTCTTAGCTGGAGCCAAACACAGGATTTTTGACATCCAAAGACTGACATGCTAATCGCTGCATTACAAGAAAACATGGGCAGAAAGCTTGAATGCTTTACTATATACCTTTAAATTTCTAAAAATAATTCTTAAAAATAACTTAAATGTTCCTTGAAATTAAAGACATATATCGAACAGAAATATCAAAATCAGTATATATGATTATTTTAGTCATTAATTATGCATTGCTTTGAATTTCTCGATGCAATATACTATATTATAGATATCTTAAGATTAGTGGTTGACATGACATTACACTTTGTGATAATAGGATTAATACAACTTTAAGAATTAACAGAATTACTGGTCCTAAGCAGGAAATAAAATAATGAAATTTATATTCAGAATGATACAAAATTTTCAAAGCCACAATTTATTGAAATAAAGGTAATATATAATTAAAGGATTAAAAAACTCACCGCAATAAGGTTTTTGAAAATTCAAATCCAAAGGTTCCAGACAAACAAGTGAATCATCATCAGATAATCTTGCCTATAACATAATAAATACCTTTAGAAAAATTTACATAGTTTGGAAAAGTATGAATTAGCTAGCTCATAATGCAAAAAATATTAAGCAGTTAGAAGTTAGCAGTTAAGAAGAATAAAGTTAAGTAAGTTTCCAACATTTCACTACACTACCCTTAAGTAAAATGTATTCAATATGTTTCTTAAAACTACTCATTTAAGTAGTTAGTATTATGCAAGTTCAACGAAATAATATATAAAAAAAATTACAAGAATTAAGTTTACATGCAGTTCTATAGTCATAAAAATTAAATAACTTGAAAGCAGCTTTTCAGCCTTTTCATACTGGAGGAACACTTGAAAATACTGCATGTCTCAAAGATTCCTCATGTAAATATTATACCCATAATTCATAGCATGCCACTGATAAGTTAGTATAAAAATCTAATGACTGAACCACCAAATTAATGAAAAGAAAAAAAATCCAATACAGTATTTTTTTAGAAATGAAGAAAAACATTAAACTTTCACTTTTGATGCTTTTATAGAACATAACTTAATTTAAAAGCTTTTGCATTTCTCTGCAACTTCACTTTTAATATTTTTTGGTACAAATATTTTAAATTATATAAACTTGATCAAAGTAAATGAATCAAAATTACTTAAGGTTATAAAAACTTAATTAAAAAGCTCAAAAATATTTTATGTGAATAAAAATCTGGAATTTTGAATTTAAGTATTTAATAAGGTCATTAAAATAATTTTAAGCCTAAGTATGATGTAATATTTGTGAGGTAATGAAATCTGCTGACATGGTTGTACAAAAAAGAAAGCACATAGAACTGACAACGTTATTTGATTCTTGCGAAGCTGTTAAATGTCAGCTAAACATCATTGGTAATTGAGTATTTCATATTATGAATGCAACAAATATTCATGAAATCTGTATGAACAAGAATTCAATACATAACATATAATGTATTATCCGTAATTATGTTATGCATAGACAAGAATTCAATGTATTTCATAAAATACAAAGTATTTCATAAATTCCCCAAATGTTAAAAATGCAAAAAATCTATCAAAGCTGAATAGAAAAATAAAAAATTTTGTCTTTTTCCCCATCAACATATGATTAGGTTTCATGATGGAAAACAACATCTAGCATACATCCATTTTCACATTCTATGCCGGTGAAGTTCATGGTAATCCAGACATTTCCGTTTATTTCTTCAACAATCAGTTCAATGTCTCCCTTTAGTCTGGAAGTTATTTGCAGTTTGTTCATGTAAAATTCCAATTTGACATGATCCCATAAAAGATGAAGCAAGCTGTATAATAAAAAAAAACAGGGGAAAAAATGTATTGCCCTTCTTATTGGTGCATATACTCAATTCCAAAATTATTATTTTTATTAGAATTTTCTTTTACTGAACTCTAGTTAAAAAAATCATGGTGGTAGAAAACAAACACTTTGTTAGAACCATCAATTGTTACTGAAGGCAGATAAATTAACAAATCGGCACATACTTCTCTCATGTAGTTATTTCAGTCAACGGAGTACAATGAATGATTTCTAGATGAAGCCAACAGAATTCTACTACTGCCCTCTCTTGATACCACAAGTAAATAAACCATAGGAAATAAAGCTGAACCATAAGTAAATAAACCTGAACAAACCACCAGGCTAATTACCACTTTGCAAAGCATGATATTTTATTGTAATGCCATTTATGATTTTTAGTGGCAGTATATACAATTTCGTTTTATGGGAGTTTTTTTTAACAGCCTTTCAATACGGTTGACACTTTTATGACGGAAGAATTTAATCGCTGACTATTCATCAATTGGTAACTGCCAAACCGCATAATTCATATTGATTCTTTCATTAACAAAGATCAGTACTTTAAACCAAAAGCAACTGAAAATGCAGGATGGAAAATTACTGGACTGATATTTATTCTTCTCACTTATTGAAACAAAGATTCAATAACAAAATCCTTGTAGAGCTATTTACGATACGACATACAGAGGCTAGTACATTTGCCAACTGGTACCCCATTAACAGAAAAGTATCAAAAGAAATTACTGAATGGTTTCAATGTAATAAAAATGAATTAATTATAGAAGACTAAAGTAATAATGTTATAATTCAGAATATGTTGAATCAGCAGATAGCATAAGAAATCAAAAGTGATGAACATGATGATTTAAGCACTGTCACTTGAATATAATATTGGAGAATAATATTTTTTTTTTCCCAAGAGCGGAATCTTTAAAGTGGATGTCTAAAATTAATTTGCATTGATCTGATGCACTGACAGTAGTGGCAGATGATCTTAAAGGAAAAAAATAACTAAATAGATTTTAACTGTGAGTAAACATATGTGCTTATATGTTTTACTTGTTAAATATGATTGCAGAATTATTATATGCAATTTTTTTCTTTCTTCGATACAATTAATAATACAAACAAAAAAACTGTTTTGTGAGATTATACAATTTTGGTCCAATAATCCAATAGCTGCTAACGTCCCAAACATGCCAGATTATGTTACTTAAACTGCATGAGCAATTCATTCTCTGCGACTCATTTTTATGTGTATATTCAATAATGTCCACTTAATTCTGGACAGGAAAGTATTTTAAGAATATAATTTAGTCGGACAAACTATTTCATCAAGAAGGCTGTCAGTATATAGCAAAAATAACATATAGTCTAAAACTCAAATTGCATGCAGGCCAAATGACGATCTGAAAACAGCTGACAGGCCAAAAAATTCTTTTAGCGAAATTAAACTTTCTTATAAGAAAAAACAAAATAAGATTTTAATTTTTTTATTTTGCTTACTAAATATATATCAAAACACAAATAAACAGTAATAATAATAACATGAAGGGGGGAAATCAAATTTATATTTATTTTCCTAATAGTTTTAATAACAGTTTTGATTTAATTATAATTGACGAAAAGATATTACAGTCAAAAGTCTTTAATCCGGACTCGTCGGGACTTCGGCAATTTCGGATTATCGTTTTTTCCAGATTATAGATCATCAATTTAAATCTGGTAAGATGGCATGCAGAGAGTATAAAATTAAAAATATGAAACCGTTATTTATGAAATAAAGAGCAATTATGATCTAAAGGGTATCAAAATTTACAAAAAAAAGAGGCTTAATATTTATTTGTTTACTTTATTAAACATATCTTTCAACACGCGCATGCGTAAAGCATGCATTGCGCATTAGTCGAAATTAGAAAATTGCAACCAGAAAACTATTTGATGTGTATTCGTGATATTTATAATGATGAGGAAAATTATTTAAATCATATCGAAGATGGAGTACATCGAGATGAAATACTACATTTAGTAAGGAATTATAAGCCAAATATAAAAAAAAATCTGCCCTGAAGATGAGGATAGTGCTGACAGATCAACTTCCAGTTCATTGCGCGCCGCGACGTCCCCCCCCCCCACAGAGCAGCGTGAAATTGATAAACAGATTTCGGAATGGTTAGAGAAACAAAAGATATGCTTTTATTCATTTTTTTCAGCAATTCCACTTTTTGTTGATGGACATCGAAACATGCTTTCGCTTTGTAGATCCTTTGTCAGCTCCAGAAATGGAAATTGTTTTTGACATAATCGAAAGTTCAAGCTTACTTTTATAAAATTGCTCTAACAGTCTGCAAAAAATAATAAGCCGGGTCCAATTAGAAGATTAAGGAACAACGCAATCTGCAACATTAACTGAAATAGATAATTAGATAATTTTAGCTTAGCGCCCGTTATACATTAAATGCGCATGCGTAAACGTATTACGCGCATATGTAAACACATAACATATGCACAAGCGTAAAAGTATTATGCGCATGCATAAACGCATACGCGGATGCGCAGAAAGTTTGTAGCTTTGAGGTCCAGATTATAGATCATTCCGGATTATGGACGTACGGATTAAAAACTTTTGACTGTATTTTCAATTTTGCCGTCATGCAAGTTTGCACTAGCATAATTAGCATTACGTTAGTACGAAATGAAGTTAATATCTTATCGCAAGTATTCCACCACTCTGAAAAGTACAGTAGTTAGCAGAAGGGTGACTGCCAGCCCAAAATGAAGAATTATATTCACCTAATGCATTAAAGGATGGCTAGAGCTAGATGTGCCTTATTCTTTCTCCCATATTCACAGGTTAACATTAATCATCCCACATAGTTACGCAACATAAAAGGTTCATGGTCTTTGGTATTCAATTGCTAATATAAAATATATATATATATATGCTTATACATGGCTGCCCGAGTTGTCTCAGGCTGCCGTGTGTTAATTGTCATACAGTGATGAAAGCAAAAAATAATAAGTAATAATTTGCCAGGCTTTATTGAAAACCCACAATCGTTTTTCAATGGATCCTTTCACATGTAAGTATTGACAGTAATAAAAAGGCAGACTCACTAGCCAAGAGAGGACCACTTGCACTTAGAGACAGCAAACCACATTATCCAGAGTTACTTAAAAAGCATATTTTTGAGAAATTAATGGATACTCTTAAATCTGACCAGGCAGCAAAAGCAACAGGCAAATCCTGGGCTAAGATTCAAGACACACGGAAAAAGTTTTGTTAAAAACCCATAAAGAGGCTGTTGCAAACTTCAGACTGCAAACAAGTCACGATTGCATGGCACAATATCTTAATAAAATTGGCATCCTTCCATCAAGTATATGCCAAATTTGCAATTTGGGCATTGTGAATGCAAATCATCTTCTTATATGCCCAGAACTAGATATAGAGTCTCAGAAACATGGTGAGATAAGTAAATTATATTGAAATGCTAGAGCTTTAATGAACTCCTTATAAAGACTACATCTCTTATGTTCCTTTCCTTGTTGTTTAAATTTTTAACTTTTTACTTTTAATCCCATATTCATTCATTCTGATTCTTTATAAATGCTTGTTCTTTTTCTATTACTTATCATTCTTCATGTCTGATACCTGATCTGTTGTATATGTTTGGATTGATAATAATATATTCAATAAAGCCATATATAAAAGCCAGTTTTAATAATAGTTTTGATTTAATTATAATTGCAATGATTGGCAAGTTGACATCAGGGATATAAATTTTTCAATAGGTATAAAATCAACTATGTTCAGTGTAGAATGTTTCGGTCTCAGGTATATGCCAAACAAAAAGATGGCTACACATCCAAATTATTGATCATAAAGATTTATGCAAATAAATAATTTTCTTCAATACGAAAGTAATTTATTTAGTGCCAAAGTTAACATAAGAAGCAGGACTCCCTATATATTTTGTTATGAAAAAATATCAAAAGTGTAAATGTAAAGCATAACCTCCCAAAAAAAATTCTTTAAAAGAAAAGTTCCTGGTGGTCCGTAGGTTTGGATTTTAGAACATTCCAGATATTAGACATCCAGATTTCAAACTTTGTACTGTATATATTAATTACTACGATGAAGCGAGTTGATGATTTTGGTACGTTTCAATTCTGCCCAAATTACTTAAAACGAAGTTTTTATAAATTTAATGTTAATGTAAAATGAGAATACATTCAATTAAAATCGAACCTAAAGTTACACAAAAGGTAAAGTAATATTGATGAACATACTGGACTAAGTTGACGTGATTCAAACGATGAATAAACTCCAGATGTAGATGGATGTACTCCAGATGTAGATGAATGTACACCAGATGTAGATGGACGTACATCAGATGTAGATGGACGTGCATTAGATGTAGATGAATGTACTACATAAGGAGATGAACGTACTGAAGATGAAGATATTGCAGATAAAGATGACTGTGGTCTGTTTAGGTCCATTTCACATTCTTTTGCTTTTTTTTCTTCAAGCTCACATTTTCGAAGAGCAGCTCTCGCACTCAATTCCATTACCTGCAAGGGGGTGGGAACATATATCATTTGACTAAAACATAATTATTTCATTTATAAATTATTTTTATAATAGTAACATGGTATTAAAAAAAAAAAAGAAACTTAAGAAACACTTTACAGGAAATAAGAAATTTAATATAGGACTAGCTTCTTGAATAAATACATGAAATACTTTATATATACAGGGTGATTTGCTAACAGACTGACAAACTTGCAGGTTGTGTAGGGGGTACAGACACAACTGGGAATCAAATAGGAATGCAGGGTCGCAAATGCTGCAATTGCAAGCTATAGTGCAAAGAAGCAGAGAAAAAGAACAGAAACAGCGACACATTAATGGGACAGAAAAAATTTTATTGAAAAGTTGTACTACAACATATGTTCAAAATTATGACTAGAAGTCGTCTGGCAGGCGTGACAGTGGCACTGCATGGAATTCCTTACATTCTGAAACTTTTCTTGTGTGTATCCTCCTGACAGCTACAGAAATTAGAGCGATGACATCTTCAACTGAAGGATCAAGTATCTCGTATGCCAAACTCTTCTCCACCTGACCCCAGAAGAAGTCCATGCATGATAGGCCCAGTGATCTGGCAGGCCAATTAACCTGACCACCATGATGTATCCACCGCTGAACTATGGCATTTACAAATATACAGTTTTTAGGAAACCATCAAATAAATTTCCAGTAAGTTTACAAAGCATGTATAGCTACAGCCATATCAATTTGAGATAAAATTTAAGCCAGAAAATGAACTCTTAACAGCTGATGCAGGATCATTTATTGATAAAGGACCTCATTTCTTGGAAGAAACAGAAGCCCATGTTAGAATGGCTGTATAAAGTATACCAATGTCTAAAGGTAAAATGGAAAATTTTCAACTAGAAATAGAAAAAGTCTAACATCAAGTTTTAAAAAAATTAATTAAAACTGGATGACTAAATATGAAATTTGCGATTTCAAAACCAACAAAACCACATTTTAACTTCAGAAAAGAATTATCAGAAGCAAATGAATTAACATTTAAAAATTCCTGTTCAGTTACAAATCTATGAATAAATACATTATGTAGAGTTAATTATAGCCAGCTAGAGGCAAAAATAAGATTAGAAAAATATATTCATTGAGACTATCAAAAGGTAGTTAAGTTATTAGAATGCAGGGTCATCTGCCTATGGGTAGTGGTACATCATTGACGACTATTCAAGGGAAACTAGCTTATATTCATGTTATATATATACGAAACCACAAAAAACAATCATGCTGCCAACTTGTTTACCTGGATTTAAACTTAAATTCACTATCAGTATTCAGTAATCTTAAACACCTGGCCACTGGTGGGGTGAATGTCAAAAGAAAAGTGAAGCTTTAGTTCTTAATTAATAATATATTTCAACTGAATATTATTCTACGGGACCAAAAATTCATATGCAGATTTAAAAAATAAATAATAAAGACTAAATAAAATAAATATTTGGAACTACTATTACACTGGTGTGCAAAAATTAAGGACGAGACGGTTTTTTCAATATAACTTTGTACAAAAGCTTTCCAAATCAACACATTCAATACCGTAAGATCCCCAATACGTAAGGACATGAGTAATGTAAGCAACACTTACTAAAAGAGAAATCAGAGGGATAAAAAGAAGCTTTATTGAAAACATAGCATGGAGCGCAATGCGACTGAAGGCCGAAACATCCCTGTGATGGGTGTCCAGCAAGAAACATCTGGTCTTTAATAAGGGATATGATCTCCCCTGACTGCTAGGCAGGTTTCACAGCGTCTGCCCATGCTGAGAATGAGAGTGTCAATGAGTTGTTGAGGCATTGCTGCCCATTCGTCTTACAGCGCCAATCGAAGCTCCGGAATCGTTACTGGTGGTAAGGTACGAGCTGCCAAGCGTCTGCCTAGAAAATCACATACATGCTCAATGGGATTGAGATCCGGAGATCGTGCTGGCCAATCCATACGTTCAATATCTTCACTCTCTAAAATCTGTTCGGCAGCTACTATGCGATGACATGGTGCATTGTCGTCCATGAAAAGGAACTGCGGACCCATAGTGCCTCTAAAAAGATGCACATATGGAAGAACAATCTCGTTACAATAACGGGTCCCGTTGACTGAACCTGCGTCGAAGATGTGAAGGTCTGTACGACTACCAAGCATGATGCCTCCCCAAACGAGAACACCACCTCCATACCTGTCCCTTTCAATGATGTTCGAGGGATGATTGCGGCTTCCCCGCTCTCTTCAGATGAGTATGTGATGAGAATCGCTACTCAGACTGAATCTGCTCTCATCTGTAAAGAGTACTCGTCGCCATTCATTGTCTCTCCAATTCCGGTGTTCCCGGCACCACAGAGAACGCCTTCTCCGATGGGCAGGCGTTAGAGGTACACACCGTACAGGGCGTCGTGCAAACAGACCACCACCGTGCAGTCTTCTGGCCATGGTAAAACGCAATATCGGTCGTCCAGTCGCCTGTGTCGTGTGTCTAGCGATTTCTCCCACTGTCTGCCGCCTGTTTCTTCTGGCCTGTAAGGCAATATACCGGTCATCTGCGGGTGTGGTTCCTCGTGGACAACCACTACTAAACCCCCGGATAGCTGTTCCTGTAGTATGAAATCGTCTCCAAAGTCGTGAAACGATGCTGTGAGCAAATCCGAACTCTGCAGCCACACTTGTCACACTGCGGCCTTCCTCCAACTTCCCAATGATTCGACCTCAGGTAAAAGCATCCAGATGTCATCTAACAGATTGATTATTCGCCATTTCTCGCTGAGGCAGCAACTCTATGTAATTTTAACTGCTATACGGCGTGCAATCTCTTTGCCAGAAATACTGATCTTACACCAACAACATGCTTTATACTACTCAGACACTCCCCCATTACGTCTACCTGCATATCTGCACATGTGCTACCGTACATCACTTACTTAATCTCCTGATTGGTCTTTCTGTCCACTCTGCCTCTTTGTTCAACTGATATGCTAATTTTTCGACTTCGTCCTTAATTTTTGCACACCAGTGTATATACGGACTGGATTGGCGAAAAATTTCTCGCCAATCCACGATTTTACTTATCTAAATTTTTTATTTACATTTCAAACTGAAAGCATAAAATGCCTGAAAAAAAATTAGTCTTCGTATGTGCAAAAACCACATTTTTGCACACAATTTATGCTAAAAGTCTGAAATAAAAAGAAAAGATTTAGGTAAGTAAAAGCGTGAAGTTTCTCACCAAAAAATTTGACGACAAATTTAAATTAAAATAACAACAATAAATTCCAACACAAGTCAATTAAAAATTTAAAAAAAAAAAATAACAACACAAAATTAGAGCAATGCAACAATTAAAATAAGTCTCTACAAAATTAAAACAATAAAAAAGTAAATGCACTTACCAATCAAAATAGTTCCCAAAAAAGCAAAATATTAATTTCAAACAAAAACTTGTAAGGACAGATTTATCACATATATAATCCAATATACTTTCATTAATAAAACTACGCCAATCACAGAAAGCCTGTAAACCAAAATGCCATGATTTAGCTATGTAGACATCTTTCTACGATTCAAAATTTCAAACGTTACAATAAAAATTTCCTCTAAAGTCAACTTACTGCAGGAAAATGAGAATCCAAACCTCAAAATTCATTGAGAACCACATTATTTACCCTCAAAAATATTTTCTGCAAATCAAAACAAATATATCAGAAACACAATTTTTCTTCCATATCTTCATATTAGGCTTCACATCAAGTTCGGCTTCAAAAATCCTGTATCCCATAAAAACCACAAAATTATATGGTTAGAGTAGAGAGAAGGGTACCCCTTGTATTATCGTGAAGTTGTTGTTTCATTTATCGCCAAGTTGTTGTTTCATTTATTTCCCAATGGTGGTTTATTTATGGTAGCCTGAGTAGTTGAAAGTTATGGAAACCCTATTATGACATAATTGGTTGCATAATTGCGGCGAATTTATAAGGGCTTGTCGTGTGTGTTGGTTAGGAAGTACATTGCTCGTTTTCTGGTTTAGATGGTAAAATGGCTGAATGTGGTAAGATTAATTTGAAAATTCTGTACGATTTGGAAAGAAAGGGGGCTAATCTTTGGAATATGGTAACAGGTAGGTTGGCGACATTTTGGTAGGCGATAAAGGTTACTACCTAGAACTTTGGGAATAATGTGAGAAGTACTCAGTTCCGATTACGCATTATTTTGTATGAGGGAAATGAGAGATCATGAGATATGTCATGTGACATTAATGGACGAATTACAGTTCTTTAATCAGAAAAGGCGAGAAATTTGGAAAAATATCTGCAGTACTATAGTATTTTGTATTAAGCTTCATTGTGTGTTGTATGAAAGAGTGTTGATTAATTTTTGGATCGCATGGCGCTATCTAAAGTGAATTTGAAATGGGTATTTAGTGGGATTGAAAGGAGTAGTAATAAGTGTTTTTTTAAGGTTGTGTGAGATAGAAATAAAGATTGCTTATTAAGATTTATTAAGCAGTATATTCTACCTGGTACAATAATAATATTTGATTGCTGGAAGTCATATGACTGTTTGGAGGATGAAGGTTTTCAACATCTTGCTGTTAACCATAAGTATCATTTTAAAGATCCTGAAAGAGGCGCAAATACGAATAGGATTGAGATTCTGAAGAAGTTAGGTAAGTTAGTATTTTTAATTATTTGAGGATATTATTTCTATGCATTGTTCTAAATGTAAGGAGTAAATAAATTAATATGGTATTTTTGGAAAATTGTTATTAGCAATGATTTAGTTTAAAGTAATTAGGATTGTAAGCTAATTTTTATTAATTTAATGTATGTGCTTATTTATATTTTAAGTAGTGTTTTTGAATTTAATTATATTTTAATTAAATGATAGTTATTTTGTGAATTATATGTTTGTAGCAATTTGATATACGTTTCAGTGGAAGTAAACATGCATGGAAATAATTTAAATATTTGACACTAAGTATTTGCAACCATTTTTAATGTTTGTGTTATAAATTCGTTTAGGACGTTTATAATAGATAATTTAGAGGTAAAAGTTTTTGGATATTTTATTTATTTTATACGTGGAAATGTTCATCCTTGGAAAGGGTATATACTTTTTCGCGATCGGGTAATTTCATGTACAGTAAGACCCCGCTTAGCGCTGTTTCGGTTTAGCACTCTTTTATTTCAACCCGGGGATTCCACGAAATCGCTCGCAGCATACGGAGATTTCCCGAAATATTATGCAGCGATAGGTTTCAAATACATATCCGAAAGAGTGTACTTGTATTTCTTGTTTGGTGCGGTATTGTACAGACATATTTTTATTATTGGAAACATTTGTTGACATTATTGTAAGTAGGTATTAATTTACATATTTAATACTATATTACAGTGTCAAATATTTTGATCTTTAGTTTTTTACTATGGGTGATAATGAAAAAGAAAAGAAAGCAACCAGAAAAAGCATTTCACTCAAAACTAAAATGGAAGTGATTAGAAGATTAGATTCTGGTGAATGTCAAACTCTAATTAGTGCTTCATTGAATTTGCCAACTTCAACAATAAGGACCATCATGAAGAATAAAGAAAAAATACTGTCATCGGCAACTGCAACTACGTCAAGCTCTACAACTACAGGGTTCATAGCCACATTTTAGTTAAAAAAATAAGCACCTATAAGCACTTTTCAAGCACATTTTAAGGAAAAAATAAGCACCTGTCTAATTACATTACACACAACTGCATAACCTTAAAAGAAAAATTAGACTTGTAACTTAAAATATGAGCAATGCAATATTTATTAAGAGAATAAGCATTACCTCAACAATGGAAAACAATTAACTTTTTTTTTAATTTTAAATGACAGTTCAATTTACAGAATTAGTTTACAATGAGAGAAAAAAAAAACTATACAGAACTAAACTATATTACAAAATTTAATGATGATATTTCAGTTGAAAATATAGAAAATAAATAATAATAAGCCATATTAATTGTATTTGTTTGGCACCTAATAATAAATACAATTTATTTTCCCACTCATATTAATATTTAAATAATTTAACTTAAATCAAAATTCTGAAAATTTTCTAAATTTTCATTGCATAACAGTTTTCCCTTAACATATATCCCAAGCAAAGTAATTTAAGTAAAAAAGAGGCACATTTCTGAAATCAGAAGACGGGAAATTGCTTCATTCAGTCATCCTTTAACAGTAAAAGCTTAACTAACCCGCATACTCGGAAATTCCCGAATATTCCGGACAGTAACTGGAAAAAGAGGAGTGGGGGAGATTGTAGCTGTTCTTTAAATTTAGGCTAAATAAATGATTTTGACATTTCGATATGTGCATCATATAAAAACCAACGGAACTGAGAAATATTCTGCTTAGAAAGCACAGTAAAACTCTTTTAAGTGTGCATAATCAAATCTCAGACTGAACATCAAAATTAATTATCAATGCAAAATACCGCAAATGTTATTGCGCAATACGTGTGGCGTAATTCTTCCATATGTGATATTACGCAATCGGAATCAACACTTGTCGGTATTCGGAGAAAAAAGAACTAAATAAAGGGAAAAAAAGAGACTTACTAATCTGGGGTGTTTCTGATTCTAATTTTCAACGGACTGTATTAAATTTCCGGAATAGAATCAATTTTCGCTTGGGTTGGGTAGACCGCAAAAACTTTTAGTCCTGTACAATCCAGATTGGACAGTGACAAAAAAAAAGTCCGCTGCTTCAATATTAGAGATTTTGTGGAGAAACTTCCAACTTCCGTATTGTATAATGTATTGGCAAAGAAAATGAAATTATTTTGACTATTCAATTACTTTCCTTTTATTTAAGCCATTCCGCATATTATTCTTTAGAAAGCTAATCTGTGTAAAAACACACCCATTTTTGGAAGTTTATCTATACTTCAGCAGTTACTGCAACTATATTATTATAAATATTCATACATATGCTCATAATATAAGCTCATAATATAACGATCATAATAAACACGAATATGAACTGACCACGCGGAACGAGAATGCAAATTATTAAAATCTTGATAGAAATTCAAACGTGTGTAGTATTTGGGTGGGAAGAAAAGAGTACCGAATGTACCGGAATTTTCTACGTTTTCGCAATTCTTTGGCCAATAGAACGACGTGCACCTGTCTGTACTCTCGCGCGCACCATAGGTTACGTTAATGCAGAGGAAGGGGGGAAAGCAATTTTCAGGAGTATGATTCACCATCTGACGTTGCATATAAGAAAGAAAAGTTGTTTATTTAGTTTCGGCTTTGGTACGGGAAAAAAACGCGCGTTCATTAAAAACAAAGGATAAAAAAAAAGCACTAAAAGCAAAAAATAAGCACTAAAAACAAAAAAATAAGGACTTTAAAGAAAAAGTAAGCACCTATAAGGGCCTTTATATTTCATTTTCAAATATAAGGACTTATAAGCACTTGACCGCTACGAACCCTGAACTAGAATTATGCGTTCTAGAAATAATATCATAGAGGAAATGGAAAAACAACTGTCTATATGGATTGACGACGAAATTGACCGCAATATGCCATTAAGCCAATCTATCATAATGGAAAAAGCTAGAAGAATTTTTAATTACATTCAGGCTGAGACAATCGACAAAAGTGAACTTTCATTGCTATTCGAGGATGGTTTAATAGATTTAAACATTGAAATAACCTTCACAACATAAAGATTACAGGAGAAGCAGCAAGTGGTGATACAAAAGCGGCG
This sequence comes from Stegodyphus dumicola, assembly GCF_044657685.1. Taxonomy (NCBI): domain Eukaryota; kingdom Metazoa; phylum Arthropoda; class Arachnida; order Araneae; family Eresidae; genus Stegodyphus; species Stegodyphus dumicola. Next base: position 179,840,843 of record NC_140768.1, read on the forward strand.
GCTGAATTTCCAGCGATATTAAAAAAAATAATTGAAGAAGGAAACTATCCTCCAGAACTGATTTTTAATGTTGATGAAACAGGCTTGTTTTGGAAAAGAATGCCAAAACGAACATTTCTATCCCGTAAAGAGAAATGGGCACCAGGATTTAAAGCTGCAAAAGATCGCTTAACCCTTCTACTAGGTGGTAACGCAAGTGGAGATTTTAAATTAAAACCATTACTAATTTACCATTCCAAAAACCCAAGAGCGATGAAAGGCATATCTAAATCAACTTTACCTGTAATTTGGGAGTCTAATAAAAAATCATGGATAACTGCGAAAATTTTCCAGGATTGGTTCACTGAACATTTCTGCCCATCTGTTAAACGTTATTGCGAAATTAAAAAACTTGAACAAAAAGCACTTCTGTTAATTGATAATGCTCCAAGCCACCCAACAAATTTATCAGACTTAACAACATGCATTCCAGTCGAAGTGGTTTTCTTGCCGCCTAACACAACTGCCTTAATTCAACCAATGGACCAAGGCGTTATATCAAATTTTAAGGCTTATTACTTGCGGCGAACCTTTAAGCAAATGTTTGAAAAAACAGATGGAGAAGAGAACCAGTCCATAAGAAAATTTTGGGAAAACTACAACATCGTGGATGCTGTAGAAAACATAGGCCTTTCTTGGAATGAGGTAACAGAAAGATCTTTGAAAGGAGTATGGAAGAATATTTGGCCGGATTTAAGTAAGAGCGATGACGTTGGACACTCTGTCGATGTGGATGAAATAGTGGAAGAGATAGTGAAATTAACGAAGCAAACCGGTTTTGAAGGGGTAAATGTGGAAGATGTTGAAGAAATAATTCAAGAATCAGCGGCTAGTCTTTCTAATGATGAGCTCAAAGAATTAACTGAACAAGAAGAAAACAAAAATGTTGACAGCAGTGATTCAGAAGAAGAGCAAAAAGAACTTTTGATGGCGTTTGTAAAAAGGAGTTTGTCTACCATAACTGAAATAATGGATCAATTCATTGAAAATGATCCGAATTTTGACAGGAGCTCAAAAGTAAGGCGTGGTGTTAGAGATGCTCTATCCATTTATGAAGAACTTTTAAGAGAACAACGCAAAAGAAAAAGGTCAAACAACATTAGATGCTTTTGTCACAAAAAGGCAGAACACTGAAAACGCGGAAGGCTAACTAAATATGATTGACTTAGAATTTTATTTGCTTTTTTTAAGAATATTCGTTTTGTTATTTATATTTTGTTTTTATTTTTGCAAGAAATAATAATGTGGTATTAATTTGGGCTTTAAGAAATAAATGTTTGGTTTTATTTTTATTAAAAAAACATACTTTTTAAATTTAATACCTAACCAATTTCCTAGCCATCTTCCCCTAACCCCAATATTTACATGTAAAGATAGCCTCGTTTAGCGCTGTTTCGCATTACGCTCTACTTTGATGGAACGTATCCCCCACATTAAGCGGGGTCTTACTGTATGTGCTTTTACCGAGTTTAAAGATTCACAAAATTTTCCTGCAAATTTTTGTAATTTATGAGAAAATAGCAGTGTAGATGGATAAAGTCAAAAGTGTGCGCAATGCCATTTTTGTACAATTCTGGGATGTTTTTTTAAGTAAAAATAAGTCAACGTGTACATGGTTACTGTGTATGTGCGATTCTGAAAAACGCAGCAAGGAGTTTGCCATTCTGCACTTTGTCCCAATTTTGCAGTTAATATTTGTCATGATTAAGCAGTTTTGTTCCATAAAATTTGTAGCATAAGTGTAATTCGGCTAGCAGATTGTTGAAAAAAAGTGTTGAGTAAATAAAAAGAAAAGAAACATGTCTTTACTTCGTGAAGACAAAATGGCGGCGAAAAAAAAATAGAGGGTTGCTGTAGCAGAGTTGGTTGCCAAATTTTCGCGAAAAAATCGCCAAGTTTCCATAATCCAAAGATTAACCAGAAAGGGGAAAAGAGCATTACTTGACTGGTGTGTAAATGAAAGTTTACTTAGTAAGCTTTATTAAGTGTCTTGTTTGTAGGAAGGAAATGCGCATGGTTGGACGATACGTCGCTACGGAGGATATTTTTGAATCTTATTTTCTGAATTTACGTGGCAATGTCAGTATACAGATTCCAGTTCAGATAATTTCAGGAAGTTTTTGGATGCTGTTAAGGAAATTCGTTTGACTGAAGACGTGTTAGTTCGTAAATAAGGTAAGTGGGTATTTCCTTTGTGTAGTGCAAAGACGAATTTCCTTTTATATGTTATTTCATTGTTCGATTTAAAATGTAGTTTATTGAGATTATATATATTTTTTGTTGGCTGCTTCTTTGACTTTTTAAGGGAATATAGTTTGATGTGTACTTGGACAAAGTCAAGGCATTGCACAATGCCTAGTTTGTGCAATTCTCTGATGTTTTTTTTTCAAGTGAAAATAGGTCGATGTGCACGTGGATAAAGTCAAGGGAATGCACAATGCCAAGTTGGTGCAATTCTGGGATGCTTTTTTAAGTGAAAATAGGTCAACGTTTACATGGATAGCGAGTTTGTTCAATTCTTTGTCTTGTTATTTTGGCTGTGTAGCTGTGATTTTTTTGCCGAAAATCGGCGCTACACAAGCCAAAATAACAGGTCAAAGAATTGCATCAACCCCACCATGTAAGCAAGATTCTGAAGAAGATTAGGTAAGTTAGTATTTTTAATTATTTGAGGATATTATTTTTATGCATGGTTCTAAATGTAAGGTGGAAGTAAAGTAATTTGGTATTATTGGGAAAATTGATATTAGCAATGATTTAGTTAAAATAATTAGGATTGTAATCTTATTTTTATTAATTTAATGTATGTGCTTATTTATATTTTAAGTAGTTTTTGAATTTAATTATATTTTAATTAAATGATAGTTATTTTGTGAATTTTATGTTTGTAGGAATTTGGTATACGTTTTAGTTGAAGTAAACGTGCATGGAAATAATTTAAATATTTGACATTAAGTATTTGTAATGCTTGCGGTATGAATTTGTTGGTGACGTTTATAATATAATAGATGATTTAGAGGTAAAAGTTTTTGGATATTTTATTTATTTTATATGTGGAAATGTTCATATTTGGAAAGGGTATATACTTTTTTGCGATCAGGTAATTTCATATATGTTCTTTTTACCGGGTTTAAAGATTCAGAAAATTCTCATGTATTTTTGTGAAAATTTTTCTAATTTATGAGAAAAAGCAGTGTACATGGATATAGTGAAGAGTGTGCGCAATGCCATTTTTGTGTAATTCTGGGATTTTTTTTAAGTAAAAATAAGCCGACCTGTACATGGTTTATGTGTATGTGTTATTTTGAAAAACGCGTAAGGAGTATGGTATTGTGCACTTTTTCCCAATTTTGCAGTGAATATTTGTCATGATTAAGCAGTTTTGTTAGATAAAATTTCTAGCATGAGTGTAATTCGGCTAGTAGATTGTTGGAAGAAGTGTTCAGTAGATAAAAAGAAAAGAAACATGTCTTTACTTCGTGAAGACAAAATGGCGGCGGGAAAAAAAAAATAGATGTTTGCTGTAGGAGAGTTGGTCGCCAAAAAATAGCCAAGTTACCATAATTCAAAGATCAACCGAAGTTAGCAGTTCCTGGTTACCAATTTATGTCTCATAGTTATATAGTTAGCCGAATCAAACGTCATTTCAGGATACATAGAGGAATCCACTTACCTGCAAACTAATCAGTTGCTTATGTAAAGTCTCCTTCAATTCAGTAAGTTCCTCTAAACTTCTCGTGACGTTAAGATCCAGTTGCCGAAGTCTGCTTACCGCAGGCATTCCGTTATACAACACAGTAACGTATCGGATACTTTTAATATTCTTTACTATTATTTTGCAACAAAATTAAATCCTAAGCAATGCCGCGCAATATAACTGAAATTAATTTTCGCATGTCCACATACTTCGTTGACAAAATAAACAGATGGTTTGTTTTGCACTCGCTAAGTGTTTCTGTTCGTAAAAGGAAAAGTTAAGTGCAAAGGCATGGCAAATAGAAAAGAAGACGATTTCGGGTTACAGTTCGGAGAGCAGACTTACTTGGAACAATTTGGCTTCTTTAAAGATGTGGGTTACCCTTTATTGCGCAAATGGAAGTAAATATTATGTAGCTAGAGAGAGGAGGAAAATTTGCTCATACGTTTTAGAGAAATGTTTACTTATATTTGACTGATGATTAATGGTAGGAAAATTAGTATATCCAATTATGGATAAGGTTCGGAGAACAGCCTTAACGCCAAAACGGGGAGAAACAGCTTATTATGGTAGACCACGTTTACCAAACAAATAGAAACACATCTTAATCTGTTATTCCCGATGTATTTTCCTTTTCTCCCTAGCACCTATTCCCCACATGATATTTACTTCCGTTGGCATAATGAAATGTCGCCCATATCCTTAAAGAAGCCAAGTTGGTGCAACCAAGGCTGTTCTCCGAACCTTATCCAAAATTATTTCTAATTCATGCAAATTATATATGTCAGAGGAAATATATTTCTTTATAAATTAAAAAATTAACCGGTTACTTTACGAGAGTATCTTGTATACTATCTAAAAATATTATTACAGATATGTTTTTTGTAATCATAAACAGTAAGTTAAAATAAGAATGATATAAGTTTATAATGAATATCGCACCCCTTGCAAAAATACATCTACATTACAAAAACTCTTGCGGTTCCCATATACACTCTTGCTAAAAAATAAGCAACAAATCCTAAAAGACAAGGTACGAATGTGGAAAGGGTAATTGATACATCCAATTTAAATATGAGGTAGAGGTTGTATCGCCGAATGCAAATAACTAACCAAAATTAGCATAAAATGCAATCCTGCAGTCTTAGTACAACGACTTAAAAAGGGGCTGGACCTATCCATCACTTCGGCAAACAGCTAGAGTTCCGTGTAATCTGAGATAGCCAAAGCGGAAAGCATGAGCCGAAGACACCATTTGCAGGATGAAATGCTGTGGAGGGCTATCAGTATATTGCAAGCTGGTGCAAGACAGTCCGCTGTTGCGAGAGAGCTGAATGTGCATCGAAGTGTCATCAAAGGGCTGCGGAATCTTTAGCAAAGGGATCAAAACTCCTGTAGAAGACGTGGGTCTGGACGTCGCAGGATTACAACAGTAGCAGACGTTCGCTTCCTGTTGCTATGTGGATGACGCCACAGATCACTAATAGCACTACAGCTGGCGTGGTATCTTTCTCCTGGTGTAAAACGGACCGCATCCCGCCAAACTGTGTCACATCGATTGCATGAACGTGTACTGTTCGCCTAAGAACCTGCAGTTTGAGTTTCTTTGTCTTCATCGTATGCCAGAGCGCTGCTGAACTGAGTCCGTGAACACTAGAGCAGTGGACACTAGAGCAGTGAGGCCACGAACTCTTTACGGATGAGTCTCGATTTAACATCCAAAACGATTCCCTATGGGCAATGATATGTTGAGAGCCAAGGACACACTTTCCAGCGCCAAAGATCGTCGAAAGAGACCATTACAGAGGAGAAAACTTACATGTATGGCCTAGGATAGCAATGAACGGCCGCACCGACCTCTACGTGATTCTTGGTCATTCCGTCACAGCCGTTCGATATCTCAAAGAAATTCTGCACCCTGTTGTGAGTTCTTTTATGGCTGCAATAGGTACCGACGTAATATTTGTTTACAATAACCCGCACCACCTATAGAGCTCGAGTGGTGCGGAGTTGTCTGGAGAGTGAAACCATTCCACATCCGCTGTGGCTTGCTTGATCGTCGGACCCGAATCCCACACAGCATGTATGGGACATGTTGGAACGACAGATAGCAGGTTGCAGTGTGCCGCTAGGCACCCTCCACGAGCTCCGATACGCATTACTGCAGGTATGGGCGCTACTGCCATAAAAAGCGATCAACTGCACTATTGCCAGCTTGCCTGCGCATTCTTCAACCCATTTGGTTTTTCGCAATGTGATGGTCTGTGTATTTTTGTATGTTTTTGCTTTATTGTTTGCCCGTGTGGTCTAATAGTGCCACACTAACCTTTTAGATTAGTTTCACGAATATCCATTAAATAGTTTAGTCCATGCTTTACCTTTATTGCTTATTTTTTTAGCAAGAGTGTATTAAAAAGTTTCCATAAAATCCCATAACATTTCTTCCCGAAGAAAATAAGTCTTGAGAGAGAGAGAATCTCAAGAATCTCAAAGGAAAGTAATTATTTTGCCATCCAAACTGATAGTGTGTGATAAAACCCACAGCAAAGTTTGGGCAGACGGGGAAAAAAATTAGCATTAGGCATATCAAAGAACACCTGTTGTCGAAGTAATTCGGGACATTCCTGTGGAATCTAAATGCGTGCGTTAAAATAGGAACAAATAACACCTTTGGGAACAGATTACAGATCGCGTTTTGTATTAGTTAAGCAGCTGTAAATAATTTAGCCACACCGGCTTTCTTTTTTTTTTTTTTTTTTTTTTTGCTTATTACGTGCTCCGCCCTTAGGCACTACACGAAAGGGAGGGATGCCCCGTGGAGGTCTTTTTAAGGGAAACTGGCTCGCATCCACGTTACACATGGGGAAAAACACGAAAACGCCCATGCAGTCAGCCCGTTCGCAAAGACTCGAACCCTGGACGCGAATTACCAGTGTTCTGTGGCTTTTACCGCTCGGTCGCTTGTGAGCCCACAGCACCTATCGGCAAAACAGTTGGATTTAATGAAGCTGTTTTACGCCTTAAATAAGAAAACACCCAACGGAGTAAACAAGGTTTTGACAGCTGTGAGGAAAACTCTTTATGACTGTTATAATCATAGTTTCTCCTGTGGATTTAAACCGTTAAAAGATTGCTGACGTTTAGTATTCTGATCGACTCTTACAGCAAAGCTTGAGATTAAGCTGTTTTAGCGAATTTTCTGTTTTAATGAAAAAAGATTGAAATGCTACTTTATTGCTGTTCTACATTCGTGAATTTATTTTATTTATTTATTTATTTATTTTGTACTTATAAGCATTTATAATAACGTTTCAGTATCTTTCTCAAATATGCATTATAAATTTTCAGTTTAACTCTAGTTTGTAAAAAGTACCAGATTATGATGCTATATTTTGCAAGTGAATCATATGTAAATTTAATAATGACAAATAATCTTCATTATTTTACATTTCCATTTTGGAGGAAATCTAACCTGTGGTGAAAATTGAAACTGCAGCCAATTTATGCCAGATACAGTATTCCATTGATCTTTTATAATATAACAACCCGATGCTTATCAAAGTGACTCATACAAAAATGATATTCAATTAAGAATATTTTACAAGAAGTTTGTGTCACTAATCTAATAAGCAAATAATGCTTTGAACAGATACAATGCGTATCTTCGCTATAGATTTCCCTCTTATTGATAAATTATCACCTGTATCAGAAATAATATATATATATATATATATATATATAAAAGATAAAATTCTATAGTAGCACAGGGCAGGACTAGTGGCCCAGCGGTTAAGATCGCTGAGTACTGGTAATGCAACTATATTTAAGCGAAAGGGTTAGCTGCATAGTTGGTTTTCGTACTTTTCCTCATGTGTAACTTGAATACTAGCCAGTTTTCCTTAGAAAGTTCACCACGAAGACATCCATCTTCTCAGATAAATTACCCTTGTGTAGGGACGGCGCGAGAGTTTTTGGCGCCTGCCTGCATGCGAATTCAAAAATGGCGCCTTTCAGGAATTTTTAATTTTCAGTTTCTTCGTGCATTACAGGAAATTTGGAGGGAGGGCAGGGAGTTATCAAGCAATAAAATCATACTTGAACAATAACTATTACGCACATTTTTGTGGGATTTCTTTAAATTACTAATTTACACAAAAGTAATTTTCATTTCCTTGCTGTTCAAGACAGGCTTTTTTTGGACGTTGTTATGTATGATTTAATTTTTAACATTCAAGTTGATATTGAAAATGATCATTCTACGATTACATCAACATGTTTAATAAAAAATATTTTAAATTACATCGCTAAGTGTTAAATTATTAAGATAATGGCTCTAAGTTTTTTAATTTATCTTTGTTGTAGCTATCTCTTTATCTCTTGGCAAATTTCAATCCTATCGTGATAAACCTAAGTGAAGGCACACTTTACATTTTCGCGGGGGGGGGGGACGTTGTAAAATTCATTATTATTATCAAAACGTATATCATTTATATAATCTTTGGAATATTATAAAGATAACTACAAAATGTTAAATTAATATTAATAAACTTACAGAACAAAATATAACATTTCAATCCATCAAAATAAAAAAAAAAAAATGAAAACACAATGATGAATACATCAGAATAAAATGCAATCAATAACTTTATGGTGAATCCTCTGTTTCTGGCAACAGCCTTGAGCTTATTTGACATGGAATTCGCCAGTATTTTCGTTGTTTAAGAAGAAATGTTGTCCTATTGTGGAAGAAACCTTTTCATAGGGCCTAGATTCAGTATGTCGTGTTTCTTTAGCCTGCTGTCAAGTTCTTCCTGCAAAAGCTCCGTGGGATTTAAGTCAAAAGACTGAGTTGGATGATTAAGAGTACAGGGTCGTATGATAGAGAAACCATAGACGGATAATGGATGGATGGGAGGCTTGGGGTTATTACCCTGTTGCAAGTAGAACTTGTTACATAAATAAAGCTTAAGGGTTATAAGGTATTTCTCCCGCCTTTTTAGCGTGCCTTCGGGGTGTAGTGGTCAACACGCTGGGCCAGTGTTGCCGGAAAATTTTCAACTAAAGTAGCAAAAGGAGACTAAAAATGTCACAAAAAATCGCAAATGACGTCAGGGATCACGTAGTTTTTGTGACGTCATAGTTATGCATGCTCACATGACCTCTGACGTCATCACAAAATTAATGTCTATTGTTTCTACAATATTCTTCTATGTATTCGATTCTTAGTCGTTTTAATTACGTATCTTAGCTTTAACAAACCATTTTAAAACTATAATGCTCATTTTCAATTGTTTATATACCCATTTCTTTTTTTAATTAATTCTCATTTAATTTAGGTTCTATTTTTAAATTAACTTGTGCATATCCGTTCTTAAGAGATTCCTCACGTTTAGATTATTGGTACTTTTGTGCTAAATTTTTTGAGTTGGTAGTTTTCCCTTCTGCCTGGTGGGCTTATTTCAGATTCTGATTACAGGAAAGCCTTTTTTAAGTCTTTTCCATTGCTTAGTTATTAGCAATATTATAATCAAGAGAATGAATTTCATTTCTTTTCTGTATGAGTACCCAATATAAGTTTCTTTTTTTTTTTTTTCTTTTTTTTTCTTTCTTTTTTTTTTTTTTTTTTGTTTGTTTGTTTGTTTTGTTTGGGTACCAAGCTGCAAGTTCTTTTGTTCGATTCGTTTTCACCATAAAACTGGAAAGGTGAACTAACTTCAAAACAAAAAACACGGGGACAAGAGGAGGGAAAGGTCTCGAAGCAGGTTTTTTTTTTTTTTCTTTTTTTTCTTTCTGACTTTTTTCGCCTCATCTCGTTTTTAAGCCTAAATAAACTTTTTTTTTAAAGTTAATTATTTTTAATTGATACATTATTTTAACATGTAAGCGTTTTACGATAGATAAAAAAAATCTCTGAACTCACAAAAAGTAGCATAAGGAAATGATGGAGGTCGCAAAAATTTCTCAAAATCGCAAATACCAAAATTTTAGTAGCACGAGTTTGTAAAAGTCGCAAATTTGCGAAAAGTCGCACGATCTGGCAATGCGCTGGGTGCGTATTCCAGAAATCCGTGGTTCGAGTCCAGGCGAGGGCATTTCTCGTTTTTCATCTTTCCTTCTTCCGAAAAATTCCTAATGTCTCTACAGTGGCGCCCGAACTAAAAAAGGCGGTGGATGATGTTTCTCCACCACCAGGATTTGGCAATTGGGTCCCCTAATCCCCAGTCGCCCTTTAAAAGGGGGTGTATATAAGATGTTTTCCCACCTTCTTAGCAAACCTTCGTGGTGTAGTGGTCTGCACGCTGGGCGCGTATTCCAGAGGTCCGTGGTTCGATTCCCGGCGAAGGCGTTGTTCATTTTTCGTCTCTCCTGCTTCGAAATTACCTAATGTCTCTACAGGACGATTTGTTAAAGATTACATTTAAGGATATTCAAATCGATGTGCATATCCCCCCCAACTGCACCAACAATTAATTTAAGATTGCTGATATCTGTATCCGATATGCATTTGCGCATGCAGTAATACCTTTGCCACCTGTTTTATCGCTGCTTCATCATGCCCCTCTCAAAGGTGAGTTTTCGATTGTCCCTAAATTAAATTCTTTCCATTGCAACGAATAAAAAAAATTTTTCTTTCATCGAAGAAAAATACATGTGATCAAAATCCACTATCTTTATCCAAATGCTACCTTGTGAGGGGATGCATTCCTTTTCTTTCTATTAATTTTTCTGATATAGGATTTTCTTCTGGTTACCTTAAACTTATGACCAGTCCAGTGAAAAATTCTGCAGAAATTGTTTAAGGATGAATTTCTTTGTTAAAATCTTGAGTGTTTTTGACGAAGACATTTGAAGGAATTTTTGGATTCAGTTTAATAATATTAGCAACCTTTCTCTCTTCTGTAGCAATCAGCATTTTTATGTGGCCACTTCTTGCTACACCATACTACCAGACGATCTTAATTTTTTGGTCGCAGTTCTTACTATGTATTGATTCTAATTTATTATTTCGTACATTTCTTTTAATTATTTTATTTATTCTCAGTATATAAATTTAATTTATTCTCAGTATATAAATGGATGATTATTTTTCTTTCTTTAATAGTAGTTTCACGCTTACTGGCCATTTCAAGATTTTGACTAACAAAGCAGAAATAGTTGAGCTACTTTAGCGCTACTTCAGGTAAATAAACAGTGTAAATAAATTACTTCATACAAATAAATTACCCTTTTATATAAATTTGTTTGGTATGCACAAAATGATGCAAAATAAGTCATTTTTGCATTAAAAATAATCTGATGTGTACACCCCATGACTTTCTTGTACGGAATATTAAATTACAGGCATGTTTTCTTGCATTTCATTTAAACTTATTGGATTGAATTAAATCTACTTCGTCGATAGCGCATAAATCACAATAGAAGGAATGCACTCTTTAAAATTCACTATATTTCTTTACCGCAGCAACACTCTAATTCTAGGTTCACTTAAGGGAGCATATGACATAAAAACAAATTTTCAATTTTGGGCTAAAAAAGATAAAGTAGCCTGAGACGATTCCAAAAATATATAATTTATGCATGTTTAGAAATTTTAAAAGACCAAAATCTTTCATTACAAAATTTAAACAAGCACTGGCAAAGCCCACCAGTTTACAGTCTGTCTATCATAAGAAAAGCTTTCGCCAATTAGTGTGCAGCTGTCTGTTGCCGTGGAAACGAGCCTTGAGCCATTTTTCGTAGGGGTGTCTTAAAATTTACTTTTCAGTTTGCCATCTTGGCGTATTTAAAGAGGAATTTGCAACCCTTGGTTTGTCCCTCTTTGAAATATACTAGCCCTGTTGCTATAGCTACAGCCACCCGCCAGACACTTTGGCGGGCGCTGTTCTTCTCGTAGACAGACAGTAGAAGGGGCAGATGTCTGGTGTGTCAACAATCAAGGCATATTATTCAGTTGGTAAAAAGTACGTTCATAAACATTCTTTGTTAGAACCTGTATTATTATCTGAGTGTTTAGAAGTCTCTCTGACACAAAATTACTCTCAAATTGAATTCAAGAAAGAAGTCAAAACCCGCCGCCCAAGCAGTTTAGTGGTTAGCGTCGCTGACTGCCGTGCCCAAGAGCCCGGGTTCGAATCCCGGAGAAGGAACTGATGTTTGCAAATGTATAGTGTCCTTGCGGCATGAGGGCCCTCGAAATATGCGGGGAGCAGAAATTCCTCTCGAGAGGTTGATGGTAAGGAAAGAGGAGTGAGAGCTCTCCATCAAAATTAAGGACGGAACTGAGCTAAATCGCTCTGCCACCTGTAAGGTGCTCAAGGCTGCTGCTAACGGTAGGTACTCCTTGGGCTTCTATACGTCAGAAAAGTGAACAACAACAACAACTCAAAACCCGAATGAAAGTTTTAATAAGTGCATCTGGACACGCATACTGTTACAACTCGAACGCGAAATGAGCGAAAGTTTCTCTTCAGCCAGTGGCAAGGGGGAGTCGGAAAACAAGCTTGGAAGAGAGCGGTCGCTCACTCGGTTTCTCTTGATAGAATTTGATACGAAGAGAGGGATAATCCCCATCTTTTGATTTGAAATTAATCTCGAATATGTATATATTGTAATATAAAAGATGTGTGTAAATAAAAGTCATTAAGCCTTAATTGAAGTAGTGATTTGAATCGAAAATAGAGATCGAAAGCTCTTCCAAATAGAACCATGGATTTTAAAAATGACACATACCAAAAAGTGTTTTTATGAGTGTCATCGAGTTAAAATTAGGTTTATTAGATACGGCAATGTGTTTTAATGATGGTGTACAAAGCCGCAAAATTGTAATGGAATTATTAGCAATACAACCAGAATTTTATATAGTAAAGTTTTTTGTGAAAATAGATTGCGAATGAATTCGTGAGGCCTTTCTCGCTTACCAAAAGCTTTCTAAAATGGCCAGAAAGAAACGTAAGTTAATAAAACAGAAACAACTAGATGGAGAAATGCCAGTTCAAGATTATTAATTAATAGTGTTTAAATGTTTTTTTCTGTTTTTCTCAAAATGTGTTTCTTTTTTTCTTAACTTTTGGTACACTTTTCTTGAAAACTATTCAGCCTAGGTTTAAATTTTCCACAGTTGTTTATCTTAACTATTTCTTTCAAGCTACGCAGGATATAAAATTTATGATTGTTATCTTTGGATATATTAAAAATTTAATACTTTTTTTTTCTATGATTTTCGAAACATTTTACTAATTTATTTTTAATATTTTATTCGGTACTATTCGGTTTTGAGGGCCGTAAAAAAATTGCAGCGAAAATGTATGCGCAAAAGCGCCAAATCTAGCAAACGCACCCATTTACAGCGCGCCAAATCTAGCGTACGCGCTGATTTCAGATTGCGTAAGTTTATATAGTTTTATATTTCTTAAGACGCCACTGACATACTAGTTTAATTTTTAAATTCTTTTTTGAATTTAAATCCCTTTTTGATATACTATTCATTTAACAATTTGGGATTGCCCACGACGAAACGTAGGCAATAGAATTTTGGGTAAAGTGCAGAATCACCCACTGCTTGACGCGTTTTTAAGAACTGCACATACTCGGTATCCATGTACACATCGACCTATTTTCACTTTAAAAAAATCCTAGCATTGCACAAAAATGGCACTGCGCACACCCTTGACTTTATTTATGTACACATCGACCTATTTTCACTTAAAAAGTGAAAGAAAATTGACAAAAATCCAATTGTTTTTACCCTTGTTAAAAGCGGCAAACAAATAAGTGAGCGATTCTGCACTTTACCGAGAATATTTTCAAAAAGGCATCATTCATTATAGAAAATTACGTTTGAACAACCAACGAGATGAAATTATGCTTTAGCGATAAGTCGGTAGCGAAATAGCGATGCAGGCATCCATTCGGTTATGTTTAGCAATTTTTATATAAATTATAATAATGATCTGAAATAGTTATTTACTCTTACGCTTTCATTCAGTGATGTTTAGCCTTTTTCATATAAATTATAATAATAAAAAAGTATTATATGAAATTAACCTTTCATCTAAATTAAAGCATCAATCTTAGATAGTTATTTACTATTATTACTGCTTTCTTGCCGCAATTATTAGGGTTGCCGCAATTATTTTTGGCAGCATTGGCATCAACAATAGTTTGGCGATTTTTTACGGCCCTCGAAACCGAATAGTACCTTTTTTTCTTTTTGAGTAAAATGTAAAGAACTGCTTATTATTCTTAAATGATATGTTTTTAATCATCGTATGATTAAAAACATATCATTTAAGAATTTTGAAGGAGTTTGATGCAGTATTTTTTAAGAAATGTGTACCAAACTACCACACTGTCATAAAAGATGCGTCAAAGGTAAGAGAAATTAAACAACTGGTTTCTAAAAATATTAAGCTTTAAATTAATGTTTTATGTGTTTTGTATAAATTTCAAGCTGTCTATTTTAAATTTAAAAAAGAATTTAGATTATACGTTTATTTTGAGAACAGTTATACCCTAATAACTTTTGTCCTGAAATAGTTGCATTTCGCCAGTTGATATGTCGGATGTCTTCTTAACAGCGTTACATCTCATTCATTTTATAACTCAGAATGCACAAAATTTATATCACCTGAAGAATTATTTAATCGTTGTCATATGTTCTATTAAATACAATAAATCTAAAACAACGTATAAAAGAAATTAAACAAACAAACAACAACAGCAAAACAAATTAAAAAAAAGCAGTTTTTTAAAAACGATTCAGTATTTCTCATTCAATTAATTCAGTTCTCACTTCGCCACAAGACAAAAATCCATAAAAACTCTAAATATCTATATTAAAAATTACGAAGTAAAACTTAAACACTTATTTCCTCGAATAAATTCCAGAATGGATTAAACATGATTTGATTCGCAATAATAAAATAAGGCGTTATCTTCATTGTAGCGACGCTTAGTTTCTTTAGATTGGCAACAAATGCACTATTCTGTTAAGTTTCAAATGTAAACAAACACGGCTGCTGTAGTAAAAATAATTAGGCTTAATATATATTATATACATATATTTATATACTTTCGGTGCGGCCGATTGCAACTAAAATACATGTTATAGCGGTCCTATATACAAAATTTCAACGTTCTGAGGCGGCTCGTTTTTGAGTTATGCGAGATACATACGTACATACGTACGTACAGACGCCACAAAAAATTCTCTAAAGAATTCATTTTAAATCAGTTTTATAACTTTTTTGGGGGAAAAAGATTCCTTTATTCTTTCCTTACGTATAGATGTCGCGCAAAAACATCGTTAAATTGCATTCGATAGCGGTCAAAATGAATATTTTCTTTGAAATATGATACCGAAATTTTTCGTGATTACACTTCTTTTTACTTCGTACAAGGAAGTAATAAAAAATGGGCTTTCACTTTCGTCCTTCATTTCCTTGGGTTGAAAAATTCTATGTATTTTTGTAAGGTTTTTAATTTGAATTTTAATCTAAAATTTTGTAATTGCCTTTATAATATTCTAGAGGTAACACATGTTTTGATAAAAATAATGAATTTTACAATTTTTCTCCAAGTATTTGAGAAAAAGGTAATTTGTGTCTTCAGTTATACCCATCACTATGTTTTTTTAAGTGCCAGTTTTCAATAGATTTTTCTTTTTATTTTCTGTGAAAAAATAAAAACATTTTCACTGTCAATTTTTGTTCTTTAAATTTTGAATTTAAATGCACTTCATATAAAAAAGGGCTATGAAATATAATAATTCGGAATTTAATTACAGATTTGTGGTGATTTGTCATAATGTTTATAATAAAACTATCATAGCCTACCTGGAATTTTAATTGCAGATTTAAATCGTGACTTTTCATCTATTATTCTCATTATTATTGTATTTTCCCTCAGTTTCAAGAACATGCAATAGTGTGTGCCTGTTCTCTGTTCTAACATAATGGTTTTGCCTTTTAATAAATTACAAAAGTTTGTACTCATCTTTTATCCTATAAATGTTTGTTGGCGTATGTTTTGATAAGAACGTGGCGTCAAACTAGCAGATAAAATATATATTTAAAACCTCCTGTTTTACTGACTAAATTTTATTATTGTGAGTGACATTTTTGATTAAATTATTATAATTCATAATTTCACAGAAAAGGGGGATACCACGAATTCGCACCCCAGGGTATTTCTCATTCACACAGTGCAAAGAATCACCAATGTATTCCGAAACATAGCAGTGTAGCATAGTACAACAATATATCAATTTTGAACTTATCGATTTTTATTACTATTGATGTGCAATAAGAGATTAATAATAAGAGGTATTTCTGTTAAGCATACTTTGAATAACTGCATTTCTTATTTTTAGTCCAAATGGGAGCGAGTCCAAATGAATCCAAATGGGAGGCAAAATGCCGTTTCAAGACCCCAAAAGGGCCCAGAAGGGCTATATGAAATACTAATGCCCAAAAGGGCTATTAGTCTTCAAACGGGATTTTGCCCCGAATGACTATAAACGGCTGTATCACTTATCAAATTGTAGACACCAAATATTATCATACTGCAGTATATTTAAATAAACTAAATAATGAAGAATCTACATGAATGTATGTATGTTTCGCGCACTCTGAGAAACCAAGGGAACTACGGGCATTAGATTTTGAATAACATAGTCCTCCATCCGAACATGGGCACCTGAAAGCCCGAATTTGGAATTTGCTTTATTGTCTATTTCCTATTTTGTAAAAATTTAACGAATTTTGGATTAAAAACTCAACAATTTCAAAGCGGGCAGTAGCAACACTGCAGAATAAAAAACATTTTTATCTCCAGTTTGCGAGACTGTCTATCAGACATCTAAAGATATACTGTTTATATGAATTTTAGATAATTTTAGCCCAATGTAGCGTTAGCGCAAATGCTCACGAAACGTGTATGTGCCTGCAAATGGGGGGAAAAAAAAAAAATCTGAAAGGTTTTAGATTTTAAAAATTACGTCCAAAGGGGCTTTTTTTAACGTTTTGTGCTTTACTTTTATTTATTAAATATCATGTTCTTCGCACTTAAACCATAAAATTCAATTCAATAGCAATGTCGCAAAATAATTTTAAAATAAGCCTATCTGTAGAATTTCCGATACACAGTTCCGCGGGGTCGCTGAAGATAAAAAGCTTTTTTCCCCCCGTAGAGTGCTGCCATTGCTCGCTTTTTAATCGTTGAGTTTGTTACTCAAAAATTCGTTAAAGTTTTAGAAAATATGAAATCGATAATAAAACAAATTGGTCTTCCACATGCCCAGAATTCAAGAATTCGGGCTTTCAGGTGCCCATGTTCGCGTGGAGGACTATGTTATTCAGAATCTAATTGCTCTAGGTGCCTTGGTTTCTCACAATGCGAGAAACATACATACATTCATGTAGATTCTTCATTATTTATTTTATTTAAATATACTGCAGTATGATAATATTTGGATAATATTTCGTAGAAGGATTATGTCATTCAAAATTCAATGGCTCAACGAACCGTTGTTTTATCACAACGCGAGAAATATAATACATTTATGCAGATTTTTCATTATTTAATTTCTTCAAATATATAATGCTGAACTCTAACATTTGATGGTAACAGTTAAAAAAATGATTCTCCGTTTATAGTGATTCAACGGAAAATCGCAAAACGAAAACAATAGTCCTTTACAGACAAAGACCCTTTGGACTAAAAAAGAAAAAAACCTCGTCGGTTTGCGCGTAATAGAAAATCTTAAAACTTTCAGATTTTTAGCCCGGAAAGGCTATTACTTTCAAAACGGCAAATCTCTTTTTAAATTGTTGCCACTAAATATTAGTGTCCTGAATTACATTTAAAAGAAAAAATACTAAAGAATCTGTATGAATGTATGTTTCTCGTACTGTGAAGAAACACCGATACCTACAGACAATAAATTTTGAGTAACGTAATCCTTAACTCAAACATTGGCACCTGGACGCCCGACTTTTGAATACTCAACGATTTCAAGACGAGCACTGTACGAGGAAAACATTATCTCCAGCGCGCTGGACTGTCTAACGGAAATTCTAATGACAGGCGGTTTTTAAATATTTTTAGCCCAAAGGAACATTAGCTCAAATGCTCTCGAAACGTGTGTATGTATAAATGAAACAATAGTATAATAAATAATGTAATATAAAATCTGAAAGGTTTAAGATTTTTTTTTTTTTTTTTTTTTTATAATTATTTCTTTAAAGAGTTGCTGTGCATTTCTCCGCCGAACAGGCGACTGGTTTACATGGGAAATTTGTTTATCAGCTAATCATGCCTTCGTTATTATTTCATAATTACTAATAAAAATTGAAATGATTACAAACTGTTGACCGTTGCCCCGTTTTAAGCTAACGCCCTCCTGCAGTGCAGGCATTGCAGGGTCGCTTCCACTGGACCTGCCTTGATGTGCTTTGCCGTATAGAAAAACAACCTGTAGTAACACAAATTGCAGCGTTTAATAACACAAAATCAGCGTTTGGCAGTTCGTGCCTAATGTATCATCAACTGTTGTGACTCTCGCATTTTACGAGAATAAGTCTGGCAACAACAACTGCAGTGGTAACCATAGTTACAGAATTTTGTGCCTCGCTGGAATGCTTGGTAACACTGGGTGCTATTCGATACATTTTGTTTTGCGAATGCAACGAATTTATTTTGAGATTCTATTGCGTTAGCAAACTGAGTTCCAGTTTGAATGAAATGAAATCCGCTGTGGATATTTTTCATTAGCTGCGTTTTAGAAAATGAGGACAAGTTTGCGGTATTTAAATTACAAAGTTTTCTGAAGTTTAGAAAAATATGCTGGGCTTATTCTTGATAACAGATAAATGAAATTGGTACTATTCCGTTTTGAGAACCGTAAAAAATTGCTGCGAAAATATATGCGCTAAAGCTCCAAATCTAGCAAACGCAGCCATTTAACACCGCGCCAAATCTAGCATACGCGCTGATTTCAAATTGAGTAAGTTTAGATAGTTCTATATTTCTTAAGACGCCATTGAAATACTAGTTTAATTTTTAGATCCTTTTTTGATTTTAAATCCTTTTTTAATATCCTATGGATTTAACAATTTTGGAATTGCCCATGACGAAAAGTCTGCAATAGAATTTTGGGGAAAGTGAAGAATCACCCGCTGCTTGGCGCGTTTCTAAGAATCGCACATGCTCGGTATCCATGTACAAATCGACTTATTTTCACTTTAAAAAAAATCCCAGAATTGCACAAAAATGGCCCTGCGCACACCCTTGACTTTATTTATGTACACATCGACCTATTTTGACTTGAAAAGTAAAAGAAAATTGACAAAAATCCAATTGTTTTTACCCTTGTAAAAAGCGCCAAACAAATAAGTAGGCGTTTCCGCATTTTACAGAGAATTTTTTCAAAGAAAAGTCATCATTCATTGTAGAAAATTATGTTTGAACAACCAATGAGATGAAATTATGCTTTAGTTATAACTCGGTAGCGAAATAGCGATGCAGGCATCCATTTAGTTATGTTTAGCTTTTTTTTATATAAATTATAATAATGACTTGAAATAGTTATTTAATTTTATGCTTCTATTCAGTTATGTTTAGTCTTTTTTATATAAATTATAATAAAATAGTATTATATGAAATTAACTTTTCATCTAAATTAAAACTATAATCTTTTAGATAGTTATTTACTATTATATTTTCTTTCTTGCGTTTCGAATTGCCGCAATTATTTTTGGCAGCACTGGCATCAACAATAGTTTGGCGTTTTTTCACGGTTCTCAAAACGAAATAGTACCGTAAAATTTTATGTTATTTTGGTTACATATAATTTGCAAATATAACAGTGAATAGAATTCTGTTAAATGCTTACTTTCTGTCTGAGACAACACTGAATACTAGCAATTTCTTTCGAGGTTTAATTCACCAAAGTTGTATTAGGCAGTAAGTGTGTTTTCATGGTTTTTTCCTTGATGAATGTAAATACATACTAGTGTGCTTCAAAATGTTTTTCCAAGAAGATATACTTTGTGTAATGTAACCTTCGTATACTTTACCATATTAAAAATAGAGGAACTACTCTGATATGCGCCCTCAAGTCGCCAAATTTCTCGCCAAATATTTTTGGCGAGAAACTTTACGCTGCCATATTACTATCTAAAATTTGTCTATATTTCGAACTTTAAGCCTAAAATGTCTCCAAAAACACAGTTTTCGCACATGCAAAAACTACGTTTTGAACACACGATTTAAGCTAAAAATCCGAAACAAAAACAAAAAATTTAGATAGCAAAAACGTAAAGTTTCTAACCAAAAATATTTGACAAGAATCCATGTACACAGCGACATGTTTTAACTTAAAAAAACATCTACGAATGGCACACTTTAGGCAACGAACGAATCTACGAATTACGCACACCTCGCTTTAATAAATTAACATAACAACAATAAATTTCAAAGAATACCATGTACACAGAGTTCTGTTTCAACTTTAAAAAACATCTACGAATTGCACAATCTACACTAAAAACAAATCAAGAATATAAATTAAAATAAATTTCAGACAATTCAAAACACAACAATAAAAACGGAAATTCATACCAAAAACAATGAATATAACATTCTACAAAATAAAAACAATAAAATAAAATAAAATGCACTTACCATAATGAAAGCTTCTTTTAAAAGCAGAAATATCTTTCTCCCCTATCTTCTCAGATCACACAACGTCTGTGAAGAAAACTTCCACGATTTTGCTATATCACATGCCTTCCTACGATTCAAAATTTCGAAAGTAACAATAAAAACTTCCTCCAACGTTAACTTGCTACACGAAAACTAAGATCCAAACCTTAAACTCCGCTGACACCCACATACTTTATTAGCAACAATTTTACTGCAAACCTACACAAGTCTATCAGAAACACCATTTTTCGTCCGAGTTCCCATATCAGCTCCGCATTTCGGACACGTCAAACTCCGTTTTAAAAGTCCCGACTCCCACAGAAATTCTAAAAATACACTACGATCTCCATAAATACATCCGTGAACAAAAGACTCGTTAACAACTCCAACATCGTACCTTTTCATACTAAATTTACTCTGCACATAATCTAAAATACGCAGCTGAAACCTTCCCACCACGTCTGTCTTTCATCGCAACACAGGCCATTTCAAAAACACACGCGACACGAACCAACTAGCAATTAAGAAACTACTCCACCAAAAGACTTTTCAACGTCGACATGGTTGCCACACAACACGCAATCGCGCCAAAAACCAGCGCAAAACACATATCGTCACATTTGGTGAAATTAGGGCGTTTATCAGAGTTGTACCAAAATGGATAACATTTTACTTTGATCGATAAAATGTCTATACTTTTTTGATTCTGTGACATTCATAGTATATGTAATATGTATATAAATAAATTTAAGTGAAAGAATACATGACTGAAAATTTAAGGAAGATGTTTAATTACTGAATGGTTTGTAGCTTTTTAAAGTCACAGTAAAATGCAGAAAATATTATTATTTTTATATTAATAAAACACCAAAAATTAAAATTTTCCCCCTTTAAATAGGTATGAATATAAACAGAATATTAACATTCAACATTTAAAGACTCAAGAGTTTAATATAAAAGAAACCTGAATAATATTATTAAAATACTTATGGCGAATTATATACTCCTCCCTTCTTCTTAATCGCCCACAAGCGGCCGAGCGGTAAAGTCGCTGAACACTGGTAGTTCGGTCCGAGGTTCGAATCCCGCGAACGGGCTGGCTGCATGGGTGTTTTCGTGGTTATCCCCATGTGTAACGTGTATACGAGCCACTTTCCCTTAGAAATTCCTCCATGAAGGCATCCCTACCCTTAAGCAGATAGCCCTAGTGTGCTTTGCCATAGTTAAATACACACACCTTCTTCTTAATCTGTCATCTGATTTTGATTTTATTTAAGAGCGAATTTATTTTTTAGCCCAAAAGGCGCGCGTTAGCCCAGAAGAGCTATTAATTTCGTTATGGCATTTTACGTCGGTTCACTATAAATGTCGGTTTACTTTTCAAGTTGTTACCACCCAATATTAGAGCCCTGTGTTATATTTAACGAAATTAAATAATGGTGAATCTGCATAACTGTATGGAAGTTTCTCGCATTGTGATAAAACAACGGTACCTACAGCCATCCAATTTTGAACAGCATACGTCTTCATCCGAATATGGGCATCTATCTGGAAGCGCAAATTTGGAATTTATTTTATTATCGATTTCATATTTTGTAACACTTTAACAAATTTTTGATTAACAAACTCAACGATTTCAAAGCAAGCAATGGCAATACTGTACGAAAAAGAAAATATCTCCAGCGCGAGAGACTGTGCATCGGAAATTCTAAAGATATACTCATGCGATATTGCTGTTGAACTGAATTTTATGGTTTAAGGGCGAAGAACATGATCTTTGATAAATAAAGCACACAAAACGTTAAAAAAAAAAACGCCCCTTTGGGCGTAATATAAAATGTGAAAGCTTTCAGATTTTATATGTATATTAATTTCAAATGTAATGCGTCAGTACCCAAGGTCAAGATTTTGATAACCAACGCATTTTCTAATTAATTTAAATTGTTTCATTTTGAGCAACTAAAACCAGAATGATATGAAACATTTCAATGTTAAGACAATGCCCAGATATAACTGCAAGGCTCAATTTAATATAAGTGTTTCCATCAAATGCTTCACTGCTCAGTTGCATAATATAAGGCACGAAAATTAAAATCTTCACATTTGTGTATTCTGAGTAGGATTCTCGGAGAAAAGTGAGAAATTTAACATTATGTGACTACTGGCTTTTTTAAGAAAGAAAGGGAGAGGAACCGACAAGGAAAACATTATTATAACGACTGCGTTTCCTTACTACTATTTTCAGTCAGTTTCCAGAACTGTTCCTATAACAAAAGTTGCTCTCCCCTTGCTCATTGTCTCGCTCCGATTCGAGCGACGACTGGTGTACAGTGTTGACGGATTTAGAAACAATACAGATAGATCCTCCCTTGGCAGCGAAGAATTTGTCTCAATATAAATTCTATGTTTGGCAGGGAGTAGATTCGGACAAAGAAAGCTTATATATACAATGCATATTCTTTGGATTCGGACGGCTGCCTTCGCACGTGAAGGTTGTATTTTTCTGTTGCTCCTGCACTGTGCTATTCGTGTGCGGTTCTTATCTTGAGAAGTCCATGCATCCTGCTATTTTTTCTCACAATTATAACTTCCATCCAGCACTCTGTACTGATGTCTGCAAAGTGAGATCGATGCTTTCTCGTTATGGCTATGATGAAAAGCATATTAAAGATGAAATTGTTGCTAATATTTTATTCCACTGAGAAACATTCAAGAATTCCAACAGCAAATATTGTAAGGAACTCCTGCAGATGAAAATCTCCGGAAAGCCGAAAATGACTTTTTTCGTGCGATGCTGAAAGCTGGACTTCTTCAAAAGCTGTTCCTATTTTTTCGTGGCGGTTCTTAGCGATGTTGACTTTTCCAAATATGGGAAAAAGAAACGCAGGTAGAATGAATGGGGTTCTCTCAGTGAGTCCTGCTAAGTCTGCTTCCCCTACGAAGGATGTTCCTGCTGCCTCTACGAGGAATACTCACTGGGTTTCCCCGCTTCAACGGACGCTCCTTCTACTACTGTGATTAATAAATTCGAAGCCGTTGCTAAGTTCCCCTCCACTGAGCAAACCATAGATTGCCATGAATGAACCTGCTGCTAATGATCAATCATCTACAAACGTTGTTATCGACGCTGTGATTAATCTGAAAAAAGATTATGTGCCACCAATCCTCTACCCTAGACTGAACCTAAAAT
Source organism: Stegodyphus dumicola (assembly GCF_044657685.1). Taxonomy (NCBI): domain Eukaryota; kingdom Metazoa; phylum Arthropoda; class Arachnida; order Araneae; family Eresidae; genus Stegodyphus; species Stegodyphus dumicola. The sequence continues at coordinate 179,864,473 of NC_140768.1, forward strand.
TCGCCCAAGAAAATCAAAATCAACACATCTGTTGACTCAAATTTCTGCCAAGAAGGTTCCTATACACAAGAACAAATGCCCAGATATTGCTGCTGCTGCGCATGCTCCAGCTGATCCTGCTAAGGACTCTAACGCTGTGAAAGAATTATTTATTTTCTGGGACTCAGACAAAATCACTGGATTTTTCAAAATATTACTGAAGTTTGCTGAACTCTTTAAAAAGTTGCATCACAATGATTCCGCTGATCCTAAAACAAGTTGCAGTGGAATCAACGATATTGATAGACCAGTGGCGGGCATACAACAGACTATTTAGCATAGGATATGGCCACCTGATCGTTAACTATTCTAAGAACTTTGATGATAACTATCTATTCTACGACATTTTTGCAAGCTGTGTAACCGTTGACTATTCTATGACTTTGATTTCTAACTTTGATTGATTCGATGACAGGAGCAATATCCAATCAATTCAGTCAAACTGAATTTAAAAAGAAAACTTCGCAAGAAGAAAAATTATAGCTTGCACTTTATTTTATTCATATGCTTGAAAATCTGTAATTCTCTTTTAAGATTTTTCAAACCATGAATGGACTAGTTCTCCCAGGGCACGATAGATGGCGTCACTTATCCAGCAGAGTGCATCTTTTCTTATTTCACAATGACGTGTTTGTCTTACGGTCGGTTACGTTTTGAAACCTTTTTTCCAGCACTTCTGATTTTTCTTTACTTATGGACATGGCTTTCTCTTCATCGCCATCAGAGCAACTAATTCAAACACCAGGAATACTGCTTGCAAAAATGCAAGTTAATCTCGGTATAAGCGGAACCAGAAATCATTCAGCTGTTTTAAATATAGTTTCATCTTTCCCGTCCTAACTTTCTTAAAAAGTAGTGCTTGTTCATTTCCGTTGCTCAGTGCTTGTTTTGCAACAGTCTTAAAATCTTAAAATGCCATTACAATTTTTTTTTCTTTCAATTAACTAAGGAGGTTTTGGTTGACAGAGAGTCTTGTTTTAGTTGGTGCGAAGAGCGGGGCTTGATTTTCAGAAATAAGTTACGTTCTGAAGGCCATGAGATGTCGCATTACATTATAAGGAGCGGTTTCGGCCAATTTCGATGCCAACGAAAGCATGTTTCAGGAAAGCAGGAAAATATAGCCAGAGCCGCTGAAACTTGGTTCAAGATGTTAAGGACGCCACCGGAAAAAATTTTAGATTTAATTTATTATTTTGCGCAAGACTATAATTATGCTCAAGCAATTCGTGAAACATCTTTAATCATTTAACTACGCCTGAAGAAACAATCGCAGAGTGGTATTCTCTCTGCCGTTCCCTCATTCGTACGAGAAGAAGAAGGGACAATTGGAGATTTCGGCCAAATTGTCGAAATAGATGAATCTTTCGTTGGTCGGCAAAAATATCACGTAGGTCGTGCTGTTAGAGAAACGTGGATTTGGGGCATGTTCGACTATCATACTAAATATTTTTGCATAGAGGTATGTCCAAACAATTCAAGATCTGAGGATGCTTTGATCCCACTTATTCTAAAACACGTCGCTCTGGGATCAACTACAATGGTGGGCATATAGCAGGCTATTTAGCATGGGATATAGCCACATGGCTGTTCACCATTCCACGAACTTTGTCTATCCGGTTACAGGAGCCAACATCTAATCAATAGAATAAAACTGGCGACCACTGAAGACAAAATTAGCAATAGGAGAGACATGCAAAGCATCAGTCGAAAATCATATATCAGAATTTTTATTTCGGAAAAAATGTCGACTTTCTAATAAAGACACTTTTACAGAGTTATTAAGTATAATTCGAGAAGTATATAGACACTTTTACAGAGTTATTAAGTATAATTCGAGAAGCATATCCACAAAGTTAATTTTGTATTATGTAAAATAAAGGCCCTTTGCAGGGCCAAAATATTCCTTTATGGGCTCTCCTCAGAGCCTAAGGCTCTCTTCAGAGCCATAATTAAAATAATAAGAATGCATATATTTCCACTAAACTTAGGATATATATTAGATTTATATATAGCACTATAACATAGGTATTTTGACACAAAATCGGACTTTTTCTGAAGTAACATACCAATTTTTTTACATATTTCGATTTTACAACTCAAATTACGCCTAAATATGAAATTTTGTAAAGTTTGGAGCGAAATTTACGGAGAAATTCACAAATTTATGTTGGCAATTTTTTTCCAGTTTGCGCCAAGAATAGTTCATTTGGCGAACTTCTTAGAATATGGCAACCTAGTTTCCTTTCCCGTGAGAGGGAAAAAAGTCACCATCGTTCCTTTTTTCCAAATAATATTCTTTACGTTATATTTTTAATTGTAACTTATTATTTTGAGTAATTTTTTCTTTTTCGAATAACTGTTTTAAAAATTTCTATTTACCTATTCGAACTGCGTAAATAAAGGTGCAACGTTTATTTTTTTTCAGATAGTTTTCTTTATATATATTTTTGTCATAATAATTATTTTAGGTAATTTTTAAATTTTTAGACTTTTATTTTAATTGTTTGTGTTGCATTATCTCTTTAGATAATTGTTTTAAAATTTTCTATTTATTCCTCGAACTGAGCATTTTAAATATATTTATTAATATAAATTTTCCATAATTTGATTTTATTTATTTGAATTGCGTTTCTTTCGGAAGAATACTTTGTAACCCAGACTACGATGCGTTTGAAAACTGCATATATTAAAAGAGAAAATACAGTAAAGCACAGTTAACACGCCTTTCAGTGTCCCGTTCAGAAAAGATATATATAAATAAGAGAGATGTATAACCGACATTTTAACTTAGGATGACTTGCATACACCGCTTTAAACAGTTTTATCATTGTGCCCATTGCTTTACACAATTTTATCATCCTACATTTAGTTTCTTAAAATGTTATTCATATTTTAGTCAAATATTTTATTTTTGAAATCACAAGAATCAAATATCATAAGATTAAAAGGTTTTAAATTAAAAAAAAAAAAAAAAATACTAATACTAAATTTTACGCAAAAATTTATTTTTTCTTCTCTTTTTCTTCAGGTATTCTACTTTATTCTTGCTCTTTTTCTTTAGGCATTCTGCAAGTATATTAAAAAGTATCCAACTTTTCGAAATATCTTGATATTTCTGATAATCATTTTAAATAAAGTTATCACCTTCCATTTCATAAAGGCCCACAAACGGCCGAGTGGTAAAGTCGCTGAACACTGGTAGTTCACTCCGGGGTTCGAATCCCGGTAAACGGGCTGGTTGCATGGGCGTTTTCGTGGATTTTCTCATGTGGACCGTGTATGACAGCTGGTTTCCCTTAGAGAGTTCTTCACGAACTATTTCGTTAGAGCCTTTAACAGTCTTTAGAGGCTAAACATTTTGAAGGTGTGAGATGAAAGGAAAGACTAGTTTCTTCAAGAGGTTTTGGTTTATTTAATTAAGACAAAGCACACTAGGGCTATCTGCCTAAGGGGAGGGATGCCTTCGTGGAGGACTTTCTAAGGGAAACTGGCTCGCATACACGTTACACATGGGGAAAACCAGGAAAACGCCCATGCAGCCAGCCCGTTCGCGGGGTTCGAACCTCGGACCGAACTACCAGTGTTCAGCGACTTTACCGCTCGGCCGCTGTTTCATCAGGAAGGGAAAAAACGCCTTTAGGTGACATCCACATACAATACTGGATAAAATCCTGAATCTTCAAATAATTCGACTGAGAAAATCATGCGATTCTCCATTTATGATACGATATGATGTTCTATAACGTAATTTAAATTTATACAACCAAATAATATAAAACCAGTCGCTCTTCACTTTAATCTGCAATGATATAGTTTTTGTCTTTTCGGCTAACACAAGCTCAATTGATGGTATTTGCTGATGTACATGTCCAAGTGTTTTCTCTTTGAACGCCTAAATTCTTTGAAGTATCCTGAAAGTATATTCAAAAGCGTCCAACTTTTTGAAACATCTTTGTATGTCTGACAGCCAAATTTCCCTGCAAATGTTTGCTTACTTTTCTCCCTAATTTTTAATTTTCTTCTTTCCTTTTACAGTTATTTTCAGTGCTCACACAAGAAAATTAAGATTTTTCGATTGCTAGACTTCCATAAATTTTGTATTCTTGTCAATTTTTTAAAATATCAATTACATGAATTGCGTTTCAGCTGAAGACAGCTTTTTATTTTCTAGTCATTTTAACTATAAATAAAGTTTAAAGCGAAGTCCAAAGGATAAATATTTTAATTAAAAGTTTTTTGCTAAATAACAAAGAAATAAAACAGTCTAGCAGGGTTTATTCTGTACCACCGAGTGACCCGATTCTTATATCGGCTGAAACAATCTAAATCATATTAAAGATCATATTTTTTTATACAATCTATAACGCGAGAGAAAAATTAGCTTCTTAAAACATTCTTTCTAAGAGAATTAATATAAAAGATTATATTTATGTATATATTTTTAAAGCTGGGATTGAACCAAACTGTCAAACTTTTAAAGTTTACATCTGTTTAAAATGGTGGTTATAATTAAAGTTTCAATTTGAAATGGTCATAAAAGGAAAACTACCGGACCAAATGTTATCAAACTTGGGAATCGTGTAAAGGATGTTATGGGAATTTATTTTCCGCAGAAAAAAAAGTGTTCAAAAACTCACCACCAGGGGAAAAGGGCGCTGTATACAATATTGTTAAATGAAATAAGACAGGAAAACATCTGTTTAAAATGTGTTTAATATTTTCCGAAACGTGTTACAAAGCATGTTCAATGTAGCGTCCAGCACTTTCCGAAAGCAAGTTAAATCCTGTTACTGCATTCTCAACAGCAGCTTTGAGCATATCAGGAGGAATGTTACGGACATGTCAGTGTATCACATTTTTCATTTCTGCCAAATTGTTTAGATTATCACCATAAACAGTGCTTTTGAGATAACCCCATAGCCAAAAGTCACAGAGATTGAGGTCTGGTGGGAAGAGGCGAAGTGTTGGCCTATAAGACGTTCATTCGTGAAATGTTGCCTAAGTAATTGTGCGACACACGTCAGGTGGGGCACAGCCCCGCATAAAAATCGTAGTATCTAAAATGCCACGTTACTGCAGTTCATCTATCACGAAACATTTTAACATTGACTCTAATAAGTGAGCTGCAATCACAGTGGTCCAGCTGTCCACTGCTGTTCAGACAAAAAAGGTTCAGTTATAAAACTAGCTGTCATTCAACACTAAACGGTGTGGAATGATTGCTGTGCAATCGAATGCAGTAGGAGAATGCAATGGAACTAGATAGATCACATGAGGGATTTCTTTGGCCCAAATCGATTGAAAACGTTTTGAATCTGTATCTTCATGCTTTAGTGCCGAATTCAGGCTTAAAAAATTACAAATTAGCGATCTGTAAGAAAACGATTTCCAGATTGTACGCACTTGTGCGAGTGATTTGCGATCTCACATTTTCTAATCGCTAATTCGTGGTTTTCACGGACGAATTTCTCACTTACACGGATGGCACACTCGACTTTTATCGAATTTATTGCTTTTAAATGGTAATTTGCCTATTTCAAAGTTTCTTAAGGGTATACAACATATTAAACCCGTGTAACAAAAGGTTAAGTTAGATTCCGACCCATATTTCGTTTAACAATATTGCATACAGCGCCACTTCCCCCCTGGTGGTGAGGTTTCGAACTTCCTTTATTTCGCGGAAAATAAATTTCCATGACCTCCTTTACACGATTACCAAGTTTGATAACACTTGATCTAGTAGTTTTCCTTTTATGACCGTTTCAATGTGGAACTTTATTTATAACCACTCTGTATATTATTACATTTTAATTTGAAGCTATGCGTTATATGTATACCATGCGTAAATTTTTCGCTTTTATGGAAAAATAAAGAATCGAAGCAAATATACTTAGGATAATGGACCAAAACTGAAAAAACTTCCCCTCCCTCCGAAAATAAAATATTGAAACTTCGACCTTGAATTTATTGGGTTATCGAAATATTTAATTTGACTTATCTTCTAAGTCCTAGTTCCGACAACAATTCCGTCAAAAATTCCGAATTACTCAAGCTGAAGTAAAAGATTTAGTATATGTTTACTGTATGTTAATAAAGTAATCAGAGTGTAATAAAAATAGATTATAAAATTTTACGTTGATGCAACATTTTGTTTGATTGCACAACATGTAATGAAGGAGAAGGCTTGTAGAGATCAGTTTTTGATATGCCTCTAAAAGTAGATGTCATACTCCTTTTGTCTCTTCAATGTCAAAAAACTTTCCTTTGAGAGGCAACTTTAGTTTTTAGGAAAGAAAAAAATCACAAGAAGACAAATTTGAAGAACATGCAGGACGATTGAGTACACATACTTATTTTCGGAACACAAGCGGTTCTCCGACTGGTAAACTGTTCGGGCAATTGCGGAATCGTTTTGATCCTGAGCTTGTAAGACAAACCTAATATCACTGGATTTAAACACTTCTTTAATCTTCTGAGAACGTTCCTTCTTTAGCTCATATTCCAAGAATATTAAGTGAATACATTTATTGCAAAGAAATTTAATATTCATTTGCACTACGGCTTGGTAGTTTACTAACGAGTTAACAAAACTTAAATTCTGCTTTTTGTGTCTAAGAATACAACAATATTTCAAATATTTACAAATAAAATATTAAATTGGATATTTAATTGGAGCCTCACCAGTTGCCTAGCATTTGAAGATTGTTAAATACTAATTGTTTGTGGCGAAGTCTAACCCAGGCTTGCATGGTTGGTTTTCGTAGTTTTCTAGGTTCTCTTTACAAAGGTTCTCTATGAAAGCATCTTAATCAAATAGCTCCCATGTTCTTCCTATGTTCAAATAACCAGCTAATTTAGTTAAAGCGCGATTTCCAAGTGAAGTTGCTAGCAAAACCCGAATACTCATTAAAAATCATGCAGCTTGCCAATCGGGAGTAATATGAAAGATACAGCGCCAATAATTGAATTGCTGTTACGGTACGCTGTTTTAAACTTAGATGGTCATTCCTTAATGAAATAGCCCACCAGCGGCCGAGCGGTAAAGACGCTGAACACTGGTAGTTCGGTCCGAGGTTCGAATCCCGCGAACAGGCTGGCCGCATGGATGTTTTCGTGGTTTTCCCCATGTGTAACGTGTATACGAGCCAGTTTCCCTTAGAAAGTCCTCCACGAAGGCATCCCTTCCTTTTGGCAGATAGCCCTCGTGTGCTTTGACATAATTAAATAATCCAATCCAATCCAATCCTTAATAAATATAATTGATTTGTAACTTCTACTAGAACTGACGGTAAGAATTGAAGTACAAATAAATAATATCGTGTGCAATCTTGATTAATATAAAATTAAAAATATTTGCATTCAGACGGAAAGTTTTTTGAAATATTTGCAATTACTTTATAAGAAGGATTTATTAATAACCGTAATAATTACTTATTATATTACTGGTGATTAGGATTCAGTTCTTGACAATTACATTCTAAATTAGAATTTTAAGGATATAATGAAAATACGCTACGCACAAAAATACATTTTAGGATAAAAAATGAGTTGATTTTTATGTTATAAAACTTCTTAAATTCATTTAATAAACATCGTATCCTCGTTGTTAATTGAATCCAGAATGTTGGGTGTCGTTTATATAATTATTCTTACTTGTCCACAGAATCTGCTGACTTATCCAGCCATTAAGTAGCTGCAGATCATTTCTACATAACCATTGAACTTCCATTAATTCAGTCTCTAGAGGGTTGTATGTTTATATCATAATTTGACTTTTATAAAAATGATTATTCTAAATCTTATATTTCTATAAAAATATACTGTGTACTTTAAAAATATGGATGATAGTATCAGATGCTCTTTCAGCCACTTCAAATGCAACAGTTTGTTTAGAAATAAATTATGCAGTTAATGTCATAAAATTCAAATAAACATCAAACGAAAGTTCTCAGTTTTAGACAATTCGATTTAAACGAAGTAAAGTAGCAGACGATAAAACGCCGAAGGTAAAAATTTACTCTTACAAAAATTTACCCTTATTTTTTTGTAAAAAAAAAAAAAAAAAAAAAAAAGATAGAGAGAAATTTAAAAAAATAGTTAAAAATTTGAATAATGTCATCTATAATTAAAAATATAAATAGCTTTTCATATAGTATTAATAAATATTTATTACGCATCATTGAGGGAAAAAAATGTCATATAATTAATTCTCCGTAAAACTTCACTTGAAATTTAAGGTTTAAAAATAGCTGTGGCAATTCACTGTAACAAAATCCATAGACCACATTTGGCGTTATTATCGCTCAAAAAAAAGATGCCAAATTTGAAAACGCAAAAATATGTGAATTCGTGTATATCTTAGAAAATTTTGAATAAAAAAGTCTAATTTTTTGCAGATATGCTTAAAAATACACCTACTTTAAGATGATGGTAAAAATTTTATAGGTTATAATTTAAATTTTTTTCGAAAAATTTATAAAAATTATTTAAAAATAGAAATTTAAAAAATAAAACACAAAAAATGGGTAAATTTTATTTAGAATGAACCTAAATTTCGAAATGTGAGAGAAAAAATCACAAAAGTTTAATAAAAAAAAGAGATATTAATAAATATTTGCCAAATTCAATTAACATTGAGGAGCTAAAATTTTGAGAGCTAATATTTTAAAAACTACTCGTACGATTTTTACAAAACTTGGTATTCTGGCATAATTTGAGTCGTAGAATCGAAATATGGAAAAATATTGATATGTTATTTCAGAAAAAAGTCCGATTTCGTGTCAAAATACCTATGTTAGAATAGTGCTATATATAAATCTGATACATATCCTAAGTCGCGCTTTCGAGACATGAAAAACGCAGTGTGAATTTTGTCAATCGGCCCAGTAGAACGGGAGATATAGCACTGTCTTTTTTTTTTTTTTTTTTTTTTTTTTTTTTTTTTTTTTTTTGAGCAGTGTACAGCCCATGACACAAAATTCATTAAAGTGTTGCTGAGTGGTTAAGCAGAACAGATATATCTGAGTACATTTTTTATATGTGAAATAAAATCTGTTGGATGCTGATGAAAAAGTAAGAATTTTCTTTTTATCCATAGAAATTTATTCAGCTCAGTATTGAAAGTCTGATACTTCTCCGATGCTGAAATAGCAATTTATATACTTTACAACAGAAAAAAAAAAAAAAAAAAAAAAAATCTGAAAGGTTTCAGATTTTAAATTGCGTGAAAAGAGGAGTTTTTTTTAACATTTTGTCTGTTACCTTTATTTATAAAATATCACTTAAACCATAAAATTTAGTTCAACAGCAATATCGCAAAGTAGTTTTAAAATGATCATATCTTTAGAATTTCCGATACGCAGTCTCACGCGCTGGTGATAATTTTTTTTTTTTTTTTTTTCTGTACAACGTTGACATTGCTCGCTTTGAAATCCTACAGTTTGTTAATCAAAAATTCGTTAAAGATTTACAAAATATGAAATCGATCATAAAACAAATTTCAAGCTTGGTCTTCCACGTGCCCATATTCGTAGGAGGATTACGTTATTCAAAATTTGACGGCTCTAGGTACCGTTATTTTATCACAATGCGAGAAATTTACATACATTTATGCAGATTTTTCATTATTTAATTTTATCAAATTGATGGAGGACTCTAACATTTGGTGGCAACAGTTTAAAAAGTGAAACGGATATTTATAGTGAAGCAACGCAAAATCGCAAAACGAAAACAATAGTCCTTAAGGGACGAAGCGCCTTTGGACTAATAAAAATTTAATACAAATTTTTTAAATGCCCATAATGTTCTGCAAAGATATTATAAATTGCAGATTTTTAGCCGAGTTTAAAACTCTTTCTAAGAATAATAAAATTACCACGGTAGAAATAATTTGGACTAAAAAATTAAAAAATAAGATGTGAAAAACTTCAAAAATCTTAAAAATTTTCAGAATAGTTTCTTATAATAAACTAAGAAATGCAGTGATTGATAAGAATTTACGCTTTCTTGAAAGCTAAATTTTTTAATATAATTATATGCCATATTATTAATATATAATTATATGCCTCATGTACAGATCAAGCATTCGGAACTGAGGCGCAGAATTCATAATTCACTTATATTGTAATGGATTAGTTTTACTTTTTAAACAAATGTCATTTGAAACAGGATTTTTGTGTTATAAGATGTCTTTTTAATAGTCTTCTTAATTTCAAATAATTTTAGCAAAGTCTCTAAACCACATTTGATGTATTATCGCTTTCAACAAATATGTCAGTTTCAAAACGCGCTAATATCTAAATTCATGTATATCATCGGAAATTTTGAATAAAAAATGTAATTTTTTGCAGCTATCCTTAGAAATACGTCTACTTTAAGGTGATGGTAAAATTTTTATAGATTATAATTTAAAAATATTTTTGAAAAAATTATGAAAATTTTTGAAAATACAAAGTTTAGAAATAAATCATAAAGTCTGAGTCAATTTTAAAGGAAGAATTAAAAAAAAGAGAGATTAATAAATATATACCAAACTCAATTAACATTGACGAGCCAAAATTTTGAGAGCTAATTTTTTAAAAACTACTCGGGCGATTTTTGTAAAACTTGGTAGTTTGGCATAATTTGAGTCGTAGAATCGAAATATGGAAAAAAATTGGTATGTTACTTCAGAAAAAGTCCGATTTTGTGTCAAAATACCTATATTAGATCGATGCTTTATATATTAATATAATACATATCCTAAGTCGCCCTTTCGAGACATGAAAAACGCAAGTTGAATTTCGTCAATCGGCCCAGTAGAACAGGAAATATAAAACCGTCCTCCCCCCCCCTTTTTTTTTTTTTTTTTTTTTGCGTCTCTAATCTTAACCGAATGCTCTACTTATTTGCATTAGGAAAAACAAAACATATTATTACGTTTAGCTATGCTTAGTGGAATTAATTAAAAAAATTGTTTTAGATCTCTGTGCAATGCAACACGAGACTACGCCAGAAAAGTTAAAATACAGGAGCACGCGCATTTAATAAATCGATATATCGTAATTGTACTCTTTTGCTTTCAAGAAAACTGGAGAACTTACGAGAACCTTATAGTGACATTTAAAAAGCTCATAAAAGCGGGATCAAAACAGCGAATTCGCGGTGAAATCGGATTAGCTTTCTGTTTTGAATCAAGTTCTGTTGAACGTTTGAGTAGTTTAAAAGATAACTACTGTGAGATATTGCGATATTATACGAATATCTCTAAGGAAATTTAAGCATTTTGTTTTTATTTGTTGTGATAAGAATAAATTTTATTCACTTTTCATCGGACTTGTGTAATGAATTCATTACGAACCATCACACAGCAATATCTAATGGTCTAAACTGCCAATGAATTAGTTATGTGATGTAGTAATGAAGCCGATTGACCCTGAAGTTAACTGTGTAGACTGAATGCTCGCATAATAGAAAAAAATTGACTATATTTTTTCAACTCCAATTATAATAATAATAATAACCCCAATAATTTTTTAAACCCCAATAATATTCCCACCATTTTTTTTAAACCTGGTATGTTTTAAACCATTACCATGAGGAGATTGTATTGGTTAAACGTCACGAAAAATCCCTAGTTGTATATTTTCAAATTACTGTATTATTGTAAACAGCAGTATGTCTGTTATTTTATTTTCAGTTTACTATTATTAAAATCTGTTTTTATTTCTATCTGAGAAAAATTGAAAACTTGAAAAGAAAGCTTTATTTATTACCTGAAAAAGTGAAGTGTAGAAAAGTTACAATTTGTACAACCAAGTAATGCGCTTCCTCGAATTCAGAGCCAAAGCAATTACAGTTATCTGCTTGTGTTTTGTAAATAAGCATAGTTGAAATACAAAATCCTTGTTAATTTGCTTAAAATATTTCTTTTTTATTCAGACACACGTTTTCGTGGTTTTCCCATGCGTAACACGGATACGAACCAGTTTATCTTACCAAGACCTTCATGAAGGCATCCCTCTCCTTAGGCAAATAGTTCTCGCGTTTTTTTGCCGTAACGAAATAAACCAAACCTGTCCTTGACAGGAATTAGGCTTCCTTATATTTTCAAATTACTGTAAAGACTTCTTAAATTTCTTTCTTTTCAGTTTATTCTTATTGAAAGTAGTTCTCATCTGTATCCAAAATTAGGAGGAAAATATTTCTTTGAAAGTTATTTTTGAAACATTTTTATATTTGAATAAAGAATATTCAGTAAAAATATATATATATATATATATATATATATAAATTAATTTACCTGTTGTAGGAACATATTTTCTCAACACATTGCAAAAGCAACAAAGATTATTTATGCACACTTATGCTAAATAATCAATGAATTATTAAATACTATATTGTTCATAAATTACTTGAAACATTTCTTTTAAAAAGAAGTAAATCAGTTTTCATTCAAGAAATGTTTTGCTGCTTTTAAGAAAATACAAATATCTATCTGCGGCTTTTCTATTAATTGTGCGATTCTTACTGACATGAAGTATCTGTATGCTAATTAATAATCTGAATCGACTTTTAAATTCACAGACGAGCGCCGAATACCCTAGCGCCAGAAGTATCTAGTATCAAAATTAGAATTTTATGTCAATATTGTAATTTAGTTTGATCTTAGTTGGGGCTCCAGTACGTTCCGGCTAAAATTCATTTCCCCTTAAAATCTAAGCGGTAAAGAATTCGCTCTGGCTGACTAGCGGCCGAGCGGTCAAGTCCCTGAACACTGGTAGTTCGGTCCGAGGTTCGATTCCTGCAACGGGCTGGCTGCATGGTCGTTTTCGTTGTTTTCCACAGATGTAACGTGTTGATAGGAGCCATTTTCTTTCAGAAGTTCTCTAAGATGGCATCAGTTCCGTTTAGAGCCTTAGGGCGGAATATATAAATAATAATAATAAAAAAAACCTGAAAGTTTTCAGATTTTAAATTACGTCCAAAGGGGCGTTTTTTTTTAACATTTTGTGTGTTACATTTATTTATTAAATATCACTTTCTTCGCACTTAAACCATAAAATTCAGTTCAACAGCAATATCGCAAAATAGTTTTAAATTGAGCATATCTTTAGAATTTCTGATACGCATATAATTTTTTTTTTTTTTTTTTCTGTACAAGTTGACATTGCTCGCTTTGAAATCCTACAGTTTGTTAATCAAAAATTCGTTAAAGATTTACAAAATATGAAACCGATCATAAAACAAATTTCAAATTTTGTCATTCACGAGGATTACGTCATTCAGAATTCGATGGCTCTATGTACCGTTATATTTTTTTATCCGAGTGAATACTTTGCAATAGATTCGGATCATTTATTACGATGTCGTAAAATTTCTCACATGAATTAATCAAATTATATTTTAGGCGGCGTTTTTTTTTTTTTTTTTTTTTTTTTTTCAAATGTCCGTATTTTATTGATACTATTAAAAACACGTTTTCTGTTGCTGCATTTGTTCCTGGAAGAGAGAGTGTGTGTTCTACAGTTTTCAAAATATATTCATAAGAAATATTATTTTGTTTAAAATGAAGTAATAACTCCGTCCATTTTTTGTCTGTTTCCACATTTGCAGACAACCAACATTTAATTTTTTTCATCAGTAACGCATCTTTTTACCAATAACACCTCATCAAAAAGATCATTTTCGCAAATATTATTTTTCGGAAATTAGTTACTAATATATTAAAAAAAACTTTTCCACATATTCCCATTAAATCTCCTTTTTTAATCTCACCTAATGAAAGTTTTTAATATTCTTGAACTGAACTGTCCGTTCTTCAAGATATTCCAAGCAGTTATTATAAAAATTTATGCCTTCTTTCAGAAAATCAAATCGTTTAATATGGTACTTTGTTCTTCCAACCTAGTGATGTCCTGTCGAATAGCTAAAGGAACGTAATCGTTATCAATTCTTTCTCGCAGTTTTGTTTTTACATTATTGATTTCATTTGACACTTCCGTAATTGAAATTTTATCCCCTTCAATAATTTTCATAGCATTGTGAAATAATGTAGCTTGGTTGTGGATGAACGGAAGATAAATTTGTGATGTGTCATTTTGAAAAAACAGCTGCAGTATTCTTGGACACTTATCTTTTGATAAAAAGTATGATTTTAATGGTTCGTATATTTTAAAAATATTTTCTACAGCTGGTAAAAGAGCTAGCCATCATGTTTTGCTGTAACCAATAATTCTTTTGTATTCGATTTCTGCACTTTCACAAAAGTCCTTCAAACTTTCGACAAGCGCAGTATATATATATATTTAAAAATACGAATAAATTTTTGAAACAATATTTTCAACATCCACTGGAAGTAAGTTACAAAACTGTAACTGTTCACAATCTTCCACTGGGTAAAAAAAAAAGTTTCACCTGGCAATGAAACACAATCTAATATTCTAATTTAAATTCCTGTTTCTGGATCAAAAAGGTCTAACAATTGTGGAAAATAATTTTAAATCTTTGTGGTTGGAAATATCATAATATATGGACATAAAATGTGCATTTATCTAATTCTTTCTGCAATGCTGAAAACGAATATGGTGAAAAAATATTACAAATAATTGCTTCGGTTTTTGTCCTTGCACGTGCAAATTTTTTGTCGTACAATGTTTTGATCATTTGCGACGTACAATCAACTGATCTGAAATTTTGATTGTGGTTTATGGTGTGGAAAGCAAATAGCCCTTCAGCTAATGCCAGCTGTTCCTCCGTTAACAATACATATTCCTTGACGAGACGTAATGATCGAACACCACTGAGTAAATCTAACTCGTTACATCGCCTAATTTAGTTTAATCTGCACGCATTTGATGTGTTTTTTTTTTATTTCTTCATATTCACTATAATAATTAATAAATAACAGGTAATATATTTTTACAATACATTTAAAATAAGAAATGCAGATGTTTTCTAAAAAGCGGGACATTTTTAAAACATTTTTTTTTTTAAGAGTACTGAATATAAATAAGCCAGTAAATAAGCAGACGCATTAGTTCCACTCTTTCTGTCCGCGCAGGTAAGGAAATTCTTTATGGAACGGAGCTTTTAAAAGTAGTGTGAAATCGAGTTCCTTTGTTACAACCTGGGTGAGCTGTCAGGATTGTAAAGAAAGCAGTTGGGAAGAATGGCTTGTTTAAGGAAGGAAAAGAAATAACTGAAATTAAGAGAATTTGTAGTTTCTAGATGTGGACTCGGATAATAACGATTATCTTTGTGAATCTAGCAGTGTGGGCGAGAAGCTTTTAGCTCATTCAGTAGTTCTTGGAAAGGTGCCAATTACTTCCATGTTTCTGGCAAGTGAATTCTTCTGTGGGAAGTAAGGGTAGGACCCAGGACTTAAAAGAGAAGGGCTAGCTCATAGAGCTTTTTCCCCTGAAACAGGCAGCGGGGAGTGATGACGTAGCCATAATGACACTGAACGCGGAGATGCAATTGACAACATAGAAATTAGTGTTTTAAATTTGAAGAATCAGCGTTTAAAATGAGCTGTGTGTGAAAGACAATTATCATTTAGAAGAGACAATGTTACTGTAGTATGCGTTTTACACTGAACATTAAAAAATTTTAATTTAACAAATTTTAAAATAACAAATAAAATACGCTACTCTTAACATAAAGTTCCTTTTTTTTTTTAATTTGCAGGGATTTTTTTTTTAAATGCCTGTTTATTTCTAATCATTTCTTTATCTGAGATTTAATTAAAAGAATACTACTGCTTCTAAGATAACTATAATAACAGCTATTTAAAATTAATCAAAAAGCAACCTTAAATTGGCATAGTTTTCAAAATTTCTGCTAATCTGAGTTTCAGCCTAATTGTAAATTTTACATTGGTATATTTCCCTATTCAATATAATAACATATATATTTTTTAATAATTTTGTAACTTAGGCTTACATCAATATCACATTTAAATAAATACATGTAAGATTGTTGTTTTAATTTAGACAAAATAACTTTACTCACAGTACCTAAAAAAAAAATTACTTAATTTTTCAAAAGTGGGGGTTAAGGAGGCAGGTCTTCTTATGTCAATTACTTTAATTTTATATTATTATATTTTATCTAGAATGCTAAGCTAGCACAACATTGAATCAATAATAACACAGGATACAATAAAAATAACTTTAACAATAACTTAACAAAATTAGTTCTCATTTGAAATATGCTTTACGCTATTAACTTCTAAAATGTCATCTACAAATACTTCAAATCAAAACATATTATATATGCTTTCTTGTACAGTCACAATGCTACTACAACTTGTTGAAATATTATTTATTGGCTGCCACATTCGAAGCAATCCACTTTTTGTCTTTAGGGCTGCTTTTCTTCAGTGGCGTAGCGACGGGGGGGCAAGGGGGTGCATGATGCCCCGGGCGCTGCTCCTAGAGGGGCGCCAAATGGTTTCCAAACAATACTTTCCGGAAAATTTCAGTTTTTATTTTGATCGATTTCTGGAAAATATATTTAAAATTAATAACTATTGTAATATAATTAATTATTTATTTTCTTGATTTGTCTGATAAGATGTGTAATAAAATGTTTGCAGTACATCAACCAAAACGTTCTTTCTGACCATTTTATTTCTCCAAAGTAGAGATATATTTTTTTTTAAACGAAATGCACGTATATCTCCCGCTTTTTATTTTAAAACGATAACACGACCTTGTCCCGAATTTCTCAAACATATCCAGTTTCCAAAATCCGATTCCATAATCTGGAAATGACATTTTGTGAAAATCCTAACGCTTCCGCTACAATGGATTGCGTTTGACTCTCCTGTAAACGACTGATGGCCTTCCAGTCTACCGATTCAACTAAGTCATCTTGCTAAAACATTGGACTGACTGCTACAAACAGTCAACTCTTTTTCAATTGTTGCCCACCAGCGGCTGAGCGGTAAAGTCGCTGAACACTGGTAGTTCGGTCCGAGGTTCGAATCCCGCGAACGGGCTGGCTGCATGGGTGTTTTCGTGGTTTTCCCCATGTGTAACGTGTATACGAACCAGTTTTCCTTAGAAAGTCCTCCACGAAGGCATCCCTCCTCTTAGACAGATAGCCCTAGTGTGCTTTGCCATAATTAAATACACCACCACCCAACTTTTCGATTGTTTTTAATCTCCTACTACAAAAGGAATGCTGCAGGTCGCTTGTCACTCCTTATCTTAAACACATAGTTGTTGACGTCACAGACTAAATTTGTCTATTCCCAACTTTGTAAACATTATAATTTTCCTTTATAATCTATTCTATTTCCTTTTGTTCAAAAAGATTGTCGATTATATGGTTATTTCATACCGAACCCACAACATCCCCTAATTGTTTTGAGCAGTGAATGTGACTGCATGACGTTACTCCGCTGTAGAAAAGAAACGGAACCTAAAACTCTACTACAGATCTATAGAGAAAATGTTTTTCCAAACCTAACAGTCGCACTTCAAATACTACTTACTATTTCATTATCAAATGCTAGCTACGAACGTTCGTTCAGCTAATTAAAATACATTTTCACATATTTATAATCAACAATGGGACAAGATCCCCTAAACCATCTAGCATTTTTAAGTGTGGAAGGAAAAAAATTTGAAAGGATCGATTTTGATGAAGTAATGATAAATTTGCTTTTCAAGACTTTGATGAAGTAAATGACAAATTGGTGGAAGATATGCTTTTCAAGAGGGTTTGTAGTTCTGAATCCAGGTGTTGTTCATCCGCAAGGGCAGCAAAGTTTATTCGCGAAGGAACGGCTAGTTGTTCAATACGAGACAAGGTGTCTGCAACAATATTCTGCGAACCCTCAATATAACGGATATCTTTTGAAAATTGCCCTATGAAGTCTAGGTGTCTCATTTGACGAGGAGAAGCTTTATCCTAACGCTGTTGAAAAGCATAGGTTAAGGGTTTGTGATCTGTTACGATCATGAAAACGCGTTTCTCTAGTATATGTCAAAAATATTTGACAGCTTCATAAACTCCTAACAATTCGCGATCTTGAGTGCTGTATCTGGTTTGTGCTGGTGAAAGTTTTTTTAGAAAAATGTGAAAGTAGTCTCCATAATTCTTGATCTTTCTGTTGTAAAACTGCTGCTATAGCTGTTGTCAACGTGGAGAGACATTAGGTTATTTTTGGGAAGCAGAGGATATGAAAAATATGCAACGCCTTCGCCGGGAATCGAACCGCGGACCTGTAGAGTACCGGCCCAGCGTGCAGAACCACTACGCCACGAAGGCAGGCTAGGAAAGAGGGAAAAATACCTTATAAACGTAGAGTGATAATAGTTTAGATGCGGAAGGATAGTGCAAAATTTGTTGCCGAAATTAAATCATTTTTGCATTTTTGGAACACTTCGCGGGATTCTGTGGTCCAGGTTATATAACACCTTTATCGTTTTTCTTGCTTCAAACCAAAAAAGAATTTAGAGGAGCTTGTATGGTCACTGCATAAGGTAAGAAACGTTGATAAAAATTGAGCATAGCAAGATTCTTAAGTCCTTCACTGAAGATGGTACGGGTATATGCGGTGATTCTGTCTGGAAGCGGTCGAACACCATCAGCGGAAGTTTCATGACCAAGAAAGGATACTCTCGGTTGGCCAAAAACGCATTTAGAAGGATTAAGACCGACACCGTACCTTTGAAAACGTTCAAAAACTGTTTTCAAATGTGGTAGGTGTTCTTGCTCTGAAGAGGAGGCGATTAAGACGTCATCAAAATAAGGTACACAAAAGTCGAGGCCGATTAACATCTGATTCATGAAGCGTTGGAACGTCTGAGCAGCATTGCATAAGCCGAAAGTCATGACCCGAAACTCAAATGGTCCAAAAGTCGTAATAACCGCAGTTTTTGGAATATCAGCTGGGTTAACGGGCAATTGGTGATACGCCCGCTCAAGATCAAGGCTGGTAAAAATAGCTCTTCCCTCTGAAACTTGCATACAGTCTTGAATGTGAGGGACTGGGTAACGATCAGGAATTGTAGCTGCATTTAACCGACGATAATGGCCACACGGGCGTCAGTTACCATTTCGTTTCCGAATTAGATAGAGCCCATGAACTTTTTGAAGGACGGCAAATTCCCTGTTCCATCATGTATTGAAATTCCTCTTTGGCGGCTTTAAGCTTGTCTGGAGGTAAGCGTCTTGGTTTAGCTGCAATTGGAAGTTGGGTAGTTTCAATATAATGTAGTACATCGTGCTTGGGTTCGAAAATACCTATAACTGGGCGCGTGTTTGTAGGGAATTCTCTGAGGAGTTGATGCCATGGGCAGTTACCCGAAATCAGTTTAATGCTTAAATCTTGACTAATGCGAATTACTCTCGGAATATATCAAACGGTGATTCTTAAGATCGACAAGCAGAAAATTTTTGAAAAAAGTCAGCTCCACTAATAGGACTTGAAACAGTAGCAATAATGAATGGCCATTGGATGTTGCGGCGCAATTCTAAATCAACAGATATCAGGCGTTCATCAAAAGTTTGAATAGGAGTTCCATTTGCTACATAAAGTTGTAAGTTGGTAAGGCGCTTTTGTTCGTGAAAATGTGGTGGAATGACAGAAACATCAGCCCCGGTGTCTACAAGAAACCTCAAGCCCGAATTCTTTTCGATGACGAAAAGGCGTGCAAAATTCCGGCCGCTGTCGTTCACAACTTCGAGCAACGGCCCTTCTCGTTTCCCTGGTCGTTATAACGACACGGTGGGCGGCATTTGTTTACCTTGTTTCCAAATTTGTGGTGGTAAAAACAAATACCCGGGTTATGAATACCCGGCTTTCATAACGTTTCCTCAGTGGGCTACGACGTGTATTTCGACCACGTGATGTGGAGCGGTTGCGCTGAAAAGTTTCAGCTTGATGGCTACTAACTGAGCAAACTGTTTGGACAAATCATCAATTTGAGTCTGTAACGCCACAATAGCAGGAGCCTGCACTGCGTTTATTTGCGCTGAAATGGTCAGCTCGTGAATTTTATCAGCGGTTTCGGGAAGATTTTTAAGTGGCTTCGTACTGACCGCTAAAATGGTTTGCATGTTAGATGGGAGTCTATTCATCCATATTGTTTTGAGAATGTTATCCGTTAGGTTACCGGCGGCTAGACATTTTACATTTTAGACAGCGATTGAGAAGGCCTCATATCACCCAACCGTAAATCGTGCAATAACTGCTTGATTCTGTCTCGAATTCTTCATAAACATAAATTAATTTTTTTTTAAAGATTTGTATTTGTCCGTCGCCGGTGAATTCAGAATTATTTCACGAGCTGATTGCAGTACCTCTGATTCTAACGCGGCGATCGTTGTATAAAATTGAGTTTCGTCGGTAGTAATGTGACTCAACTGCGCATGAAATTGAATGAACCATAACGATGGGTCTCGGCGACAAAAAGGCGGTGGCTTGCGACTCGCGAAAATTGTAAAGCAGCATCGTTGTCATCCACTTTAGATCAATCAAATATGCACAGTAATAATATGTATAGAAAAATAATCACTATGTATATAGTGACGCAGTTTCTTGGTACTTGAAATCAGAGAAATTGGCGGCTCAACTACAGTAGAAGATACATATATCCGCTGAAATTATGACAGAAATATGTTGACTCGACGGAATGCGGCAGAAGGCTTGAAATGACAGGTGAAATGTCTTACTTGCATCTCATCACACTGAATAACTTACTGCTGCTCAGAATTTTGACATATAAACTCCATATTCGTGCAACATTGAAGGTTGCTATTCGTAATAAATACGTGTCACCAATTATGGTAGTACAATTTTTTGAGACAGATCGTTAAATAATTATAACAATTGAATAGAATAAATATTATTTTGTTTTTGGTTGCTATGGGTTACCAGACTGGCAGAATTGAGTTGTAGTAGGCAAGTTGCCACATATCTATTTATCTATAATGTATATTAAACTTTTAATTGTTTAAAAACTGTACTTTTTAAAAACATTTATATAAATATGTAAAATAAATAACACCTTTTTAACTAATTCTAGATCATCGTACGTCTAATTTTTGTGCCGACACAGATGCATTTCATAATCCAAGGCTAGTAGTTAGGTAGTGATTATTCTTAATATATTTTTGAGTATTTTATGGCAGATTCAGCATTTTATTATTATTTGCATTATTTTCTTATTGAGAATATATTCTATATGTTATATTACTGAAAGTTTTTTGTGGGGGGGGGCGCCAAAAAGGTATTTTGCCCCGGGCGCCAGTTATACTTGCTACGCCACTGCTTTTCTTTGAGAAAAATCATATGCATTTCTATTTAAGAAACTTATTCTAATAAAAGTTCGCAGTCTGCAAAATAAACGAATTGCTTCTCTGTTAACTTCAGGATAATGTTTCTCCAGTTTATTAATTAAAGAGCCAATTACATGCTTCCCTTTATAGTAACCTGTACCATGAACTGCACAAAATATATTTTCGAACTCGTAAACTGTATTCATCTATGAATGGGAAGGTGTAGTCGAACCTCCAATCTATTAATAAGTCCAATATTTTAATTAAGAATGAATAATTTAATCCATTCTGAATTAAAATATTGGTTCATCAGCACTATATAGAATATCCCAATGATGGGTCTTTGTTTCGCACACGGTAGGCAATATAACGTGCAACATATGTTAATGCTTCTTTTTCGGCGGTCGAAAATTGTCTGGCGGAATTCAATTCTAAAGGCCCGTCCACACGAGGACGCTCCCGACGTAGTTGACGTAACGTTTTTGACGCCGGCGTAAATTCGCAGGACGCAGAAGACGTAAAACTGAGTACGCTCCTGTTCAGCTTTTACGCCCGCGACGCGCGCGTATAGCCAATAGCCGACCGAGTTCTTATCACGTGTCATAATCAGAAAAACCTTCTTGCTTACCCGTTTCAATATGGCGTCAGAGCCACACATAGATGAGTTTTTGCTTAGAAATATAGCTGTATAAAGCAATAAAATAATCAGCATTGTTCACGCCATCTTCAGATTTCTCAAACCGTATATATTAGTATAAATTTAAAATTCTCATTAAAGGGAAAAACTGTATACTTATAAAGCAATGATCCGACTAGTATGTCCATATGCTTCACCTATTTATAACACCGTAAGTAATAGGAGCTAAATAAATTACAGTTTCTACGAAATCAAAGTTTCTGCCTTACAAAATTCTCCTTAATTATTATAAATATTGGCTATATCATGTGTAATAAAAAGCTCTATAAATATCCCAATATTAAATATACCAAAAACTAACTTCAGCAATATAATAACTCCTAAAATAAAGCAGTTGACTGTGAAAGAGTATTCAATAAAATACAATTACGAAATTTTGGAGGAAAGTTACAACTTATGTCATACAGCAATCATTTATTTAAGTTTAATTAAATGACCTTTGCAGCGACTTCTACTTGTTACATTATTTTTCACAAACAACGCTATCACAGATAGCTGAGTGGTCAGCGCGCTGCTTTGTTGGTGGAGGAATGGAAAGGTGGCAAGTTCGAACCTCACCCGTAGACGGTATAATTCAGTTAGCTTTTCTCATTTTGAAACGTGTTTCTTATATTTAATCATGAATCATTATATTCTTATTTTACCTATTATTATTGTTTTTATTTCTTATTTTATTCATTATTATTATTTTTTTAAATTTAGTTTAAAAATGTTCAGTGCAAATAGAAATCCTTATGTAATAATATATCTGCATCTCTTTATCATATATCATCTATAAATTCTCTCTTTATTTTTACTTTATTGCATATTTGATCATGCAC
Organism: Stegodyphus dumicola; assembly: GCF_044657685.1. Classification (NCBI taxonomy): domain Eukaryota; kingdom Metazoa; phylum Arthropoda; class Arachnida; order Araneae; family Eresidae; genus Stegodyphus; species Stegodyphus dumicola. Next base: position 179,887,303 of record NC_140768.1, read on the forward strand.
ATAATTTCTCATAAACTGTCCAAAGTTTGAACCTCATTCTAAATTCAAAAATAAATAAAAAGAAAAACAAAAGACAGCGAGTTAAAAAATATGAAGTTGGTTTTATTATATGGTGGATGGTGTATATAAAGAGAATTAAGTAATTTAATTCTCTTTATATACTGTATTCCAAACCAATTTTATAAATCCTAATTTTCATACGATATAGAATCTGCAAGTCTGTCAAACTGGTCGATACTCATCCTGAAGGAATTAAAAAACAAGTAATATACCCCCCCAAAAAAAAATTAAGTCAATTCCTACTTAGGTCCACAAAGAAAAGGTTAAAAATACAAAAATAAATAAATAAATAAATAAAAATACAAACATAATTTTTTTAAATTAAAAATTAAAAAATTTTTAATATCTGAAAAAGCTGTATTAACATCAAGTGTTATTCACTGCAAGTTTAAAAAATTGTATTTGAACTTGAGTGGATGAATAAAAAGCATTTTATGTACTGAAAATTTGAACAAGATATAGGGAGAGTGTGAGCTAATAGTAGGAATTTAATAATTCCAGATATTCCTTTCGCAAACAAGGCAGTAAAAAAAAAAAAAACTCTTTGAACAGGTCGCTCTAAATAAATCTTTCGGACCCATTCTTGCCATTTTTTGCGGTTTTGCCTCTGCTTAATAATTGTACATAATAGTAAAGTTTCAGCTATAAAAAAAATCATCTGATTCGGGCAACTTGCCGCAAACATACAGAACAGCGAAGTAATAAGATACAGCTCTGTTGACGCTATATTACAGCGTCACGTGATTTTTGCGCAAAATAATTCTATTGCTTAAACGCACTCTTCGCAAGCGTACTCGTTTGGACGCTTTTACGCTGGTAACGTAAAAGCGCGTTCGTCAGCTACGTTTCGAGCGTACTCGTGTGGACGGGCCTTAATTCCCAAGATATAGGAGAAAGTTCCATAGGAAAAAGTGGAAGCCATAAGAATAAGCGTATTTCTCAGTAATTTGAAGCAGTGCACTAAATCTGCAAAAACCCATATTTTTTTTCGTTTGCAATACTGTATTTGGAAACTGAGAACTATTAATCGAAATCTGTAACTCTTTCCACAAAGTACTAGATCATCCTAAATCAGACACTATTGCTTTCCCTTCTACTCCAGATGATTGTGTTTGCGTGTGTGATTATGGCAAAGCCTCGAGGGCTATCTGCCTAAGGGGAGGGATGCCTTCGTGGAGGACTTTCTAAGGGAAACTGGCTCGTATACACGTTACACATGGGGAAAACCACGAAAACGCCCATGCAGCCAGCCCGTTCGCGGGATTCGAACCTCGGACCGAACTACCAGTGTTCAGCGACTTTTCCCCCCGGCCGCTGGTGAGCCCAGATGATTGAATATGTCTTTTTCATTCGAGTGTTAAAATCAAAAAATTGGTTGTTTCCACTGCGAAATGAGACCTCTGATTAAACCAAACTGCACTTTTTGAAAAGGACCGAGAATTTGGTCCAGTTTAGAGTCATAGCTAAGTTTAGAATCTATATGCATTTCGTCGAAACCGAGAACGCATATTTTTTCTACAGAGTTTAAATATTCGCATCGTTCCTTCATTACAGGAAGAACATCACTCTGAATTCTTGAACTACATGAAAATTTAGCGCACCATCTCCTTAATATGTTAGTGCTAGGTAAAGAAATTCCTATTTTTTCTTACCAAAAACGTTGCTTATAGATGACAGAGCTCTTATGACAATGCAACGTGAAATATCTTCACTAGTCCACCTGATTTTTTCCTTCTTTTCTAGCAATGCGTTAATCTGCGTCTTTGTAAAAATATGCTTTAGACCGTTTTTCCTAATTCTCCGATCCGTTCTATTTTTTCCTAAATTTCGCTGTTTGGGATTTTAATTTCTAAATTTCCGATACAAATTTCTTTCTAGATGTCGTCCACCTTCTTTGTCGCTGAGCAAACATTCTAAAATTTTTCTTTTCTCTATTTTTCAATATTTTATTACAATTTTCTAAGGATATTATTTTGTTCTTCAAATTATCAATACATTCTTGTTTATCTTTACACTTAGGGCATTCAGGGATATTGTCACTTAGGACATTGTCACTTGTGAATTTTATTTCAAAATCATTGACATTTGATTTATTATTGTCAGCTTCAATTTCGTTCTCAGCTTCAAAATAAATTTTCTTTGGTATTAATTCATGTAGTTTTTCAAAACCACTCTGCATTACTTTTCTTTTCAAATGTCTCCGATTTCTTGGTGTTGTTTCGTTTATTGCATACGATAAATTTACTTTCGGCACAGTATTGCATTTCAACAGTTTCTTTTGCGGCAATCCAAGCAAGCGATTTCTTATGTCATCTTCATAATCACTGCACAGAAAATGTTCGCCATAAATTCTTGCGTTTTTCACATTAATAGAATCCTGTCTTCGACATTCATGTATCCATTCTTTCGTCAAAAGCAAATTGTCCTTTGGGGAAGTATGAAATACAATATCTCTTCCTTTCGTATTTCTATAAGCGTTACGGCACGTTGCTACAGCACAAGAAGCCATATTACATAAAGGATACTTTAAATATAGAATTTAAAAGGAAAGCTGACTAAAACTATATCTATATATATACAAATTATTAAATATTTGCATTATTAGAAAACAAATATGTATGATTAAAATTAATTTGGGATATGCGACCTCCAGAAAATAGTTTCGCAAGTGAATGAAAGTACAGTTTTAAACGCGCGAAATCAGGGCAGGTGCAACACAGACACGTCAGATTACTTCCAATTCATCCCCTCCATGAGGCTCATGGAGGTAGGAAGTAAGAAGGAGTCGCCCTAAACAAGTTTCTCCGTACCCTGCTCTGAAGCACCGGCGATCCCTACGTGGTGACCAAAACATTGGGTCATTTACCATTGAGTTCTATGGGATTTGACGCGTTCGGGTGTAAATATTTTGTAATTACGTCACAAATATACATATAAATGTATATATTTTCTTTTTCTACAACACTTAAGAGCCCTAAGTATGTGAAAACAACATATTTTTAAACAACAGTTCATTCTGAACGGAATTAAATGCTATACTTTTCACAGGACAGTTTTCTCAGAATGGTTTAATTTGAATGAAATATTTTCACAAGTTTTCGTTAATTACATTAGAAAAAAAAATTAAGGTAATTCGGTTTTATTCGGTTAAAGTACAAAAATTAAGATCGAAGTTTATTGTATTATTAATATTAAAATTATGCATTATTTCTTTTCTATTTATAGCGCTTCTTCCTAAAATACTTTCTTAAATATGACATGATTTTTTGGCTTCTTTTAAATCGAAAAATGTAAGTCAATTTATAATTAATGCTCTATTCGGTTCATTTTAAATTAGAGAATTATTAGGAATTAAATAGTATTTGACTTTCTCTGAACATTTCTGAAAGGGAATAAAATAAGTTTTTTTTTTTTTTTTTTTTTTTTTTTTAAGTATTGTTTAAAACTTGTAACTGAGTTATTATAAAATGTAAAGTGAAAAATTCTTTTAATTATACTTATCAGATTTTTTTTTTTTTTACCCTTCATTTCAATAATACATATTCCAAAACTCTTTATTACTTAATTACTTTATTACTTTCTTAAGTGCGCATCTCATAGCATTTGCTTTACAATACCTTTTAACAGATTGCTTTCCAATACGAAGAATTCTTGCTTAAATAGTTTTATAACGTATTTGTCAACAGGATTTCAGTTTATGTTTACAATTCAATATTAAGGTTATTATATATTTAGATAACATTTATAATCATTATAAATTAGATACATTTAATCATTAGATTTCTTCACAGTACTTTCACAGTTGTTTATAAGTGAATAAATTCTTCATTTCAAATACATTTATAAATAATATAATGAATATTTAAGTATTTTGTCAAAGGCAGATACATGCTTTTTGCAAGCACATGCATAAATACCCATACATATTTCCTATTTATCATTTCCGGCATGTGCAAATCTTTAATTTCTGTGCATTCACTATATTTTTCGTGTAAAGTAATTTACACTAATTTAGCATAGACCCGAAAGTTTTACATAAAAAATATATATGAATATAATTTGAGTGAAAATTATAAGTATTATTTTTAATACCCACTCAAAGGTCAGTTTTTCTTCAAAATTCCTCCACAATGGCATCTCTCTCTTTAGGCAGATAGCCCTTGCATGCGTTACTCTATTTAATAAAAACTTAATCTGACCTATGTGCCTAATTACAAATATTTTAACATACATAATTTTATATTTACATTTAGCCATCAAGTTTCAAACTTTTCAAATCTTCTAGAAAATAAATTTTGGCAGATCTCTTTTAGCAATTTTCTTAAAATCTATATTTTTGTAGTGCAACAGCTTAGAATTTTATAAAACAAATTCATAATCAAAATCGCTGTTGTTAGTTATCGAAAAATAACCAAGATGTGATATTTGCGTAAATGTCAGTAAACTATACAAATTGCTATTATCCATTACACTATGAATGTTTCTTTCATGCGAGAGTGTCCCCTTTTTCAATTTCTATGGAACTGTCGTGTGTCGAAATACTATCAGAATCTTGTCAAGCGAGCTTCTGAATGTAAACAAACAACACCCCGTCTGGTGATCCAAGCTTCAAAGCAGTGCTTCACTTCTAGCGCGGAATGGCTCCTCCTCCTTTTCTTACCTCCATGATGAGGCTCGCGTCGGCGAGGAGATGAACAAAGAAATGACCTAGCCCTTCTATTTATCCCTGGTAGGACCACTGTCAAAGAACGTCTATTCATATTCTTTGCCACTGCGGGGTGACCTAGCAGTATGAAATGAATCAAGATATACAGCAGGTGGTAATTTTAATGAAATGTAGAATTATACCTTACAAATTTAGCAGTAATGGAAGACTGGAATAAAAACAATGATACAGTGTCTCCCAAACGTGATCGAGAATTTTTAGTAACTCCAATAAAATATTTTGTTCATAAATACTTTTAAAGAAATATTCACAGCAGGGAACACTAGTAATTTAATTTAAGTACTTTGTTCTGCATATCTGAGGTATTTTACTTTGTGGTGGTGCTAGTTGGCATTTAATCCTTTTCTTGTATTTTTATTTGTATTTTAATATTTTTTAAGTAGGATTATATTTTAAAATTCCTACTATTTTAGTTTACTCTCTCTATATCTTGTTCAAATTTTCAATCGTTAATAAAATACTTTTTTTTCATCTACTCAAGTTCAAATACAATTTTTATACTTTAGTGGCTGACACTTGATCTTAATACATTTCTTTCACATATTAAAGTCAATTCCTATTTATTGATTCCTGTTTATCGGAACTAAAGGCACTGTTTTTAAATATATTATAAGACTTACAAATAATGACCGTTTATTAGGAATTCTCACGTGCTGCAAAAATTAATTTTATAACAACTCATAAGTAGTAGTACATGACTGTGATAAATGGGATTGTAATATTTAACAAAAATAAGTGGTAACAGTACGACAGAGTTCTAAAGATTTTTAAAGTGTATGGAATTAAAGAACTGTGGTTTTATAGAGTTGGATGAGGCGTTATCTAGTAAGCTTTACAAGATCCAATTAATAATGAATTTACAAGATCCAACATGTAAGTAAACATGTGAGCTTTACAAGATGCAAGGTAGCACTGCAGAATGCAGTAATATACCTAGGACGAAAACTCTTCAACAGATCAAGTATATGCCGGCTTGAGCCGTGTGAAATCATTACATAGAAGATTAGTTGAAGAACTGGACTGGTCGAAACTCACTGGAAAGGTTCCTTGCAATAATGAAGCATTACAAGAGATGGATAGAATGAGAAATTATAGACCACCATCAGCTTCCTAAATTAGAAACCAAAAAAATTTTAATAAAAAGTAACTAAAATAAATTTTTTCTTTGTTGATCTAAGTAGGAATTGACTTATATAATAAAGAAGTAATAATTCATATTACTTGTTTATTATTTGTTATCCTGCTTTGTTGACTCATACTTGCCTTTAATTGTGATAACTTGGTTGTATGCATTTTATTGATAAGCTTGACAGGGTTGCTGTCCCTTTTATCTATAAATCTTACCTTTCTTTCCTTATCACCAGTTTAGAAGCTTCTGCTATTTTTAATTATTGGTTGGATGCTAAATGTTACTTCGGGACTAAGTTCGATAGCTGACACATTTTCGATGGAGGATGGCTTTTCGAGTCGAGTACTCTAGTTCCTCACCACACACCACTAGCAAGAAAGTAGAATTTTTAGTTTCCCAACACTTTGTACTCAATGATTTATGTATAATTTATGGAGGAGGGTTGGAGTTACATTACATTGTTACAGGCGTTGGCAAACGTTTTTTTGGCTGCAGCTCAAGATCAGCTAAAATATGTGTACGCAGAAGACGGGGGTTTCGAATCAGTGGTATTTTCATTTTAGAACAATCTTTCTTTGGAAATAATAAGATAAATTTTATTGAGAAAATAATTACTTTTTGTTATAAAAGCAAACATAACTGAAATAACTTCCTTTTTCTGTTCTGATGCTGAACTCGTGATGCCAATTTAGTCAAATCTGGCCTGTTCTTACTTGAAATAAATTTCAAATATCAAAATATTTGCTCGCGTTTATAAGTTAAACTGAATGCGAGCAAAATAGCAAAGCCGTTTTTGTGGATTATGAATCGGAGTGGCCAAACTTATCGAATATTCTTTGAAATTCTCAATTTTTTTAAAATAAAAATGCATGTTCGTTACTGCATCTTTGCAATGAAACCAAAATATTATTGTTATCTCAAATGAGCAATTTGCCCAGAAGCATTATTAATTTCGTTTTAGCATTTTGCGTTGATTCACTATAAACGCTCAATCACATTTTAAATGGTTGCCACCAAATATTATCGAGCTGCATTGTATTTAAAGAAATTAAATATGGAAGAATCTGCATAAATGTAGGTATGATTTTCGCACTGTGATAAAACAACAGTACTTAAAGGCATTCAATTCTGGATAACATACGTCTCCACCCGAATATGGAAATCTGGAAACCCAAATTTGGAATTTGTTTCATTAAATATTTCATATTTTGTAAAGAATTTATGATGAGTTTTTGATTAAAAAACTCAACGATTTCAAACCGAGTCATGGCAACACTGTTACGGGGGGGGAGGAAAAAAATCTCCGGTGCGCGAGACTGTGTATCGAAAAATCGGTGGCTTGGCAAATGCGATCAACAGCAGGAGACTGACGTTAATTACGGAAGGGGAAAGTAAACGGCTGTGTCGAGGATCATAAGGGGAGATATATTTAAAAAAAAAGTGTTTTTAGGTCTCATTCAGAATCAGTATATCAGTATATCATTAACGTAATTAATGAAAGCCATTTGAAACCAAAATAGGATTTGCATTAGTAAATTATAGTTAAGAATAATGGCCCCCATTGTTCTGATTATTACTGGAATAATTTAAAGATTAAATCCGATAGCATCTTCAGATGTTTTTGCAGTCGGAAAAACAAGAATATAACTCATTTTGATTCACCTTTCTTTTCTTTATATATGACGAATATCTGTTTGCCATACACGTGATCAAATAGGGAATAAGTGTTTAATCCGTAAGATTATAAGTATTGATTAACATTTCCTATAACTGCTTCTAATTGAGGCTTTCTAAGAGCAACCCCCTTAATTTTGACTCGCAGCTTTTAATTTTAGACTAAAATATGAGCATAGAATCTACCTTTAAACAATGGGATTTTTTTTAAACACTGTGGCATGAGAGTGCCTAGTAATAATAGTTTTAGCGTCGCTAAGAATCATTTTCTGGATTCTCATATTGATTTTTTTCCAAAAAATATTAAAAGTTGCAATTGACGAGTATGAGCAATGCATAATACATACATATATAACGTAAGCATACCATAAAGAAAAATGAACCCACAACAAAAGCTGATACACTGCTATTGAACTCTAAAGAGGGGTTTATCAGAGGGAAAATGGCAATTAAAATCAATTAAAATTCCATTTATTTGATTTTAATTATTTATTTACTGTATCGATTTATTACTTATTATAATGGATTGGAATATTTGAATATGAATTAGCTGAATACTTAAGAAAAATATTATGACTGCGAGAATCAAAAAAAAAAAAAAAAACATTTCTTGAATTGAAACTTTCGTATACAATGCAGATGAATTCATTTTTACTCAACGAAAATCAAAATTTAGTAGCTAATTAATTTGTCCTGTTTCGAGCACTTTAGTTAAAAAAATTAAATTCTTCAAGAATAATTAGAAAAGGGCATAATTCTCTTCTTACACTTAAATTCTTCAATAAAAAAACTGCATTTTCAGCTATAACCAAGTGAAATAATTTTCTAAATATAGAAAATTATTTCAGTGTAGAAAATTTACAGTGTAGAAAAAAATAAGATACATAAAGGTCTAGGAAATGGAATCAGCGTTGCGATTCTCTTTAAGAAATATGGTGAAGCTTAGCAAAAAGTCTACGAAGTGAAGTAATTCCGTAGAATATTTTCTCTTTATGATTAAATTGCACTCAATTATACTTTATAAACGACATGTAAATACTATTTAATGTATATGTGTAAATGTGTATGTGTGTGTGTGTGTGGCTCACTAGCGGCTGAGCTGTAAAATCGTTGAACTCTGGCAGGTCGATCCGGGTTCGAATCCGGATCGACGGGGATCGCTGTATTTTCGTTTTCGAGGTTTTCCCCACGTGTAACGTGCATAAGAGTCAGATTTGCTTAGAAAGTTCTCCACGAGGCACCCTTACCCTTAGGCAAATAACCGTCGAATGCTTTGCTATAATCAAACAAACCAGACCAAACAATAGATATATTAATAAGTAGCTTAAAAAACTGCTATATTTTACGTATATTTATCAAGTAGTATTTCAATATATATAATGATTAAAAGAAAGGAAAAGTCGGATCCTAACTGATTGTGTATAATGTAATCCCTATGAAGGCCTTAACAATTCTTTCTCACTTAAAGTCGTAACCCAAAAAGAGAACAAATTAAACTTCAGATACGTATACAATACTGAATCTAATACAAGAAATACAAAATATAAAAATAAATTATATATGTACGAAACCTAACTAACTATTTATATTCATATTACGTAAATATACGTATGGTAATGAACATTGTATAATAAAGATATTTTATACCTTGTTCTATATTTGGTTCCATTTATATATACCTATACATAGATATATATAATTTAAGGATTCCATTTAAGAATTACAGTAGTAGTTAATACTACTACATATAAAACACAAAAGTGCATCAATAATGTATTTTTTAGTATTATTTAACTTCATTCTTAAGAATTTTCTGCAGTCTAGTTTGCGTTATTTTATTCATAAGTCTCAAATAAAAACAACTGTTGTTTATATGTCATTAGAAAATTAACCAAAAAGCAGCGACCACAATGTAATTGAGAAACAGTCCTTAGCCGTGAAAAGGTTGAAAGCCATTCGGTTATGAATATTATCTCACATACTCAGCTACTTCGCATACATGGAACATAGCATTCGAAATGGAAAACTCAATATTTACTCCAAATTCCTTCGTGTAACAAATATCTGTCTTTCTACACTACTAAAAGATGTTATTTATCTTACAGTTTATCATTAAGTAATATATTTTCATTGTACAAAATTGCATTCATTCGAAGAATTCAATTTGTATTTTCCTCTATATAAAACTGAATGTAGAGAAGTTAGATGTTTAAACGACCCCCCAAGACCACGAGCAAGATTATTCCCTACTTTTCAGCCCCCCCCCCTGTGAAAAAAGGGGTTCTAAATTTACGACCTGACCGCATATGAGGGTATTTCGAAAAATCTAAAGCTCTTTTTAATTTTGTAATATTGCTGTTGAATTGAATTTTATGGTTTAAGATCGAAGAACATGATATTTAATAAATAAAGGTAACACACAAAACGTTAAAATACGGCTGTTTGGGCGTAATATAATATTTGAAAGCTTTCAAACTTTTTTTTTAATTATTATTTATTTTGTCTGTATTTTTTATGTATTCTTCAAGTGCTCGTTTTTACAATTTATTTTCGGAATTCAAGTGGGCCACTTGAAATTATGAAATAGGTCTCGCGGGTCATATACTGCCCACGCCTGCAATATTTAGGGCTCAGATAAGACTACTTAAATGCATACTTTCTAAGAAATCAAATTTTATTACTTCATTTTTTTACTATGCATTTAAAATGATACATTAATTTTGGACTTTAAAAGTTCCCCTTGATTTTTGTGAAACACGGTATGAGAAATATGGACGGTTGTAAAGAACATTTACTTAGCCAGGTAACATTTAGTTACACAATAGTAATAAAGGAACAAAAAAATAGTACCTTAAGAACTGAAGGAGTGGGGCTGAAATCTGAAAACTTCAGATTACAGTTTAATAATGACCTAAAAATGAACCTAATTAATGACCTAAAAATTTAAAAGCAATGACTAAAAATGACCTAAAAATTTAAAATGATGACCTAAAAATTTAAAATGACCTAAAAATTTAAAATGACCTAAAAATTTAAAAGCAGTTTGAAAAGATTAAAAAACATAAAAGTCATTTGTTTAATAAGAGGTTGCAGTCTGATCCTATTATGCAAATTTCAGCTTAACATATAAAGAAATTTATACTTAGTACAAACCTTCTAGGTGAAAGTATTCGTCTTTCAGAAATTAAAGACACAGAACATAAAATCTTGTATTTAAAATGAGTTTTTCAAAATTGAAAATTTAAAAGGTACAAGAAAAAGTCATTTATATTTTAATTATTTATATATTAATATTTTATCCTAAATTAAATATACTTTGAGAGCTTATAAGAAACAACGACTTCGTGATTCAAGATTAGGTTTGCATTTCCAGCTGTGTATTTGCTTCATTTGATTGCCTGCGCATCAGATTTGCAACAAATATTTTCTTCAAATAGGTGTACCAGTATGTAAATTTGCAAATTGAAAACAATAAGCAGTTTGAAGAAGTTTCCTTCGTGGATTCTTTTGATTTAAGGAAGCATGCATTTTAGAAGACATTGGATACAAGCGAAGCAACTTCTTTGAAAGAATTCTCTTGGTATTGCCTCTTTCCTAATGCTTATTTTACACTCTACCTGACAGAATACTTTATCTTATAAGGCATCACCTGAAGAGACGATGAAAGCATGTTTTGTTGACAAAATTCTTACTTCTCAAAATTGTACTGTAAATGAGCCCCCCACGGAGTGTACGTTGGAAAACAAGCTTTGAAATTCCGCTCCGGCATTTGGTCGATTTAATGTAAAAGCTAGAGCAGTGGTGGGGAATCTGCTTGCTCTGAAAGATCTTATAAGTGGATACCATTCTGACTGTTATTATTCTGAAATTATTATTCAATTATGCAATTATTATGAATATCGCATTATATGCAACCCTCTGTGCGTCCGTGCATGCGTCAGTGGGAGGGGCGGCAACGCATGTGTGGTTGTCTATATAGTTAATTAATCCATCAACTCCCCGACGCCAAGCTCGTCACTCACTCTGTTACCATACTTTGAGTGGACTGACTGATGGGGGAGATGCCTTCACAGGAGAACGCACAGCCATCTTGGTCAGCAGTAACAGTAAAAGGATGTTATCAAGCTTGAATGATCTCTAGATTAATTTTAGATACTCAAAGTAGTGAGCATGTTTACATATTCTTTGTCTCTGGTGTTCGGACGACTCCTATTCTATGATCACTGGATCTGTCTACAACTTGAGTGAACAATATTGACTCAAAAGAACCGGTATGGACAGCCATCCCAACTTATCGGAGAAAGCCATTCTGTGCAGTGGCGTAGCAAGTATAACTGGCGCCCGGGGCAAAATACCTTTTTGGCGCCCCCCCCCACAAAAAACTTTCAGTAATATAACATATAGAATATATTCTCAATAAGAAAATAATGCAAATAATAATAAAATGCTGAATCTGCCATAAAATACTCAAAAATATATTAAGAATAATCACTACCTAACTACTAGCCTTGGATTATGAAATGCATCTGTGTCGGCACAAAAATTAGACGTACGATGATCTAGAATTAGTTAAAAAGGTGTTATTTATTTTACATATTTATATAAATGTTTTTAAAAAGTACAGTTTTTAAACAATTAAAAGTTTAATATACATTATAGATAAATAGATATGTGGCAACTTGCCTACTACAACTCAATTCTGCCAGTCTGGTAACCCATAGCAACCAAAAACAAAATAATATTTATTCTATTCAATTGTTATAATTATTTAACGATCTGTCTCAAAAAATTGTACTACCATAATTGGTGACACGTATTTATTACGAATAGCAACCTTCAATGTTGCACGAATATGGAGTTTATATGTCAAAATTCTGAGCAGCAGTAAGTTATTCAGTGTGATGAGATGCAAGTAAGACATTTCACCTGTCATTTCAAGCCTTCTGCCGCATTCCGTCGAGTCAACATATTTCTGTCATAATTTCAGCGGATATATGTATCTTCTACTGTAGTTGAGCCGCCAATTTCTCTGATTTCAAGTACCAAGAAACTGCGTCACTATATACATAGTGATTATTTTTCTATACATATTATTACTGTGCATATTTGATTGATCTAAAGTGGATGACAACGATGCTGCTTTACAATTTTCGCGAGTCGCAAGCCACCGCCTTTTTGTCGCCGAGACCCATCGTTATGGTTCATTCAATTTCATGCGCAGTTGAGTCACATTACTACCGACGAAACTCAATTTTATACAACGATCGCCGCGTTAGAATCAGAGGTACTGCAATCAGCTCGTGAAATAATTCTGAATTCACCGGCGACGGACAAATACAAATCTTTAAAAAAAAATTAATTTATGTTTATGAAGAATTCGAGACAGAATCAAGCAGTTATTGCACGATTTACGGTTGGGTGATATGAGGCCTTCTCAATCGCTGTCTAAAATGTAAAATGTCTAGCCGCCGGTAACCTAACGGATAACATTCTCAAAACAATATGGATGAATAGACTCCCATCTAACATGCAAACCATTTTAGCGGTCAGTACGAAGCCACTTAAAAATCTTCCCGAAACCGCTGATAAAATTCACGAGCTGACCATTTCAGCGCAAATAAACGCAGTGCAGGCTCCTGCTATTGTGGCGTTACAGACTCAAATTGATGATTTGTCCAAACAGGTTGCTCAGTTAGTAGCCATCAAGCTGAAACTTTTCAGCGCAACCGCTCCACATCACGTGGTCGAAATACACGTCGTAGCCCACTGAGGAAACGTTATGAAAGCCGGGTATTCATAACCCGGGTATTTGTTTTTACCACCACAAATTTGGAAACAAGGCAAACAAATGCCGCCCACCGTGTCGTTATAACGACCAGGGAAACGAGAAGGGCCGTTGCTCGAAGTTGTGAACGACAGCGGCCGGAATTTTGCACGCCTTTTCGTCATCGAAAAGAATTCGGGCTTGAGGTTTCTTGTAGACACCGGGGCTGATGTTTCTGTCATTCCACCACATTTTCACGAACAAAAGCGCCTTACCAACTTACAACTTTATGTAGCAAATGGAACTCCTATTCAAACTTTTGATGAACGCCTGATATCTGTTGATTTAGAATTGCGCCGCAACATCCAATGGCCATTCATTATTGCTACTGTTTCAAGTCCTATTAGTGGAGCTGACTTTTTTCAAAAATGTTCTGCTTGTCTATCTTAAGAATCACCGTTTGATATATTCCGAGAGTAATTCGCATTAGTCAAGATTTAAGCATTAAACTGATTTCGGGTAACTCCCCATGGCATCAACTCCTCAGAGAATTCCCTACAAACACGCGCCCAGTTATAGGTATTTTCGAACCCAAGCACGATGTACTACATTATATTGAAACTACCCAACTTCCAATTGCAGCTAAACCAAGACGCTTACCTCCGGACAAGCTTAAAGCCGCCAAAGAGGAATTTCAATACATGATGGAACAGGGAATTTGCCGTCCTTCAAAAAGTTCATGGGCTCTATCTAATTCGGAAACGAAATGGTAACTGACGCCCGTGTGGCCATTATCGTCGGTTAAATGCAGCTACAATTCCTGATCGTTACCCAGTCCCTCACATTCAAGACTGTATGCAAGTTTCAGAGGGAAGAGCTATTTTTACCAGCCTTGATCTTGAGCGGGCCTATCACCAATTGCCCGTTAACCCAGCTGATATTCCAAAAACTGCGGTTATTACGACTTTTGGACCATTTGAGTTTCGGGTCATGACTTTCGGCTTATGCAATGCTGCTCAGACGTTCCAACGCTTCATGAATCAGATGTTAATCGGCCTCGACTTTTGTGTACCTTATTTTGATGACGTCTTAATCGCCTCCTCTTCAGAGCAAGAACACCTACCACATTTGAGAACAGTTTTTGAACGTTTTCAAAGGTACGGTGTCGGTCTTAATCCTTCTAAATGCGTTTTTGGCCAACCGAGAGTATCCTTTCTTGGTCATGAAACTTCCGCTGATGGTGTTCGACCGCTTCCAGACAGAGTCACCGCATATACCCGTACCATCTTCAGTGAAGGACTTAAGAATCTTGCTATGCTCAATTTTTATCAACGTTTCTTACCTTATGCAGTGACCATACAAGCTCCTCTAAATTCTTTTTTGGTTTGAAGCAAGAAAAACGATAAACGTGTTACATAACCTGGACCACAGAATCCCGCGAAGTGTTCCAAAAATGCAAAAATGATTTAATTTCGGCAACAAATTTTGCACTATCCTTCCGCATCTAAACTATTATCACTCTACGTTTATAAGGTATTTTTCCCTCTTTCCTAGCCTGCCTTCGTGGCGTAGTGGTTCTGCACGCTGGGCCGGTACTCCACAGGTCCGCGGTTCGATTCCCGGCGAAGGCGTTGCATATTTTTCATATCCTCTGCTTCCCAAAAATAACCTAATGTCTCTCCACGTTGACAACAGCTATAGCAGCAGTTTTACAACAGAAAGATCAAGAATTATGGAGACTACTTTCACATTTTTCTAAAAAAACTTTCACCAGCACAAACCAGATACAGCACTCACGATCGCGAATTGTTAGGAGTTTATGAAGCTGTCAAATATTTTTGACATATACTAGAGGAACGCGTTTTCATGATCGTAACAGATCACAAACCCTTAACCTATGCTTTTCAACAGCGTTAGGATAAAGCTTCTCCTCGTCAAATGAGACACCTAGACTTCATAGGGCAATTTTCAAAAGATATCCGTTATATTGAGGGTTCGCAGAATATTGTTGCAGACACCTTGTCTCGTATTGAACAACTAGCCGTTCCTTCGCGAATAAACTTTGCTGCCCTTGCGGATGAACAACACCTGGATTCAGAACTACAAACCCTCTTGAAAAGCATATCTTCCACCAATTTGTCATTTACTTCATCAAAGTCTTGAAAAGCAAATTTATCATTACTTCATCAAAGTCGATCCTTTCAAATTTTTTTCCTTCCACACTTAAAAATGCTAGATGGCTTAGGGGATCTTGTCCCATTGTTGATTATAAATATGTGAAAATGTATTTTAATTAGCTGAACGAACGTTCGTAGCTAGCATTTGATAATGAAATAGTAAGTAGTATTTGAAGTGCGACTGTTAGGTTTGGAAAAACATTTTCTCTATAGATCTGTAGTAGAGTTTTAGGTTCCGTTTCTTTTCTACAGCGGAGTAACGTCATGCAGTCACATTCACTGCTCAAAACAATTAGGGGATGTTGTGGGTTCGGTATGAAATAACCATATAATCGACAATCTTTTTGAACAAAAGGAAATAGAATAGATTATAAAGGAAAATTATAATGTTTACAAAGTTGGGAATAGACAAATTTAGTCTGTGACGTCAACAACTATGTGTTTAAGATAAGGAGTGACAAGCGACCTGCAGCATTCCTTTTGTAGTAGGAGATTAAAAACAATCGAAAAGTTGGGTGGTGGTGTATTTAATTATGGCAAAGCACACTAGGGCTATCTGTCTAAGAGGAGGGATGCCTTCGTGGAGGACTTTCTAAGGAAAACTGGTTCGTATACACGTTACACATGGGGAAAACCACGAAAACACCCATGCAGCCAGCCCGTTCGCGGGATTCGAACCTCGGACCGAACTACCAGTGTTCAGCGACTTTACCGCTCAGCCGCTGGTGGGCAACAATTGAAAAAGAGTTGACTGTTTGTAGCAGTCAGTCCAATGTTTTAGCAAGATGACTTAGTTGAATCGGTAGACTGGAAGGCCATCAGTCGTTTACAGGAGAGTCAAACGCAATCCATTGTAGCGGAAGCGTTAGGATTTTCACAAAATGTCATTTCCAGATTATGGAATCGGATTTTGGAAACTGGATATGTTTGAGAAATTCGGGACAAGGTCGTGTTATCGTTTTAAAATAAAAAGCGGGAGATATACGTGCATTTCGTTTAAAAAAAAATATATCTCTACTTTGGAGAAATAAAATGGTCAGAAAGAACGTTTTGGTTGATGTACTGCAAACATTTTATTACACATCTTATCAGACAAATCAAGAAAATAAATAATTAATTATATTACAATAGTTATTAATTTTAAATATATTTTCCAGAAATCGATCAAAATAAAAACTGAAATTTTCCGGAAAGTATTGTTTGGAAACCATTTGGCGCCCCTCTAGGAGCAGCGCCCGGGGCATCATGCACTCCCTTGCCCCCCCGTCGCTACGCCACTGATTCTGTGGTCCTCAGTTGGAGGGCGGGTGGGTCCATTTAACTTTACTGGAAGGAGACAAGGCTTCAAGGAGCTTTAGACCAATCGCAGTACAGACGAGTGACGAAATTTATAGCGCGCGCTATAATCTATAATAATTTATAGCGCGCGCTATATATATAAAAAAAAAAAAAAATCTGAAACATTTCAGATTTTTTTTTTTTTTTTTTTTCATGTTTACATTAAAACTGTTTTCCCGCAATTTATTTTACAGTTACTATTCGAAAAATATTTCTTTAAATAAGAAATTAGAAAGAAAATATATCTTTCTCAATATTTCTTCCCCTTTTTTATTTTCTTTTTCTATGAAAATTATTTCTTTCAGGAAAAGAAATAAAATTCATTCGCTATTACAGTATGGCCGATTGCTCCTGCATTCAATTATCACACACGCATCAAAATGCTTTATTTTAAATAATTTATTCTATAATTAACATGAAAGAAAATTATTTTTTCAATATAAAATACATAACCAAAATTAAACTAATCTATCCTGTATGTGTGATTAATTCGTTTTGCAATTTTTGTCACACAATTACTAATACCTTTTTTTCAATACTACATTGCTGTTATTTTAATTGTGTATATATATAAGAACTGCTCAGTTTAAATATTCTTCCTTCTCAAAAGATTTTGTTCTGTGAAAATAATTAAAAGATAGTAATATTTTCATAATGGAAGTACTAAAGTAAAAATAATCAGTGTAGGTCTCCTGCAGTTCAAGTCCTTATCAAACCAGCGTTTCGACACATTTTAAATAGAAAACTAATAATAATCAATATCTCTTTTACAATATAAAAATGAGAATGCTATGAACGGTATTTTTATTATTTATTTATTAATTTTTTTAAGTTTGCAAAGAAACAATGATTTTTTAATACTATAATAGGTTACAAAAGTACTATTCCATGAAGAAACCCTCAGACTTATAGCATTGTTACTTTATAGCATAATACAATAATAATACAGTATAATTCTGCTAACAAGCCCACCAGCCGCCGAGTGGTAGAGTCGCTGAACGCAGGTAGTTTGGTCCGAGGTCCGAATCCCGCAAACGAGTTGGCCGGCGTTTTCGTGGCTTTCCCCATGTGTAACGTGTATACGAGCCAGTTTCCCTTAGAAAGTCCTCACTTAGAAACCAGTTTTAAAACGTATTAAAATTACACACACACACATACACCCCCCGTAAAAAAAAATCTGAAAGCCTTCAGATTTTATATTACTCCTAAAGGGCCGTTTTATTAACGTTTTGCGTGTTACCTTTATTTATTAAATATCATGTTTTTCGCACTTAAACCATAAAATTCAATTCAACAGCAATATCATATAATTAAAAAAAAGCATATCTTTAGAATTTCCGATACATAGTCTCGCGCGCTACAGATGAAAATGTTTTTTGCCATTGCTCGCTTTGAAATCGTTGGGTTTCTTAATCAAAAACCCATAAATGCTTTACAAAATATGATATATGAAATGGATAGTAATACAAATTTCCAGTTCCAAATTTGGGCCTCCAGATGCCTATATTAGGATGAAGGATTACGTTATTCAGAATTTCATGGCTCTAGGTACCGTTGTTTTATCACAGTGCGAGAAACATCCATACATTCTGCAGATTCCTCATTATTTAATTTCTTTAAATATAATAGAGTGCAATAATACTTGGTGGCAACGATTTGAAAAGTGAAACGCCATTTATTGTGAAACGCTACAAAATGGCAAAACGAAATTAATAGCCCCTCTGGGCTAAAACTTATTTTTAAAAGTATCACACTAATAGTAGTACAACTACTGAAAAAATATTATAAATCTATTTTATAGTTTTATAATTATTATAATTATTATTATTATTAATTTTTATTTTACAGTAGTGTGAATTTCGCGTAATAATGAACGACATTTTTGTGTTCACAGTATTATTCGTAAGGTATTTAACTGTTAGATTTTAAAGTAAACGTAATTCTTGCTGCACATAAATCGAGTAGAAGCTTATCGGATGTCTATATTTGTATTAAATGAAGAAGGTTTATGTGCTTGATAAACTTATTATCTTCTACATTTTTAAAGCGTACAATTACAATTTATATCTATAATTTCAGGAATAGTATAACCTTTCTTTTAGTAGAAATTGCGTTCTTGTTTTCTGAATGTGGCTCCAAATACTCTCTCAGTTCATCCCAAATTAAAATAACTATAAATTTTGGCAATCTGAAATACGCAATGAAAACATCTTTTGGCAGAACAAAAGCATCAACATATTTTCTATAAATTCGCCACCGATTCAGAGATCTACGACCGTATTCTTCGTTTAAATATGAAAAAATCAGCGGCGAAAACACATATAAAGCCATTGTCTACTTAGTACGTCAACTGGACAATCCTGATTAACGACGCGGCAACATTTTTTCACGCGCTTTCGACAACTTCCGTACTCAGAGAATATAGGATGTCGGGCAGACCTGTTTTTTACTAGCAGCGACATCTGGCGGCCCACAACTTGCTGTCGACTCTCATAGCGTAGAATAACCGTCCTGTTAGTGGTATTTGGTCGGGAGCTCTTGTGCCAGTTCACTGTATTATAAATGAAAGTAGGGAAAACTAAAATTAATGTGAAAGTTGCACATGAGGATATGAAATTATCTGACATTTGTATTAATTTACATTTATGAAATGTATAATGTAATAATTTCTTTCGTTTTTGCATTTGCTTGAAAGTAGTACAGTATTTAATTCCAGCTTCAGAATTCATATCTTGAATTGATCTTCTAAATGAACATCAGTTATGTGAGAACTTAAATGATTTTTTATTTGTGTAGGATATGAAAATGCTGACTTTCTGCTCGCTAGTAAATACTTTCAAAACAGGAAAGTAAGCGCTTGTTTCGATGTTACAGTCAGACAAGTGAGATAAAGTAAAAACACAATATTTATTGCAACGGCTTGCATTAAACCTAACTTAACCTATAATATGTATCATTCTATTAACCTATTATCAGGTTTGGTATCAAAGTGTGCATGTATATAATTCTGATGGACCCTATAGATAAAATGTAAAGCAAAATATCACGATTAAGAGAAATGACAAATCATTATCTTTATCCTATGGAAAACACAAACTTCATAAGTGCAATGGGAGTTTCACTCTGTAGTAACTAATTCCATTACCGTGATAGAGCATTAATTCCAGAGGTAAGTGATAATCCGCTTCGTTATTAATACACGCACGTTTTATTTACAATATAATACAATGGTTACACGCATTATCATTAGGCGCACGCTTTCATCATTACTAGGCTTAACATCTTCGTTCTTCCATCAAACTAAAGTTAAGTTATAGAATATCAACAGAGACAAGACGAGAGCGCCATCTGACGGCGCGAGCTATCAATTTATAACACCCTCATCGAGTTAATTTAAAACCCACAAAATCTGCAAATATAAAAATCAAAGCAGTAATAATGCATACATAATGCAAATAAAAAGCAAAATGCATGTGTCAATGTTGAAGTAAATACTCATTTCGCAAGGCAATTAATTCCCAGTTTTATATATATATTCATGAACTTTTCTTCTTTTCCAAATCCAGTGAGCAAACATAATGAATTATTCCATTAGCTGTATTAGTGGCTTCACCAATCTACTCATGAAAATTTTTTAAGAAAATTTTCAGTTTTTTTCTTTTAATAGATCAAAGGATTAGTGTAACGTGATCACACGTCCCGATTTCGGCGGGACAGTCCCGCTTTTTGGAGAACTGTCACGCGTTCGCCGATTTTTTAAAATGTCTCATTTTTTAGAAAACATCTTCATTTCTTATTTTAAATAAACTGTAAAAATATATTACCTGTTATTTATTATAGTGAATATAAGTCTGCAACATAATGTCAAAACTCTCGGCATTAGGTGTTGATTTATGTCAAAGTGCCTAGTGATAGTAGCATAAAGCAGCCTGAAGAGACACACGCTTTGGCACGATTAAAACTAGTCAGGTTACAATATATATAAATTATGTAATGATAATTATGCAAAGATATAAGTACCAATAAGTAAAAATGCGTAAAGTAAATATTGGCAACATGCTGATATATATACGACAGGGGTATGCATAATATGTAAAGTTATTAGATTGCTATTATTTATGTGTTCAGATTCAAGGTAACATTGCATTTAGTACGCATGTGCGCACGTAATTGGTTTCAGGCATATAGGTGTTTATTTATTATGTATTTAAGCGGCATTTGGGAATTTATGTATATATGTGTGTATATATGTGTTTTAATTACGTCGATTTGTACGAAAGAACATGTCGCAAATGTATGCAAATATTTATGCATTCAGTCTCCAGGTTACGTTGTATTTAGCACTCATGTGCACACGTAACCAGTTCTCAGGTTTTTATATATTTAGGTATTTATTTATTATGTCTTTAAGTGTATTTATGTGTGTATTTATGTGCGTATTTATGTGGTTAATTAGGTCGGTGTGTACGAATGAACATGTTACAAAAGTATGCTGAAATTAATGTATTCAGTATCCAGGTAACGTTGTTACTCAGTACTCAAATGCACACGCAATAAGTTCTCAGGTATTCATGCCTCTGTTCGGCCATGTAAACTCCTATTGGAGTTCAATATACGCTGGGCCCGGACACTTTGAACGGGAGTCCACCCCGTTGGCATTTGGTCGGCATGACTGCTGACGGTACGGTCCGCGCGTTGGGACAGGGCGTCCTGTGCGAAGCTCGCGTGTGGCTCCTCAAGCTGGACTCTAGATAAGGGAGGACGTGGCGCTATACCAATTGACCATCACGGTAGAGGGATGGTGCCCACGCCCTCCGTCACTTATCACTTATAGTGAATATAAATAAATAAATAAATAATAATAATAATAATAATAATAATAAAAAACATAAAATGCATGCAGGTGATGTAACGAGTTAGACTTACTCGGTGGTGTTCGACATTGTCGTGACGTCATGTCAAGTAATATATATTGTTAACGGAGGAACAGCTAGCATTAGCTGAAGGGCTATTTCACCATAAACCACAATCAAAGTTTCAGATCAGTTGATTGTACGTCGCAAATGATCAAAACATTGTACGACAAAAAATTTGCACGTACAAGGACAAAAACCGAAGCAATTATTTGTAATGTTTTTTCACCATATTCGTTTTCACAATTGCGGAAAGAATTGGATTAAATGTATATTTATACCCATATGTTATGATGCTTCCAACCACAAAGATTTAAAATTATTTCCCACAATTGTTAAACTTTTTGATCCGGAAACAGAAATTAAAATTAGAATATTAGATTTTGTTTCATTGCCGGGTGAAATTTCACAAATAATTTTTAATTCAATAAGTACTATTTTAAAAAAGAATAATTTGAACAATAAAATTATTGCCTTTTCTGAGGATAAAACTAACGCAAATTTTGGTGGAAAAGCTAGAAGAGGTATCAATAACGCTTTTACGAAACTTAGCGAACATTTGAACAAAAAAAATTATTGGAGTAAGTTGTGCATCACACATTCTACACAGTACTATTCAAACAGCATCTGACTTACTTCCAGTGGATCTTGAAAATATTATTGCAAAAATTTATTCGTATATATATATATATATATATATATATATATATATATATATATATATATATATATATATATATATATATATACTGTGCGTGTTGATAGTTTAAAGTATTTTTGTGACAGCATTAATTGGTTACAACAAAACACGATGGCTAGCTCTTTTACCAGCTGTAGAAAATATTTTAAAAATACGCGAACCATTAAAATCATGCATTTTATCACAAGAATAAATGTTCAAAAATATTGCAGCTCTTTTTTGAAAATGACACAACACAAATTAGCTTCAGTTTATCCAAACCAGCTACATTATTTCACAATGCTGTGAAAATTATTGAAGGGGACAAAATTTCAGTTACGGAAATGTCAAATGAAATCAATAATTTGAAAACAAATTTGCGAGAAAGAACTGATAACGATTACGTTCCTTTAGTTTGTAGGGTTTATATTTATTTTAACTAACATTTATTTTAAGTTTAAACTATCTTTCCTGTCAAGCTTTACTTTCCCCTGGAATTGCCAATGCCAGAGTATGTAAATTTTAGTAGAACGCGCAAGGATTCAAACTATCAGCGGAAGTATTCTGAGTTAAATAGAAAGGAAACGAGTTCGAAGTGTGCTTTCTTGCTTCACGAGTGTGAAGGTGGCCAGTTAGAAATTGAAGAACCACGCGTTTCGGCGTGTGTGCTTGCCTCGGCAAATTGTTAATCTTTCAACGTAATATTCAGAGTTTGCTGAATTATCAGCGGTATTTTAGAACGCGGTGAGGTTAGTTACGTTTAGAGAGCCTCGTAGTTAGTCACTTGCTATTATCTCTTTTCAGTTTCTTATTTTTACTTTACCGCCGGGTCGGCGTAGTTTGTGAGCGTCAAGAGCACGCATTTTTAATTTCTAAAGTTGAATAAAAAGGGACTTAAACCCTTCTCAAGACTCTGTCTAATTTCCAGTTTTCAGCAGTCACCACTTTGTTGCGTGCAGGTTGGAAGCGCGCAACTTTACAAGTTATTCGAAAGGACATCACTAAATTGGAAGAACAAGGTGCCATTAAACGACCTGACTTTCTGAAAAAAGTCAGAAATTTTTATAATAAGTGCTTGGAATATCTTGAAGAACGGACAGTTCAATTAGAGGATATTAAAAACTTTCATTGCGTGACATTAAAAAAGGAGATTTTATGGGAATATGTGGAAAAATGTTTTTAATACATTACTAACCATTTTCCAAAAAATAATATTTGCGAAAACGATCTTTTTGATGAGGTGTTATTGGTAAAAAGATACTTCACTGATGAAAAAGTTAAGTGTTAGTTGTCTGCAAATGTGAAAACAGACAAAAAATGGACGGAGTTATCCCTTCATTTTAAACAGAATAGTATTTCTCATTAAAATATTTTGAAAATTGTAGAACACGTGCTTTCCCTTCCAGGAACAAATGCAACAACAAAACGTGTTTTTTCTAGTATCAATAAAATATGGACAATTGAAAAAACGCAGTTGAACATTAAAACTTTGTATTAAGCCTAAAACCTAATTTAACCAGCTCATGTGAGAAATTTCACGACATTTTAATAAATTATCCGAATCTATTGCAAAGTATTCACTCTATAAAAAATATAACCGTGAAAGAAAATCTTATTTTTTAAATAAAATATTAAATTAATTAAAAAACGTAATATTCAAATTATTATTTTTACAAATATTCTTATAGTTATGGATAGTTAATAATAAATATATTTTTGTATATTTATAGACACGTGTATGAATGTATATAATAAAATATATTTTTTTTTGAATAATTGGTCTGCTTTCATAACTAAATTATAATTCTCATTTCATTCCATTTGTCCCGCTTTGTCTGAATGAAAATATGGTCACTTTAGGTTAGTGGGATCTAAAATGCAGCTGGTAGAATTATATATGATCTGCTTGTCACCCTCTAACGAAGACATATGCGTTATTCCATTATGTTCCATTACGATTATGTTCATTTCCACATTTCTTCACTCCTGTATTTGAAGTTAAAGATAAATTTATGGACTTTTGGAAGGGATTTTACCGTGCTTTGTTGGCCTTTACTCCAATATTCACAGATCTGCAATGTCATTTTAAGCTCTTCAATGTGATATGCCTTTTTACATTTGAATCACAATTTAAGGTGGTGAGCTATGAAGATTTTTAAAAATGGCTGACAGTTTACTTTATAAAAACGAAATATCAAATTCTAATAAAAATTTTAGTTTTCCAAAACGTAGAAAGTTTCCTATTGTCAGTTAGTCTCTTGCAGTTTGTAGATTGATAAGACTCCCGTTAATTAAATCTCATACAGCTTGTATACACTAGCCTTTTACGTGTTGTAGTTTAACTTTCCTCTCAAACATCAGAGGGTTCTTCGTAGCTTTTCACAAGAACACATCTGATAAAAGAACTAAATGGGTGTTAAGACCCCTTCCGAATACTCCTTTAAGCTCTTTGATCAGACATAACTCCTATCTTTTCAAAATGTCGAGGGATTGCTATTTAAATTCTTTTTTTAAATCCAAATTATAGCCAAAATGCTTAATATAAAAAGTTCTAGTTCACACATCTTTCGTGGTTCAGATTTAACCCACCAGAAACGCTGTTTTATTATTTTATAATTGAATATGCGTAGAAATCATAAAGCGATACTTCGTTAATTTTTAAGTAATTTGAATTAACTTCTTGGAATTTTTCATGACATAACTAACTATTATATAAATTAAAAATATGACTATGAAACACTAAAGCGGTATTTGAATAGTTTACTATCCACTATGTTCATGATATTTCATTCTACACAATTATTTTTCTTAATTTTGTGATTTTAATTATTTAATTTATTTACATGACACACACAATTTTCTTCCCTGTAATACTTTAACTTTTTTTAGGGGGGGGGTTGGTATGTATACATTATATTTATGATGTCTTCATGCAATGCTACTTAGTTATTTAATTCCCGAAATACATATTGTTTAGTTTTTTTACCAATGTAAATAAATAGAAGTGATAATAAGTTAAATAGGGATCATTACCATAGGTGTCAAAGCAAAGATTACATACTTAAAAATCCTTCCCATTTCCGTAAAGGAAAAAAAAAAAAGGAGCTTTCAGATTTTATATTACGTCCAAAAGACGTTTTTGAACGTTTTGTGTTACCTTTATTTACTAAATATCATGTTCTTCGCTCTTAAACCATAAATTTCAATTCAACAGCAATATCACGAAATATTTAAAAGCATTCCGTTGCAGTCTCTTGCGCTGGAGATAAGTTTTTTTTTTTTTTTCTTTTTTTTTTTCGTACAGTGTTGCCATTCCTCACTTCGAAATCGTTGAGTTTATTAATCAAAAAATCATAAATGCTTTACAAAACATAGAATAGATAATAAAACAAATTCCAAATTTGGGTGGAGACGTACGTTATTCAGAATTTGATGGCTCTAGGTACCATTGTTTTTATCACAATGCGAGAAACATACATACATATATGCAGATTCTTCATTATTTAATTTCTAGAAATATAATACAGGACGATAATGTTTGGTGGTGACAATTTGAAAGTGAATTGGACATTTATAGTGAACCAACGCAAAATGCCAAAACGAAAACAATAGTCCTTCAGAGCAAGTTGCCCTTTGGACTAAAAAAACTAACACTCCGTAAAAAAAAATAAAAATGAACTGTTTGGGCAAAGCTAAATAAGGAAAGTAAGTATTATATACACAATCCATTTCTGTTTCATTTAAAATAAAACTAGTAATCTGCGAATAAGTTAGCAGCAAGTGTTATATTATTTATCTTAAAATTAATAAGCGATTTGGAAGGTAACTGGAGTTTCAGATATTTGGTTCAGAATCGTAGTTAAAGTTTCCAGCATCCGGGGATAAGTGAAGATTTAATTTCTTGCCACCAATTTGGCGCCCATTGAATGCTGCGACAGGGGTCAGATGTCCCCTCTTACTACGACACGTAACGTGGCGTAGGTCTTTGGTTACGTGGTATTCTGCAACTTTATATATATATATACATATATTACGCATAAGTCATCATCGCACTTGTTTAACAAACGAAAAATGCATTTATAGTCATCAGGAATTGATTGTAGTACTTTAAAAATATGATCGTTTGTAAAATGTATGTATAATTGTTAGAATTAAATTTAATTCATTATAGTAAAAAAGTTTGTTTTACTTTTTTAAATTTTTCTAACAAATCATTACAAATATCTCAAAAAATTCTACTTTTCTGACATGATGTTTATGAAGTTTTATATATTATTATATTATGGCAGTTTTTACATTGAGTTATTTTCAGAAGCATTAGGATGAGCTTGGTTTTCGATTACTTTTGCCTTAAAAATAAAGCATATCCTGCATTTTTTAACACTGTTTATTAGATTATTTTCTTTTTCGGATTTCTGCTTTTTAGTATTCCTTTCATAGCTGTAAATAGTTTACTATTTTGAAATCACTTGCACCATTGAAGATTATTCATATCCTGTTTCTGGTGCAAATCAGTTATTACCTAAAAGGAAGAGTTTATTTTGAAAAATTGATTTTTTCTTTACTATCTTTACTCTTCAATAAACAATAAATATAATACACAGCATTAATTTCTTCTTATTATTGAAAGCCTTAAAAGTTTAAACACTAGCAGTGTAGAATAAATTTCCTGAACAGTAGGCTAAGCAATTCAAAGGGAGTTAATCCATTCTTAAGGATATCCTTCTAAAGACAAAAAACAGCTGTTGGTAGACTCGTGGAAAGATACCGATGATGACTGGTATAAACTGAATTAGTTTTTATATGCATTATTTTATTATTAAAGCTACACACACAGAGACAGACTAAGGTAAAATGACAAAATGAAGATTACCAATGAATAATAGCTTGCAGTACCTTTAAAAAGACAAATTAATTGAATCATAAATTTAAATCATGTAAAGAAAGTAGGAATTAGCCTAAAGAACAATACCACCAGTATATGTTATGTATTTAATAGTGTTACTGAAGGAAACAGAAGGTAGAGTAAGCACAAAAAGTATGTAAATCAATAATTTATTGTGGAAGATTTACGTGTTTAGTAAATAAGTTAAATTTATTTACACGACAGTATGAAATATCACTGTTATATCATAAAAGCATCACTAAAAAAAAGATGGAATAACTATTTTAATATTAATATATGGCAGAAGAAGCATGTTATTAATTACATAATTAGCTATAAATAATAATTATTATAAACGAGATACATTATAAATCATATGAACTAGTTGTACTATAAAGTGCATCATATTATGTCTCTTTGCAAAAAATTTCATTTAAGCCTGAAACATAATTGGAATACTCATATTTTTAAGCAACACACTATAGATTATTTTGTACCATGATGAATAACACAATGCATTTAGAAACAACTTCTGTTAACTAGAATTACGGTACAAAAGTTTATAAATCCATTTAGCATAAATTAGGGAAGTAACTGAAAACTAAAATATTTAATAATTAAAATGTGCGTTCATTGTTTTCAGGATGCTTAGCTGACATTATCCTGGAAACGAACTCTCAGCCACGTGGAAAATAATTACTGTTCGTAATGTTGCTATTAAGTTATGCTTTTTACATTGCGTGGATGATTTAATATAACTTAACTTGGAAGGCCAAAATTTTGAAAATCTCAAGATGTGATTGATTGATTATTTGCTCCAAAAGAATTTCTTTGTATCCTCTTATCATCTCCCTAGAGATTCTTTGCTCTTACCTCTCGTATTTACTAAATTGTTATTCAGCAGTACGGGGAACCCTCTTTGGTCAATAAATTTGTTTACCTCGAAATACACTTAAAAGCAATAAAGAGTAACTGCTGTGGGAATAAGATATCAGCGCCACAGTAAATTAGTCAACGACCTCGATCTGTCACAATATATTGTCATTGTCAGAAGACCGCAAACAGTACAATGTAAAAGAATATAACCGACTGATGAAAGAAACTTCCGACTGTCCGGCTGGTTTCCCAAATTCTGTAAAGGGAAGTCATAAAAGCAGGACAATGGGAAGTAATTCCAACCGCTTTGCTCTTTTGAGTGGCGATCCATAGATCCAAAATCTTAATTTTAATTTACAGATGTTGGTAATGAGAGCCACTAGGAAGAGGGAAGTCATTAAAAAGTGCTCATTGATGCCCTGAGGATTAAAGAGATCAAAATTTCTAAGAACTGCTGATCAGCTGGCTGACAGCGTCCATTGTACAGGTCCCAAGAAGGACACCTGAAAAGAGGGATACTTCCTCTTTTAGCTTCTGGATATGTTCCTCCTTAAGGTTAAAAGTAATTGTTACCAAGTTTTGAGTAAAAGAACCACTCTTTTCTTTATGATAAGCGTAGGAAGATGTGATCAGTCATGTTTGCCATTTCATAAGAACAGCTGCGTTTACTAATAAGTAACAATTTCTTCTGTGGGTCGTGTATTTAAAAAATTGTCCGCTTCTAGAATATCAATAAACAGAATGGATTAAGGCTCTCTGTAGCCAAGGCCATTTTTGCGAAAGTAATAGAATAGAATAGAATAGAATATCAATATTTAACCAAGTTTTGCTTATGTTTTGGACTATGCTCTGACAAAGCTTATGGACCTTGATTGCAACTTATATTACTTACTTATTATTTCTATTTAACCAAGAATTTATTTAGTACTGTAGTGTTTTATAGCAAAGACTTTGCTTACAGTGAAAAATTTTAGTTCGCGGTCTTATGACTCCTTCACTCGCTACTGGCCATCTCGCATCACGTGGTGTTTACTCTGCAACTTCAAGGAAATAAAATTTCTTGTATGATTAATTAATTATACTGTACCCCGAATTGTGTTTCTGAAGAATAAGGACATTATGATCTCTTCAAATTCGCCTTTTTGAACTTCTACAGTCTTATTTTACGTTTTATTCAGCAATTTTTTGAAACTTAGAACTTATTTTGCACCGACCACTGCTAATGACATGCCATTTAATTGCATTTAAAAAATTACTATTTACTGAGTTTATCTCATGACTTCGATCTCGCCTTCGGTGTGGTGTATTTTTCAATACACCTCTTATTTTATTATGATTACTAAGGGCCTTTGGTAAAATGTTTAACTACTGGTTAGAACTCCTAGAAGTTGATGCCAGAAGAAAAGATACGATCCTAGATCCTAGAATACGAGCCAATGTTGAGATTTAATTAACTAGTTTACCTTCCTTTACTTAACTTAAAACATACATACAAAGAGTTGTGAATGAATACATGATTGTGGTACTTAAATTCATCTTCAGAAGACTTAAGTTGAGAAAGTTGAAAAATTCCAAAAGTACATCTTTTGCATAAAGCATTTTAAGAAACTTCCTTTTGTCCAAAAAGTTCGTCCCCCCCCCCGCGTTCCCTTCTAAATAGCGAGTTCAAGCGTTTGCTCAAGAATGAGTTTATTGAGTTGTATTCTAATGAGCTTCAATTTCTAGAGGGAAAAGAATCTGTGGACTTGCGAATATCACGACTAAAACCGATCTTAGGTAGATAGCTTTCGAATGCATGTCCATAATCAAATAAACCAAAGAAAGAGAAATGTATTCAACTAAGGGTAGTGCTGCCATCATGATGTGAATTTTAAGAGGCATTAATTCTTATTTCCGATTTTACATTACATACAGAAAAAAACATGTAAACAACTATGTAGCCTGCCATTCGATTAGGTTCGAAATCAAAACGAACGCTTCTTAGCAGTCTTTATTGTTAGCATTTAGCCGCGGGAGCTCTTGGAACGTATTGTTCGTAGAATGAAGGCATAAAGAATTACGACGAGCCCTCTTTCCATATATATATATATATATTATATTCTCATATTATATATATATATATATATATATTATATCTCAAATAATATATATATATATATATATTATTTGAGAATCGTCTTCCGAACATAATTTTTTTGCAATTTGCAACCTGAAAATTTTTGAGGAATTCTCTAAATGCAATGTGCACCCTATAGATTCTGATCACTTTTGAAAAGAATATCTAAATTATGTGTTACTCGTGCCTCCACCGATTAAAATTTCCAGTTAATAAAATTTTCATTATGTTGTAATTAATGAAAAATATAGCTTTGTATATTTTTCATAATATATAATAAGGAAATTTTTTAATAACTTATTGTAAATACTCCCAAATTAATATCTGAAAGTTCAGTTTTAAATGTAGTACTACAAAAATGCTAGTATATTAAAAATATTTAATGAAAATAATTTAATCATTTTTTGCTGTTAAAAACAGTAACATATTTCGCTTTCTTAAAGGAAGCGTATCGTAATTTTTTTCATAGCAATTGCCACGAACTGATAATAAATAAGCGTCCCGTGATAAATTCACATTATTTGGCAAATGTTTCCTGTACAGAGCAGTTATTATTATTAATTATTAATATTTATTTTTATTCTGTCAGAATATTGTTAGTTCCTTGTTTTTTTCATACTTTCTTTTTATACCAGTAGAAGGTGTATGTTGGCGTATTTAATTATGGCAAAGCACACTAAGGCTATCTGCCTAAGGGTAGGGATGCCTTCGCGGAATGCGTTCTAAGGGAAACTGGCTCGTATACACGTTACACATGGGAAAAGCCATGAAAACGCTCATGCAGTCAGCCCGTTTGCGGGATTCGAACCTCGGACTGAACTACCAGTGTTCAGCTTTACCGCTCGGCCGCTAGTGAGCCATACCAGTAGAAGTAGTAAACATATTTTTCATTTACTTTAGGTACATCATATCTTTTAAAAGAGCCTTTTATCTTTTAATTCTAGAAATATTTACATCTTCCTTAAAAAAATGTTTAAAAAGTGAATTCCATTGACCGAAGATTCTAGATAAATGTTTCTCTAAAGCAGCTTTACATAAAAGTATTTTAAAATTTTTCATATCTCAGTATGATATGCAGCTGTTGTATTAGTTTCAAATTTAATTTTCCTTAAGGACTCTCTTTCAGATCGTAACAAATATCTTCAAAGAAGATATCTATACTTATTGGGAAAGAAACTGCACATTATTCAACTGCTAAATTTAAAAGGTGATAGATATACTTGATGTTGAAATGATACAGTTATCTTTCTTGTGCAAAAATTAATGGATTTTGTTTCGATTTTCGTTCTTGATTCCTATATTACATTAATGGAAGAAATGTTTTTCACAAAGCGCATTAGACTAATATTTCCCTATCTTTATTTTATCCCCAGAATACGAAGCGAGACGATATTGGTTGTGAAGTATCCATCCTGTTCTGACTAGATTATTTGATAACGGGAAAACACACTGGAGATATCTGCCTGAAGATATGATGTTTTTAGAAACTGTCTTTTGAAGGAAAACTGGCTTGAATTAACATTTATAAACATACAATTACAGTCAATCCGTTTAGTACTTGTATTTTGAACTGAGTCGAACTACCCGAATTCAGCATTTTTTATTTATTCGACCATTAGTCGGCAGAAGAAATTTTTGGAGCATTATTATTAAAAATCTGATGTGTATACCACATGACTCCTTTACACGGAATATTAAATTATACGCAATTTTCCTTGCATTTCATTTAAACTTATTGGATTGAATTAAATCTACTTCGTCGATAGCGCATAAACCACAATAGAATAAATGCACTCTTTAAAATTCACTATATTTGTTTACCATAGCGACACTCTGGTGCTAGGTTCACTTAACAGCGTTACATTTCGTCCAGATTATAACTAAGAATGCATATAAATTTATGTCATTTGAAGAATTATCTAATCGTTGCCACATGTTCTATTCAAATACTATAATAAATCTAAAACGATGTATAAAAGAAATTAACCAAACCAAACAAAAAAGAAACAGTTTTTCACAGACGATTCAGTATTTCTCATTCAATTAATTCAGTTCTCACTTCCCGACAAGGCAAAAACACATAAAATCTCAAAACATCTATATTCAAAATTACGAAGTAAATCCAAAATACTTTAATCCATATTTCAAGGATATCCTTCTAAAGACTAAAAACAGCTGTTGGTAGACTTGTGGAAAGATACCGATGATGACTAGTATAAACTGAATTAGTTTTTATGTGCATTATTTTATTATTAAAGCTACACACAGAGACAGACTAAGGTAAATTGACAAAATGAAGATTACCAATGAATAATAGCTTGCAGTACCTTTAAAAAGACAAATTAATCGAATCATAAATTTAAATCATGTACAGAAAGTAGGAATTAGCCTAAAGAACAATAGCACCTTTATTTATTGTTTGAAATGTGAACAAACATGTTCGCCATCGCAAAATTCATTAGGCTTAGCCGCACTTAAACAACTTTTAAATTGTTGATAATTCTAAAAATATTGCATGCAGATTTACTAAAGGTATAAATACCTTAACTGGAAGATAAAAACAACATAATTCAATCATTTTTAAAGCAAAAAACGCACAATTTACAAACATATAAGTATAAAGAAACTGAGCTTACTGAACCGAGTAACAGAGTGGATATATATATATTTATATACTTTTGGCGAGGTCGATTGCAACCAAATTACAAAGTGCGAATCTACCTGTTATAGCAGTCCTACATACAAAATTTCAACGAGGCTACTCGTTTTTGAGCCAAGAAAAATTCTCTTCAGAATTAATTTTAATTTAGTTTTATAATTTTTTGTTGGAAGGAGAGTACTTTATTCTATCCTTACTTGTAGTGTCACGCAAAAGCATCATTAAATTGCATTGGATAGAGGTATTTTGGTTGAAATACGATACCCGAAATTTTTCGCAATTACAATACTTCCTTTTTACTTCAGACAAGAACGTAAAAAATCATTAATAATGTCGAATTAATATTGTTTTAAATAACAGTATTTATTGCAACTGTATTCTCCTTCGAAATCTACAAATGGCCGAGTGTATTAGATTGTTTAACACTAATAATTCGACCCAAATTCGAATGCCCATGAATGAATTAGTTGGCATGGGTATTTTCGAGAACTTTCCAGTTGCAACTTTTCAACCATTACAATCAGAATGTGTGTAAAACCTCGAAGAAGTCCAGCCAGGTAGACGGAAGTAATGTTTCAAGAAAGCGCATTTCGAATCTCGTCAAGCCATGGAACATTTTTCGTGTTTTCAGCTTAAAAAAATAACTAATGATTCTACACAAGTACCAGGGAGACACAGTCTCTTTCTCAAGAGGATCTCATGTGTCATCCTTTTCCTTTTCATCTTGTGGTCAAAATCGTACAGTTTCATCCGCTGCTATCTCCCATACCCCTGATCCATAACCCTTACTTGTAGAGACATTAGGTATTTTGGAAGCATGAGGAAATGAAAAGTTAGCAACGCCTTAGCTGGGAATCGAACCACGGACCTCTGGAATACGCGCCCAGCGTGCAGACCACCACACCCCGAAGGCATGTTAAGAAGGCGGGAATAGCTTATGTACTGACAAAATATTTTGTGCTTCATCCACTGCTTTCCCTCACCCCCCTCATCAATGCCCTTATTGACGGAAAGCTACTTTTTTCCGGATTTTTCCCATTTCCAAAAGCCAGTATTGAGAAGGTCATTTGTTGAGACAGGGAATATTATGTTATAAATGCCTATTGGCGTAATAAATTTAACAATCTAATCAGTATACCAACTGAAGTAATTTAAAAACGACTAGCAGGCGTGAAATGCAGTACTGTTTTCAATCATTATGTGATTATCCTGAATTTATCTTTTGACATCTACACTCATATCGGTTCAAAACGTGATCAAGACTTTATCGAAACCAGGCGGGGTTATCCAACTGTAATATTGGAAATTAAAATATATACACTAAAAGGAAATTAAAAATATATCAAAAAACCCTGGATTTGCTGAGGGACGAATTGGAACAGAACCTTATTGACAAATGCTGAAGCTGACGCATTGCCAAAAAGGAAACAATACATACATACCTGACATAGTTATGATGGAGATAAAGCAGTATATCACAAAGTGGGAAAAAAAGGTTCAAGATGAACTTATCCATTCAGCAAACTGCTGAATATTCAGTTTTAATTAAATGTGCATGGGCATACAGCAGTTATTTTCACTGAAAAATATGCAGAAAACAATTAAGCTTATATAACAATTTACTGTGAAAAGAAAAACACAGGTATGTTGGTTTTAAATCTCTCTTAGTATAAAGAGCCTTCTTTTTAATTGATATTAGTCTAAATTTGCCGCCAAGACGGTATAGTAGTTAGACTGCGCTACCGAAGGGCCCAGGTTCCACTTTCTAATAAAGTAAAAATCAAAATGGCTAGTGCCCGACCTTTGGAAAAAAAGATTAAATTTTTTCCACTATCTAATAAAGAAAAAAAATTACAGTGATTCTTGCATTGCCGAATTCTATAAGAGATCGCCTTCTGAAAGAGACCTATATTTTTGAGAACATAAACTTTGGCAAGCGAGCGTTACCTCTTCAAGATCCCCACATTCAGAAAGCTTCCAAAATCTTCTAGAACGGTGGATGGTCCCTTTTAAAGAAAGGGCTTTCTGTACTTTTAATAATTTTTCAAAGACCGTGGATCTATTGCTTTAGAAATATCTGAAACTTAGAAAAGAGACATTATGTAAAAAAATGGAATCAAATTCCATTCACACTTTTGAATATGTCAGAAATTCATCATTCTGTTCAGAAGAATTCGTCTAAAAATATTTAATAAATATTAAAAATCAAAAGCTGATTAAGGTCAAAGTGTTCAGGATTATTTCTTCTAAACCGTTTTAGTGGACGAAAACAGGTACTCGCTTTATCATGAAGATGAAAGGGGAAGGAAAAAATCGGCGAGGGAAAGGCAAAGGACGAAACGACATTATGAGTGTTACGAAAGCTTTTTCTTAATATATGTTTGTAAAATTACATTTCGTCAAAGTGACTTGAAAGAAAGCAGGGAAAAAAAAAAAAAAAAAAAAAATTGAAGAATCAATGAGAAGCGAATTTTACAATATTTAGATGGATGTTCTTTTGGATTTAATGTATTAAATAATAGTTTGTTGAAGTAAATATATAACGTACACATTCTGTGTCTGCAGGGTTGAAATGACCTTAATTGGACATAATTTATTGCATTACAAATAATGAAAATTTGAATTTCAATGTTCACGACTTATGTAAGAGGTAGATAAAGGTAGTGTGATTGGTATTGGGAAAATAATTTAAATATTTTCACATGACTAAGAATTATTTTATTTTATGAAAACATAATAATTCAAATAAAAATATTTAAAAATAAAATCTATAGTATATTTATGGATTAAAATGGTTGTTAACAAAAATTGATTTACATGAAGTCAAAAATTTCATTGCTTGCTTATTTTTAAACAAGCC
Source organism: Stegodyphus dumicola (assembly GCF_044657685.1). Classification (NCBI taxonomy): domain Eukaryota; kingdom Metazoa; phylum Arthropoda; class Arachnida; order Araneae; family Eresidae; genus Stegodyphus; species Stegodyphus dumicola. Next base: position 179,923,159 of record NC_140768.1, read on the forward strand.
ACATTTCTGATATAGGTAAATAGCCTTTAAATGTTGTAGGGATTTTTATGTATTTTGACTAACTAGTTAAGTTTATAAGTTTATGCTTTCTACCCTATAACCCTTCATCCTATTCCTTATCAATGCCAGAATATTTAAATTTGGTAGCGCGCGTGAAGGAATGCAAATTCTTGCAGTACTTACCTCAGTTCAAAATTTAGGTTCATTCCAAATAAAATTCACCCATTTTTTGTGTTTTATTTTTAAAATAATTTTTATAAATTTTTCGAAAAAAATTTTGAATTATAATCTATACAATTTTTACCATCATCTAAAAGTAGGCGTAGTTCTAAGCATAACCGCAAAAAATTAGAGTTTCTTTATTCAAAATTTTCTAAGATATACACGAATTTACATATTTTCGCATTTTGAAATTTGGCATCTTTTGTTTGAGCGATAATAACGCCAAATGTGGTTTATGGATTTTAGTTACAGTGAATTGCGACAGCTATTTTTAACCTTAATTCAAATAAATTTTTAAGGAGAATTAATTATATGAAATTTTTCCCTCAATGATGCGTAATAAATATTTATTAATACTATAAGAAAAGCTATTTTTTTAAATTATAGATGATATTATTCGAATTTTTAACTTTTTTAATTTCTTTTTTTCTTCCTTTTTTTTTAAAAATATTTGTAAGAGTAAATTTTTACCTTCGCCGTGTTATCGCCTGCTACTTTACTTTGAATGCGTTTAAATTGAATTATCTAAAACTTAAAGTTCGTTTGATGTTTATTTTCACAAAGTTTTTAAGCAAACAGGACGTTGATAGTCTGGGTCATGCCCAGCTTTAAAAATTATATATATAAGTATAAATTTTTATATTAATCCTCTTTGAAAGAATGTTTTAAGTAGCTAATTTTCTCTCGTAAAAACATAATCTTTAATATGATTTAGATTGTTTGTAGCCGATATAATAATCGGGTCACTCAGTGGTACAGAATAAACATTGCTGGACTGTTTTATTTCTTTGTCATTTAACAAAAAAATCTTTTAATTAAAATATTTATCCCTTTGGCTTTGCTTTAAACTTTATTTATAGTTAAAATGCCTAGAAAATGAAAGTTGTCTTCAACTGAAACTCAGTTGATGTAATTGATATTTTTTTTTTTTTTTTTAAATGACAAGAATGCAAAATTTATGGGAGCGTAACAATCGAAAAATCTTAATTTTCTTGTGGTGAGCATTGAAAATAAACGTAGAAGGAAAGAAGAAAATTAGGGAGAAAAGTAAGCACAAATATGAAGGGGAATTTGGCTGTCAGAAATATCAAGGTGTTTTGAAAAGTTGGACGCTTTTGAAATTACTTTCAGAATAATTTAAGGAATCTGGGTGTTCAAAGAGAAAACATTTGGACGTGTACACCAGCAAATACCATCAATTGAGCTTGTGCTAACGGAAAAGACAAAAACGATATCATTGCAGATTAAAATGAAGAGCGACTGGTTTTCGATTATATGTTTGTCCCACGATTCTACGAGAATCCCATGATTTCTTAGTCAAATTATTTGAATATTCAGGATTTTATCCAGTGATGTATGTGGATGTCAACTAAAGACGTTTTTCCTCTTGATGAAACCAGTCTTTCCTGTCATCTCATGCCTTAAAATGCTTAGCCTCTATAAAGACCGATAAAGGCTCAGACCAAGTCCTGATGAAATGGATTGAATTGGATTATTAAGTTACGGCAAAGCAGGGCTATCTGCCCTAAAAGGAGGGATGCCTTCGTGAAGAACTTTCTAAGGGAAGCCAGCTAGCATTCGGCCGTTTTATTTAAAATGAATGTCAGAAATACCAAGATGTTTCGAAAGGTTGGATGCTTTTTAATATACTTATAGAATGCTACCAGGCGTTCCAGTCCTCCGTAACCTACCTACCTACCTACTTATAGAATCCTGAAGAAAAAAGCGGAAGCCCTTAAGAAGAAAAATAAATTTTTGCATAAAATTTAGTATTTTTTTTAGTTTAAAACTTTTTAATCTTATGATATTTGATTCTTGCAATTTTAAAAATAAAATATTTGACTAAAATATGAATAACATTTTAAGAAAATAAATGTAGGATGATAAAATTGTGTGAAGCAAAGAACACAATGTTAAAGCTATTTAAAGTCATATATGCAAGTCATCCTAAGTTAAAATGTCGGTTAGACATCTTTCTCATTTATATATCTTTTCTGAATGGAACATTGAAAGGCATCTTAACTGTGCTTTACTGTATTTTCTCTTTTAATATATTCAGTTTCCAGATGCATCCTAGTCTGGGACACAAAGTATTCTTCCGAAAGAAACGCAAATCAAATAAATAAAATAAAATGCTGGAAAATTTATATTAGTAAGTATATTTAAAATGCTCAGTATGAATGAATAAATAAAAAATTTGAAGAGGCAGTGAAACACAACTATGGAAATAAAAGTGTAAAATTTTAAAAATTACCTAAAATAATAACTGCGATAAAAAATAAATTATAAAGAAAACTATTTGAAAAAAAAATAAATAAACAATGCGCCTTATGTTTAAACTACGCAGTTAATTTCGCACCAAATTTTAAAAAATTTCATATTGGGGCATAATTTGAGCAGTAGAATCGAAATATGGAAAAAAAAATGGTATGTTATTTCAGAAAAAGTCCGCTTTCGTGTCAAACTGTGTTAGAATAGAGCTATATAAATAAATGTAATATACTCGTATATCCTAAGTCGCGCTTTCGAGACATGAAGAACGCAATTTGAATTTCGTCGATCGGCCCAGTAGAACGAGATATATAGAACTATCCCCCTCTTTTTTTTTTATTTTTGTGCAGTGTATCTCTGTAGCTTGAGCTTTTAATTAAGATGGTATATTTCTGATATAGGTTACAATAGACTTTAAATGTAAATAGAATTATTTTAAATGTTTTATGACTGATATAATTTAGCTAATTAAGAATTTTATAGCGTTTAAAACAATGCTCGGATTACCCTCTTAAATCAATAAGACTCTTTTCAAATTCATGTTCATTTGTTTGATTTATGCGAATTTAATCACTAGTTTAATTGATATTATCTGGGTGTTCCGTAGATTTTCCAGTTGTAATGAGAGTGTTTTAATGCTCTCTTTTAAATGATGTAAAAATTTGGTTTATGTAAATTTGATCATGCATGTTGTTTCTGAAACTGACACGATGAAATAACATGCATGCTTATTTGTGTTCACGGAGGTATATTTCTAACCTAGCTAATGTTATCTTAATATAAAAAGTGTTTCGTGTTTGTGGTTAAAATCGGATGTTTGAAGCCTTAAAAATATTTAAAACTATTTAAAAAACTGCTTTAGCTTAGAAACTGCTTTAGGATTACTTATTTAAGTTATTAGAAAACATTGAAACTGAGTGTTTTTAATATTAAAGTGCTTAATTTATATGAGCATAATTGCATAACTAGTTGTGATGTATAATTTAGATGTTTTATGATGTTAGCAGCATTAAAAATAAAGTTATGGTTGCATGTCATGTCAACATTCAGTTGCTTAGTTTAAGTCAGTTTACTCGAAAATGAAAGTAGGTACTGATTGCTTGCTTATTTGTTATGAAGATAAGCCCACCAGCGGCCGAGCGGTAAAGACGCTGAACACTGGTAGTTCGGTCCGAGGTTCGAATCCCGCGAACTGGCTGGCTGCATGGGCGTTTTCGTGGTTTTCCCCATATGTAACGTGTATACTAGCAAGTTTCCTTTAGAAAGTCCTCCATGAAGGCATCCCTCCCTTTAGGCAGATAGCCCTCGTGTGCTTTGCCACAATTAAATAATCCAATATGTTATGAAGATATACTATTAATACAATAATAGTATGCAGTAATTGAAAACCGAGTAAAAGACTATAAAATTTATGTATCTGAAAGTGCAAGATTGTTTTTTTATTTTGCCTTTTTGTAATTTATTATACACTTCTCTTTATATCCATCTATTAAAAACATTGCTCTTCCTCAGTTCCTATACTTCCTTATTTTTAAATTGCTAGAATACTTTATGAAATTTTCCAGCAATATAATTAAGACTATGTTTCTAGAGAAATACAATACAATACAGAACTTCTTTGATGATATTTTAGCGAACGCCCTTTCAATGAATGAACCTTAATTAATTACAAAGTTACTTTTATTTGCGACTACTTAGCAGTAAATTACTATTTAGCAGGAGACTAGTATCTAAGTTATGCAAAACTTAGATTTAAATTTCGAGAAATAATGAGTAATGATAACTGTGCAAATAAAAAAAATCTGATGTGTACACCACATGACTTCCTTGTATTGGAATATTAAATTCGAATATTGAATTATACGCATTTTTTCTTGCATTTCATTTAAACTTATTGGATTGAATTAAATCTACTTCGCCGACAGAGCATAAACCACAATAGAATAAATGCATTCTTTAAAATTCACTCTAGTATTTGTTTACCATAGCTACACTCTGGCGCTAGATTCACTTAACAGTATTAATAATTATATAACAGTTAACTTATATAATAGTTATATAAAGGAAACTAAGTTAACTGTTATATAATCCAATAATTATATATATTTCGTTCATATTATAACTCATGCACAAAATTTATATCATTTAAAGAATAGAATTATCTAATCGTTGCCACATATTCTATTCAAATACTATATTAAAGATAGAATGATGTATAAAAGGAATTAAGCAAACAAAACAAAAAAGAAACAGTTTTTCACAGACGATTGAGTATTTCTCATTCAATTAATTTAGCTCTCACTTCGCGATAAAGCAAAAATACATAAAAACTCAAAATATCTGTATTAAAAATTACGATATTTAATAATTTAATAATTTAATCTGATCTTTGCTCTTAGAAAAGTTAAGTAGAATTGTAGATTCTACGTAAGAGCGAAGATCAAAGGCCCACTTAGAGTTTCAGGAGACTGCTGGCATGTTTTCTTCGCTGGAACTACTTTATAGAAATCTTCCATATAACTAGTTTTGTATAATTATCGTCCAGATTTTTGCAGAGTACTTGATCTTCATTACATCTGTTTTCAGTAAATTTACATTTTTATGCTATGTAATTCCAAAAATAAGCTTCGAATAGGATGAATATTTGCACATTCTACTGAATTGCCTAGATCTGAAGAATTTCTTTTACTTCCAGATTTTTACCTTATGTGTGCATAACCTGCATTTATTCCATTCGTCTTCTTATTATTGATAGGAAAAATTAAAGTTACGTGAGAGATTTAGAATACCAAAGTTCATATGAATGTTGAATACTGGGAACAAATCCGGCATTCTGTCATAATTGAGTAATACTCTGAACAATAAAACTTTAAGAAAACATCAGTTTCATTCACGTGAATAAAATAAATACATTTTCCAAAAACACATCCAAGAAATCTATCACAAGTATCAACCTAAATGATCTACAAATATATTTTTAAGTAATTAAATAACTCCTAAGCTGAAGATAAACCAAGAGAAAAAGTATCGAGAATTCCTTGGCACATTTCAACAGGAAAGATAAAATAGTTTCCAATAGCAAAGAGAAAGCAGCTTCGAAGTGTTTAAAAGAGTACTGAAAGCACACTCTCTCAAAGCGTTTACAAAAAGGCATTAACATCACAAATTCATAAATTTTCTGGAACATGACATTATTTAAAAATTTTCGTTCTGATATAGGAAAATACTCATTAAATTATTAAATGTGGGTATTCTGTACGTGTTTTTAAAGAAATAAATGTATACATTTTTAGGGAAATTTAGCACTCTATTTTGGTAATAATACTGATAAGTTAGAAACTTTTTCTGTATTCAACAAATGTGTCTACGAAATTCTTTGCAAAAAGCAGATAGTTTATAATCATTTCGATACTTCATTAGAAATCAAGTGCTATAGATGAAAAGCAATTTAAAATTAACCAAGAGTACAACGGAGTACATGTCTAAACTATTTTGCTAACCAATTATGAACGTTTAAGTAGGATATATCCAGAATCTCAAAATTAGTAATGAAACGTTCAGTTTAACGTTGAGATTTTACTAAAGAAGAGTCTGTAATAGTAAAATGCTCGTTCAAATTGTGCTAACAGAATGAAAAAATGTGCCTTTTTTATAATATTCGCATGATATGTAATAAAAATGAAAGCATGGCCCCGGTTCAGCAATGCAATGTAAGGTGTTAAGTAAAAAAAGGTTGTAAACTGAGTTTTTTGTCACATACGAAAGGCACTGAGAAAGCGAAAATTAGCAATATATTAGCACTAGACTAGGAAACAAATTTTCAAAGATAATCAAGTGGTATAAAAATTAATCAAAAAGTACAACATTTACAAATGTTTCTTCCCAATAACTTATGAATATTTTCGTTTCAGTAGAATGAAGTCGGAAAGTACAAATTTGGTAATGAAACAATCATTTCAGCCTTTGAGATTTTATTCAAAGATGCAATATACACGTTCACTTCAAATGTAATGCAGTTAAGTGAAAATTTAACTTTAGTTCATCAATACAATATATTAGTTATGTACAATTAATTATTTATTTCGAAGCTTTTGAGTCAAAGAGAAACATATTTACAAAACGATGGTTCTTATTTCAATACTAATTTAAATCACAGCGCTGATGCTTCTCATGAATGTCAGATATTTTCTTAGACATGTTTCTAATGAAATTACTATATAAACTTCTTTTAAGAAAGAAATGGACTTCATGAAAAAAATCTATGACAATGCAAGTCAATGATGCTTGGTAACTTCGAGCAAATATTCAGTATGAGCTGGGTTAACAGTCTCTATTCCAATAGTGTACTAAGATAAAATTTCCAGTTCTTTTCTTAATTTCTGATTCAGCGTGGTAGTGTTATTGAAGTTAAATCTTCCGTGCAAAACGTTATTAAATCAAATAATATAACTATTTAATAAAATTTTTTTTCCAAGACTTTACGAGGCATTGTAAACGATAAATAAGAAAATATTTGAAAATCCAATGATTTGCAGTGGCCGAAACGTTAAAAATTGGTAATACTCAAAGTTTTCAAAAGGTTTATGGAAACACGATAACATCATAGTCATCCTCAAATAACTTCCATCGAAACTGAACGAATTACTGAACGAAACTGAACACTTTATGCACAAAATTTACTTGGAATGCAAGAAAAAAGAAACATTAGAGGATTCAAAATGAAGATACTTTCCGGAATGAAATGTACAGTATTTCAGGAAGTATTCACTTAACTTCTAACTTTGTTGTAATGAGCATATGTGAGACACGAAATGCATTCGGATGCGAAAAAAAACAAACAAACATTTAATTATCTGGCAATGAATCAAATTTCATTTTAAATGTAATGGCATGAAAAGCAGAAAAATATATCTAAGTAGAATATCTTGATGATAATATCTGAATGTGTTTGTTTTTTTAAGGCGAAAAATGTTCACTGCAGTTTCCGTTAGGGCTCAAATGAAGCAGTTTGCTTTTCTGAGCTGGAAAAATTTTACTTTAAATTTTTAAGACGAAACATCACCACTGTTATTTCGTTTTAAAATGTAAGGGGGAAAAAGTTACACTTTAATTTTAAAAACTCGAAAAAAATTCATTTAGATTTTTTTAGGTCGAAAAATTTTCACTTTAACTTTTTTAGGGAGAAAAATCTCCACTTGGATTTTGAAAAGTCGAAAAAAATTCATTTAGATTTTTTTAGGTGGAAAACGTTTCACTTTAATTTTTTTAGGAAGAAAAACATTTTTATTGGTTACGGTATACTTCATTCTCACACTAACCTTTTTTTTTTTTTTTTTTCTTTTTTCTTTTGAGTTGTAATATTTCTGAACCTGAATCTTCAGAAAATGAAATCATTCCGATTTATCAAATTCCTTCTAAGTGTAGAATATAGTCTTCAAACAGAATATTTTAGTATAAATAAATGCATTATAGACTAAAATATGATTAAAAATACTTCATTAGTTTTCAGGCCCTATTCCTGTAACTGGTTAAGGTTCTTACCCCTGACTTATCCCATTCGGGACATTTTCGGAAAAAATATTCACTCCTTGTTCATGTTTTCCATATTTAGACATTTTCCCCCCTTCTTATATGTTATATTTCACTATTGCTCTTTGGCTTGGTAGGAAGATTTTTCATGAATGTTGCATACCTCTCCTATACGTCTGTGACTATTCTAATAAATAACATTACCAACTAGTGTAAATAATATCTCTAGATATATAGGTATTCTCTTGAATGTTTGCTTAATATGTAAATTTGTGAAGCATTTCTGTTTGAATACTTGCATTTGAATTTTTCTTTTTAAGATTAAGTCACACTAAAATGTATTAAAGGTTCATTTAAGTTACCAATGTTTACCCATAATATGGAGTTTATGTCAATATTATATGTTTTGTATGGTATTTATTCAAAAATGTTTCTAATATCTGTGAAAAATTAAATATCGGATGTACTTAAAGAGCTTAAGTAAAGTAATGTCAGTTTGAAATGCGTATCTTCAGTTAACATGAATATATTGAAGTTACGTTGTATTATTATTTGGAAATTCATCTCAATATTCCCTGTTATGTAGGATTTTATTTGCTATGTATCATAACTTAAAAATCATCCTCAAAAAGCTGTAAGAGTTCAGTGTTTGTCAATTTGAAATGCATATCTTAAGTTAGAAAGAATATATTAAAGAGCTTTGAGACTTGTAAAAATAATGATCATACTCTTTGAAAAAAAATATTGCGAGCTGAGAAATTTTTATATTCTAAGTAGGGAAAAAGATGACAAAGTTTCACTTCCGTGACTGAACATTAATTCCATGTCCAGACATCCTTTCATTTTAGATGTTTTACACAAATATGGCTCTATAGTGAATTTAAAATATTACATTACAATGTGGATATTCTTCTCTATAGTTAAAAATTCTGTAGCTTGTTAAAAAAATAAGGCTGTGTTAAGTTCAAATATAGCAGTGTTTATGAAGGTCTGCGGTAAATGGTGGGATCACATTAAGAATCCGGGTGAAGTTTTCACGTGATAGAAATCAAAATTTAACGTATGTTCGGTGATTTAAATACAATGTGTACAAGAAAATCCAAGATATTTTTGTAAAATATTTCAAAGAGTCAATCTGTGTTAGTAATATATCTGAAACCTACTGCTCAATAAAAAGGAGTGTTCTGAATATATTCATGTAAATGACTGTAGTGTAAAATAATAAGAAATGAAATGCTGTTGGTACGTATTAAACTTGGGTAGACAATAATAAGAAATTTCATATTGTTTCGTATGTATTTGAACTAAACTGGCTAGAGATGTCCATATATTAGTTCAAGTAGATTTTATGTTGTGAAAATTTACTATTTCTGAATTAGAAGGTTTAATTCAAAGTCAGTAGACCTTTAAAAATTCCGTATAAGTCTGTATTTATTTTTAGGAAAAAAGGAATCAGAAATATTAACAGGGAATATGTTTTAGAAACATGATAAAGGTTAAATGTAAGGCAAAATGTCTAAATGAAAAATATAAAGTTAAAAATTTACATTTTTTGACATATTTCGTGAATCCTTTGAACAAGAATGAGATGTGTAAAAGAGAATCCGCGACGTTTTAGTATAGTGATTCGAAAAGTTAGTATAATAAGTTAGAAGAGAAAGTTTTTGTTTATCTTAAGTATTAGTAGCGTAAAAAAAAAAAAAAAATAAGAAGAAATATAATATGCTAAGTAAGCTATATGGAAGGAAAATCGTACTTATTGGTTTAAATTTGCAGAAATTATGATCCATGAAAGCCTCTAGAGGGAAATCATATTCGTGTAAGTTCCAGCTTAAATTTCATAGACAGAGAAATATATATATAACTTTCCGCTTCGAGAAATGGAGGTGTAACATCAATAAGTATTTAAAACATTAAGAAAAACCTTAAGAGGAAAATAAAAGAAAGAAAAAAGAAATGGGAGAATAAAATTCTTCAAAGAATTTAAAAAATACTTTTATATAAAAGAAAAATTTTAAATTACTTCTTGAAATAAAATATAGGAAAAAAGACCGAGTTCGTAAAAAAGAAAGAAAAAATCGTATGAAAATAATTACAGATTTTGAAAAACAAATAAAGTGAAGAATGTAAAACACGGAAAGGAAAGATTAAACTGAAGAGGAAAAAACCTTTTGTAAAACAAAAAAGAGAAAAAAAAAATTAAAATTGTGAAAACATATTACTTTTGCAAGTTAAACGCAGGGGGAAAAGAATGTAAAACTTAAAAATGGGAGAAAAAACCTTATGTTTGTATATAAAAAATATGGTGTGAAAATGAGTACATTTAATTTAACAACGAGAAGAAAAGAAAATTACGTAAATTATGTTTGTAAGATAAAGAAATGAGAAATTTAAAATATCTTAACCTAAAATAGAAACAAAGTAAATTTAAAGCTATGAATTCTTTCATTATCGAGAATGTACAAAGTTTCATTATCGAGAATGTACAAAATTCTTGCTTACAATATATCTCCCCGATTTCCGTACTTGAGTCCTTTTCTGTCGTGTAAGAGAGGGTATATTTGATCAGTGTCACATAAGAACATCATACAAACCTTCCTAGAATATCCCTGCTGTTTTTTCCAAGAATTGCCTATGTACAATCTATCAGCCTCATGCTGGTTTCCGCTGCACAATATCAGATGAACGTGTAAGAGGGGATAGATGCTATCAAAATAATAGAGATAAAAGCACGGTTTTGTGTTATCGTCCACGTTTCCCATGCCATAAATAGACAAATACATGAAAAATTTTCGTTAAATCCTACTATACTAAGTCAAATAGAATAATCAATTAAAAATAATGGTCATGAACCACGTGAACCATTCAGAAAGCGCTATGGGTAAGACTACTGCCCTCTAGCGGTGATTGCTGAACTAAATAGAATGTTCCAGAAATTTTATCATGTATCTGCATGTTGCAATCACGTGGTGGAATTTCGTTAATAGATAAGCGCTTACATGAAACCGGATTACAACACAAACAGGATGAAACATGTGGCTGACGTAGCAATAGCAAGACGGTGACAATGTGTGATGACTTCACGAACAGAATGTTGCACGTTCGTAGTTGATGACATACAACCCCGCGTACTCCTCGGTAAATTCCTTTCCCCCTCTTTGCCTCAGGAGGTTCCGCCCTCCGGGATCCCTCGGATCCCTGTGGCTCCAAAGTGACATATTCTATCTACTTACATAGTTCTAGCTTTATTATATAGTATTTGAATAGAACATGTGGCAACGATTATATAATTCTTTAAATGATATAAATCTTGTGTATTCTGAGTTTATAATATGAACAAATATAATACTGTTAAGTAAACCTAGCGCCAGAGTGTCGCTATGGTAAACAAAGTGAATTTTAAAGAATGCATTTATTCTATTGTGGTTTATGCGCTGTCGGCGAAGTAGTTTTAATTCAATCTAATAAGTTTAAATAAAATGCAAGAAAAAAAATGCGTATAATTTAATACTCCGTACAAGGAAGTCATGGGGTGTACACATCAGATTTTTTTAAATTGAAACAACTGGAGAAATATAAGACGAAATGCTATGGAAAAATTCTTGCTTACAATATATCAACTCTCTCCCCGATTTCCGTACTTGAGTCCTTTTCTGTCGTGTAAGAGAGGGTATTTTGATCAGTGTCACATAAGAACATCATACAAACCTTCCTAGAATATCTCTGCTGTTTTTTCCAAGAAGTAATGGATAGGTATTCCGTTCCTCTTTAAGTCCTTTTCTACTTTACAGGAAGTGATATATTTTTTACTAAGTTGATTAAGAATCACATTTTTCAATGCTTGTTTGGTAATTAAAACTACACTGGTGTGCAAAAATTAAGGACGAGACGGTTTTTTCAATATAACTTTGTACGAGGGTTGGAACTTTAATAGTGGCAACTATTTATTTACAAGGAATACAAAAGTGATTCATGTCACCATGTTTTACAGTCCTTCAATATAGTCGCCAGCATTGTGTACAACCCGTTTCCAACAATGTGGAAGTCGCAGAATACCTGTAGCAGCGCCTGTTTTGTTGATAGTTTGAATGGACCGGTCTACTGCCGCAAGAATCTCAGGAACAGTTTGGAAGCGAGTGCCACGAAGTGGTTCCTTCATCTTAGGAATTAAGTCATAGTCACACGGGCTTAGATCTGGGGAGTATGGTGGATGGTAAAGCACTTTCCAGCCCCATCGCTTGAACAAATCAGTCACAGCTTGCGCTGCATGCGGCCGAGCATTGTCATGCAAAATGAGAGGAGCGTTCTGCAGAAAGTGTTGCCGCTTTTTCTCAAAGCTGGTCGGAGATTGTGCTGCAAAAATGAGCAGTAATACTGCGCAGTGACGGTCTGCTGTGGGGGAACGGTATGCGTTAGGATGACACCATTACAGTCGTACACGAGAATCACCATAACTTTCATATTGCTGCGGTTCTGACGAAATTTCGAACGTCGTGGTGACCCGTGATGACGCCATTCGTTTGATTGGCGTTTCAGTTCTGGCTGGTACGATCGGGCCCAAGTCTCATCCAGCGTAATGATACGGCGTAAAAAAGCATCTCCTTCGCGCTCATAGCGCTCCAGGTGGGTTCCGGCAGCATCGTATTGTAGCGATTTCTGCATTTCCGTCAATTGATGTGGAACCCATCGTGAAGCAATTTTTCTCATGGACAGGCGTTCCTTCAGAATGTGCAGCACAGTCGTATGCGCTAATCCTGTTTGTCCGGCCAGCTGACGAATCGTTTGGCGGCGATCACTGTCCATTCGTGCGGCAACAGCTTGCATCTCTGACACTCGGACGACCTGCCCGCAGCATGTCTGCCACGTTTTGGCGTCCTTCATTGAATGCTTTCACCCATCTTGATACGGTTCTGTAAGGCAATGCAGATTCCCCGCAAGACTCTTGAAGCCCTTGATGACACTGTCGTGCTGTACGACCTCTGGCACATTCAATTTTTATCCAACATCGTTGCTCTTGTTTTGGAAACATCCTGACAACACTTACTTTAGACCGCGAGCTAATACAAGGATCCGTTCTTCGCGTCACTCCGCATACGCGTGACGTAGGCAAGACGAGTCTTTTTCCTGAGAGATAAGGTAGGTATGTAGTTCACGTGTGGTATACGCGATATTCTTTGGTTTAGTTGCGTGGCGTTTTTTCAGCTGTGTTGCCATTATTAAAGTTCCAACCCTCGTACAAAAGATTTCCAAATCAACACAATTAATACCGTAAAATCCCCAAAACGTAAGAACATGAGTAATGCTAGCAACACTTACTAAAAGAGAAATCAGAGGGATAAAAAGAAGCTTTATTGAAAAAGTAGCATGGAGCGCAATGCGACTGAAGGCCAAAACATCCCTGTGATGGGTGTCCAGCAAGAAACATCCGGTCTTTAATAGGGGATATGATGTCCCCTGACTGCTAGGCAGGTTTCACAGCGTCTGCCCATGCTGAGAATGAGGGTGTCAATGAGTTGTTGAGGCATTGCTGCTCATTCGTCTTGCACCGCCAATCGAAGCTCCGGAATCGTTACTGGTGGTAAGGTACGAGCTACCAAGCGTCTGCCTAGAAAATCCCATACATGCTCGATGGGATTGAGATCCGGAGATCGTGCCGGCCAATCCATATGTTCAATATCCTCACTCTCTAAGAGCTGTTCGGCAGCTACTGTGCGATGACATGATGCATTGTCGTCCATGAAAAGGAACTGCGGACCCATAGCGCCTCTAAAAAGACGCACATTTGGAAGAAGAATCTCGTTACAATAACGGGTCCCGTTGACTGAACCTGCGTCGAAGATGTGAAGGTCTGTACGACTACCAAGCATGATACCTCCCCAAACGAGAACACCGCCACCTCCATACCTGTCCCTTTCAATGATGTTCGAGGGATGATTGCGGCTTCCCCGCTCTCTCCAGATGAGTATGCGATGAGAATCGCTACTCAGACTGAATCTGCTCTCATCTGTAAAGAGTACTCGTCGCCATTCATTGTCTCTCCAATTCCGGTGTTCCCGGCACCACAGAGAACGCCTTCTCCGATGGGCAGGCGTTAGAGGTACACACCGTACAGGGCGTCGTGCAAACAGACCACCGTGCAGTCTTCTGGCCACGGTAAAACGCGATATCGGTCGTCCAGTCGCCTGTGTCGTGTGTCTAGCGATTTCTCCCGCTGTCTGCCGCCTGTTTCTTCTTGCCTGTAAGGCAATATAGCGGTCATCTGCGGGTGTGGTTCCTCGTGGTCGACCAGTACTAAACCCCCGGATAGCTGTTCCTGTAGTTTGAAATTGTCTCCAAAGTCGTGAAACGATGCTGTGATTAATTCCGAACTCTGCAGCCACACTTGTCACACTGCGGACTTCCTCCAACTTCCCAATGATTCGACCTCGGGTAAAAGCATCCAGATGTCGTCTAACAGATTGATTATTCGCAATTTCTCGCTGAGGCAGCAACTCGGTGTGATTTAAACTGCTATACGGCGTGCAATCTCTTTGCCAGAAATACTGATCTTACACCGACAACATGCTTTATACTACTCAGACACTCCCCCATTACGTCTTCCTGCATATCTGCGCATGTGCTACCGTACATCACCTTACTTAATCTCCTGATTGGTCTTTCTGTCCGCTCTGCCTCTTCGTTCAGCTGATATGCTAATTTTTCGACTTCGTCCTTAATTTTTGCACACCAGTGTATACTGAAATGTGGCAAACGGTATTATTATTTTTTTTCTGATGCAACAACTAATGCATCTTCTTCGAGTTTCTCTGAGTCCTCTTCTGTCTCGGGAAAAAAGATAAATTTTACCCGAACCATAACAAAAATTACCTAGAAATATGAACCAAATCAATATGGGTTTACTTTTGTTATTATTTGCAAGAAGTAACGTCATTATCGGAGTTTCTTTTTTTTTCTTCCTTACCGAAAGGAGTGCTTGACACACATTGTTCCGTGTTTACTTGTTAATACTACCGATACGAGGCAGAACAATACCGGTTTTTATGACCCCTATCCAGTCTTGGGAAAGATTTTTTATTTATTTTTCCCCCCAAAACTATATATATTAAAAAAAAAAAAAACTAAGGAATATGAGCCGAATCGGTATGGGTTACCTTCGTTGTTTTTAAAAGAAGTAAGGGATTTTCTTCAAGTTGATTCTCTGAATCGTTTTCCGCTTTATCAAAAGAGAAGCTCGTTAAGAATCATATTGTTTGTTTAAAAAATATCGAGAAATAGCGTTCGAAAGAGATTTTTAGAGTGTCCCCATGCCGCATAGACACTATACATTTATAAATATCAATGCTTTCTCCGGTATTCGAACCCGGACCATTCGGTACGGCAATCAGCGTCGCTAACCCTTATCCTGGTTGGGCGGCTGAGCAGGAAGTATTGCAATTATTGTTGGATTTCTTGTTGTCAATCTTGAAATGTGAAAAAACGGGAGGTTTTCGAGGTTCGCTGCGGCATAATTTCAAATGAACTCCAAATTGACTTCAAATATTTTTTGCAAGGAGTAATGGCCACTGTTATGCGATGATTATTTGAAATAAAAGCTACAAAGAAACATTTTCAGACATTCTAAATTCCGAACTAAAAAATCAGTAGATTTTTTTTAAGAAATCGAGAGAATTTTTTTTTAATAGAAAACTGAAAATCCTACCTAATTACATCTAAAAGTGCAAAAAGAGTGTTAGAAAGTTACTGGTATATTAAAAAATTTTTAAGGAAAAAACAGTTTAATCAGTTATCGTACAACTGTTAAAATCAGTAGCAGACTTTCTTTAAGAAAGCATATCATAATTTCGTTCACAGCAATTGCAAAGCATCATTATTAATATTCATTTTTATTACTTCCTTGTACGAAGTAAAAAGGAAGTGAATAATTGAACTACGTTGTTCTTATCTTCCGGTTAAGGTTTTTATGCTTTTAGGAAATCTGCAAACAATATTTGTAGAGTTATCAACAATTTAAAAGCCGTTTAATTGCGTTTAAGCCTAATTTTTAAATAACATGGCGGACATATTTGTTTACATTTGGAACAGCAGAATAGTAGATTTGTTGTCAAACTAGAGAGACTAAACTTCGTAACAACAAAGATAACGCCTTCATTTATTATTGCGAATTAAATCATGCTTAATTCTTTCTGGAATTTTTCAAGAAAATAAGTGTTTAAGACTTACTTCGTAATTTTTAATATAGATATTTTGAGTTTTTATGTATTTTTGCCTCGTCGCGAAGGGAGAACTGAATTAATTGGATTAGAAATACTGAATCGTCAGTGAAAAACTGTTTCTTTTTTGTTCTGTTTGCTTAATTTCTTTTACACATCGTTCTAGATTTATTATAGTATTTGAATAGAACATGTGGCAACGATTAGATAGTTCTTCAAATAATATGAACGAAATATAACGCTGTTAAGTGAGCCTAACACCAGAGTGTCGCTATGGTAAACAAATATAGCGAATTTTAAAGAGAGCATTTATTCTATTGTGGTTTATGCGCTATCGACCAAGTAGATTTAATTGAATCCAATAAGTTTAAATGAAATGGAAGAAAAAACAAGTATAATTTAATATTTTGTACAAGGAAGTCATGTGTTGTAGACATCAGATTTTTTTACTAGGTTTTTAAGACACTAATTGTTCTATATTTATTTGGTATTTAAATCTATCGGAACACGTAAACTGAAATGGTATTAACTATCTTTCTGATGAAAACATTAATGCATCCATAGTCATTAGGCTATTTCGAAATAGAAGACATCAAAAATGAGCAATGCCCTCGCCGTGACTGGAACCATGAAGTGGTCTGACCATTACACCATGATGGCATGTTAAGAAGGCGGGAGAAATACCTTATACTTCTCAGAGTTTCTTTAAACTTTTTCCTGGCTTAGAAAATTTGATACGCTTTACTAAATAATAGCATACCTGCCAACCTCTAAAGATAAAAATTCAGAAGAACACGAAGAATTAATATCATGCTTTGATATTAAAAAAATAACAATTTATACAAATAGAAAAAAGAAAATTGTACTTACATTAGTAAATCTCAATTAAGTAGTAACTAAAAAATTTATTAGGAAACATAAAACAAGAACTTAATGTTACACAAAAAAAATATTGCAATGAATTTAGAGTGCATTTTTTGGCTTTAGCCAAAAATTCTTTGGAAAATTTCCTTTCATAACAATTAGTTTCCTTATAACATTTAGCAATTAAAATGTATTCTAGAGTTTTTGGTGAAACTGAAGAACGAAACAGTTTTGTTTTTCTTCACAACACTGAAGACTCTCTCGCACTCAGCATTACTGTGTGGAATTACGAGAATAGCATATAAAACTCTTGCTAGTCTATCATATTTTGGTGTTCCATCAGCTCTTTTTATTCTTTTTAAGGTACCAACGAGGACATCAAGTCTATCTTCTCCAGAACTGGCAAAGTCTTCAAACTTTGCAGCAGAAAATTGGTTCTGTAGTTCATCTAAAGCATCATTATGGCATTCATTTTCTTTAATTGTTAACAAAAATGAAAATTTATCAATAAAAAAAAAAACGAATCTTTTCAAAAGATGAATTTTCAATTTGTTTCAAATTTGCCACTTCAGCATTTAAACTTCATTTTGCAAAGGAAACTTCCTTACAATGTAATCACAGGCTGAGGAAAAGTACTTTCTAACACATTGGAAAAATTCTTTTTTCTCATGATCTTTCAAAGAATTTACAAGTTCGCTGGTTTGATTTCCAATTATAAAATCATTGCCATCCTTTTGATTTGCCAAACTATTATAGGCAACACGAATCAACACACTGTTTTTCACAACGGACGGTTTTACAAACTTAGTATAAAGTTCTTTCAAAAGATCATTAAGAATTTGGATATGCAGGGCAGATTTTGGCGAAGCTGATTGTAGAAGGGTATTTACACTTTCAAAAATCTTAATGGTACTTAACACAAAACTACAATATGCTTTGTTCAAATCCGAAGAAAGAAGACGTCGTTGCTGCCATCGATTGACACCGAAAATGCTGAATTCTGGAGTGCAACTATCGTTTTACTTTGTGCATCGCAAGCAATTTCGTTCACAATAGAAGATGTTTTCGTGAGAGCACAAGCATATTTCTGAGCAATCTTGGAATTGAAAAACATCCGTCTGAAAAGTTCACCGGCGTGATCGGCAGCGCTTAGCGGCACGTTTTGTTCGATGAGGAATGCAGTAAACAAACACTCT
The DNA here is from genome assembly GCF_044657685.1 of Stegodyphus dumicola. Taxonomy (NCBI): domain Eukaryota; kingdom Metazoa; phylum Arthropoda; class Arachnida; order Araneae; family Eresidae; genus Stegodyphus; species Stegodyphus dumicola. The sequence goes on from NC_140768.1 coordinate 179,941,451, forward strand.
GCCAAAATGACATCGGCATCCGAATTCGTAGCCGAATTTCAAAAAAAATCATCCACTTTCTTTGATGTTGTCGAAGTCGAAGCATTAACTTCATGCTTTTTAGATTTAACATGCTTCACAATGTCGCTTCTTCCACCGTGACTTATAATGAAGTCACACACGCACACGTTGCAAAATGCATAGTTATTTTCTTTGAAGGATTCTTTAATTGTTGGAAATTCGGCTTTGTAGGCAGGCCGAAAATATTGAGAATACGGATTTTTTGAACTCATTTCGTAACAACGACGTTTTAAGAAAATTTGTAGCACGTGAAGAAAAAAAAAAAAAAGAAAGAAAGAATGCGACAATCCACGCTCGCTGAGTAATTCCCTTGCTGCTGAAGCGGACGCGAAAAAAATCTGGCGCCCACAAAGAAAAGAGTGGGAGAAACAAGTTCAGCGCATTGGATTGGCTGGTTAAGTGGCAAGTTGGGAGAAACCGCAGGTTACTGGATTCGAAGTAGTCGGTAGTTGGCGGTAAAGCACGATGCAATTGGCGAAAATCGCTGAATTGGCGAAAAATTCTAAAATTTCGACAAAAATCACTAAAAACACTTGAAAAAGGAAAAAAATCGTAAAAAATGGATTACGATCGTAAAATCGTAAAGACAAACGCATTTTCGTAAAAATTACAAAAAATTCGTAAAAGTTGGCAGGTATGTAACAGTGAAAGCAACATAATCAATATGGATTATTTCCCTATCAGCATTATTAGAGTTTCTTTATAGTTCTTTTCTTACCGGAAGAGATGGTTATTACCAAGCTCATTAAGATTGATATTGCTCGGTGTTTATTTAGCCATAAAAAGCACCGAGAAATATCAGCCGAAACGATACTGGCTGCCTTTCAACGAGCTCCTTTATTTTCAGTTCTTACCAGTAAAAATATTTATTACCAAGCTCAGAAAGGTTCATCTTGTCCGGTGTTTATTTAGCCGTAAAAAACAGCAAGAAATTCGAGCCGAAGAGACAATGATTACTTTTCTTAAGGAAGAAATAGTAAAACTTCTCCGAGTACAAAAAAGAAACAGTTTTTCTCTGGAGAGAGAGAGAATATACACACTGTTCGATACCGCTTCATTCCAACTTTCGTGAGTAGGCATGAAAGACTTTTCAGTAAGACACTGAAAGCGAGACAGCGGTATTACTGTCAGTAATCATGAAATCTATCTCAAAGCATGGTCATTAGTTTGGAGAGTGAAGAGACAGTTGCAGCTCATCCTACAGATGGACGAGAAAATTCAAATCTTGGAGAGACCCAAAAAAGGATCTCGTAAAATTATCCCAAACAGTTATGCTGCCACCACCGGCCTGTACAATGTCTGTCTGACACGGAGGCTGTAGTGCTGCGTTAAGTTTAAACCACACACAAACTTTACCATATGCCTGGAGTTGCAGGAATATCGATTCATAGGACCAGATGGCACGTTTCCAGAGTTCCACTGTCCAGTTGCGATATAATTTGGCAAATTTCAGCCACAGCAAATCACAAGCGCCTAGACATTGGGTTCTCATCTATCCCAGAGCTCCCCACTCTCGGTTGCTCGCCAGACGTCACTTCCGTTTCAGAAGATGTAAATAAGTTGGGAGGGGGGGGGTTGAACCAAAGAATCTCTAAGGAGAAGAAGTAAAGGTTCTCCGGGGCAAATGTGGCTCCGTCAGACCGAAGAGACACATTATGTATATATTCCTGAAGCTTACTTTAAAGGGGCAAAACATTCCAAAGCTATCCACCCTCCGTACCTCACTGCACATGTGCGAAATAACATCAGGAGGCAACAAAGCAGCATCAAAGAATGCAGCATGCCGTCGGCCATGTTAGCAATCTTTTACCACGTTGTTCGAAAACGTTCTTTGTTGTTGTAGTCAAACTTTGCTCTTGGTTTTCACAATGGTCATTCCAAATAATTGTCTAAACGTTTTCATGGTAATTTGTTTTTAAAGTTGTTGTCGGATAATTATAATGTATTTCAGTGTTTTCAATTTATTTAGGGGTGCCTTTAATTGTCTTTAAACATTTTTTTTCTGTTTCCGTTAGTTATTGCAAATTTTGCTTTTAAAATTTCACTGTAAAATGGATCCATAAAAATTTATTACGTTTTGTATGGCATGTGTTTTCCCCCCTTTTCAAGTTTACAGAAGAAAAGAATTAAGAAATTTATTTCATTTAAACTTTGTCTTCGTACGGCTCGCTGTTTAAATTGAAAGTAAAAATTGGACAGGATTTCTATAATTCGCCCCAAAATTCCAACTAACATCCTTTTGCTCATAAAACTCCAGAAATGTATGAAAATAAAACATTTTGAGTTATTTCAAAGTAAAAAATTTACTATCTCCTCGAACTGCGCTGTTTAAATTTCACCCTGCACTGGTGTTTCACTGTATAGCGGTGGCTCTTCGGTACAGCGGCGCAGAGGCGAAACAGGTTTACATTGCGTCTATGGAAGCTTTCATTCTTCTCCTTAGAGATTCTTTGGTTGAACCAAAGTTCAACCGTGGTTGTCGTCTTTCTCAGAGCCGTATTATTCCATGCAGCTCTTAAATATCGTGTGCCCTCAAAATATACATTTTTAAATGGTTAATGAAGTAGTGTTTTTTACTTCTGTTGTTATAATGTTACCTATAATATTAAGCAGATAAGTTTTTATGAGTAACATTATAATGAAATAATATATTTCGAATGATATTTTTTTTTTAATATTTACCATTCGGAAGATGTTAGGTGTTACATCCAATAAGTGATTTCAGTAAAATAAAGATTATTATAATTTTATTGGCTCTGTGAGATGACTGAGAAGTTTTATGCACTCCCAAAGTCACCAAAATTAACAAACTGGTGTGGTGTAATCTAAATTCAAATGACTTCAAACTGCATAAAAATAACAAAATGTATAATTTTTCTATTTTATTTATAATGATGTTCTAAGGAATTTAAATGCTATTTAAAATCTGTGGTATTGTTAAGTATGTTATGAATAAGGACAGGCAGTTGTGTCAAACTAAAATGCTGAAAGCGGTAGGTAAATAGATAAAGAAAAATGTCTTTAAAATATAGTTTGGGAAAAATGAATATGTTAACTGTGTTAAGTTGTGAATTCATTAACGCACTTCATGTACTATAGCTAGCACTGATAAAGATAAAGTTTTCTTAATATCGATAAACAAAGTACATAAAAACATATTCCTACATATCATTAAAATATTAGTATTTTTCATGAATTCCAGAGAAAATATGCTAATGAATAATAAATACCATGGTAAAAAAGATTCCCTAACTTGATACATAAGAAAGGAATATCACCATGTAACACATTGTTCACTTGTGTCAATATCACAGGCATTTTCTTCAGATTCTCCTTTGACAAGTTGTATCTGTTAAAATGCCCCTGAGGTAGGAAAACAATCATCTGCTGATGGGACAGGTGCATATTTAAAACATAGAGATTCACAGCATTCGTAACGATATCAAACATGTTTTCACAATGCTTGAACCTACACCTTTTTCAACGTAAATATTGAGACACATTTTTCATCACATCAAATGCATACAAAGAGGCTACTAAATTTAGATTCTGTTTCTCCAGGGAAGCTTGTATTTGAGAGAAATATGAAGCTATAAATGTGAGACTCTTATTTAGAGATGTCTTTTTAAATAATGCCTAAGCATTTTAATCGAAGAACATAAAAAATATTGACAACATCTGTGGTTTTGACAAAATACTAGTCATTAGGGCCAACCTTACTGTATTTTCTGCCCACGAAAGCATACAGAAAGTAAAAATCTGTTAATCACCCTTCACTGAAACCAGAAATAATTGAATAAAGATAGAACACTTCACAAAGAAATCTATAAAAAAACTTCAGTATTTGGCATTCTGTGCAATCACCCTATCTCCACCTCTTAAAAACGCTACTACTTGCCAAAATAGCAAGCTCACGCTACCATATTCTTCACTTTTTCAAAACTGGATTTAAAGGCAACAATATATCAACTGCAATCTCTCTAAAGACTTTTGCTCTAGCAGGTAATTCTAAAAACATCCTTTTTACATTAGAAATAAGTTTGCAATTGTCTGTGAACAATTCATGAAACTTTTTGGCAAGGTGTACAGGGTGTGCATTTTAGATACATTATTTTGAGAAACGACCCTGTAAATGCCTCACATTTTTTATACATCTCATCATTCAGGAAAAGAATGGCATAGTCATGTTTACTTCTATTAAGACGAAATAAATTCTATTGATGAAACTTGAGATATACCGAAACTGTTGGTTTCTTTCTACATCTGCTATCAGGAGGAATATATCTGATATTTTAGGGTGTAAGGTTTTAGTTGCAATGTTACATATGAATTTTACCACAGCATTCATTCATGAAAAAGAATTGCTGTCCAAAATCACACTTTGGATATCCTAAACTGCACCAATGTAAGCAGTATGTCAATATGTTCTTCTTAAAATAGATTTATAGGGAATTTATCACTTTCAAAATATCTTTTTGCAGATGGACTTTTAACTTTCCAAAATGTCATTCAATTCAAATCATTCATGAACTACTTATGACATGACATGCAGCTGTAAACACTAGTAAATGTTTTGTTGTTTCACTGACATTACACTTCCTCTTAATTGTATGTTTGTGCTATGCTACAAAATAAAAGTTTTGAGCACTAAGTGGTTTTTCTGGTGCTTATGTATCAATAAAAGTGTCCATTCCAAATTCTTTTGAAAAATTGTTCATTTTCCCTATCATTGAAAGCTTATTCTTAAGCTTGGCAGTATAGCACATAAGGCAAAGCAAAGAAACAAATGAAACTGAGAGAAGAAATTTTGACAGAACCTAGTCATCACTCTGGCATTCATGCTGCTAAGTTCGTCAACAATAACCTTCCTGAAAAGGAGCATTTCATCCATCTATTTTTTTAGGTAACTTCTAATTATCACACCCCACCACCACCAAAAATTATAAATTTGTTGCCAACTTTGGAGAGAGATGTTGAGTACTTTTGTGTCTATTTTAATAATGCATCCAGTGCCACCTATTTCTTTTTTTCTACAGTACACACATACTCTTTTTTTTTTTTTTTTTTTTTTTTTTTTTTTTTGTGCTACTGTTTGATTTCTTGGACACAGCATTGAAATCAAAATTTTAAAATAAGAAGGTAAAAAAAAAGAGGTCCATAAAGCCTTTAACCCTTTGATGGGCGGCGGGATGGCTTTTTTTTTATCAGTTTTTATCTCCAAGATGACAGCTGCAAAATTCTGTTTAAAATACATACAATAATACCTTTCAGTTTCCTAAATATATAACAGATGGTGGCACTAGTAATTCATAGAAATCATGTAGGAAAAAATTCTTTGCAGGTCTAATTTTGAAGCATTTTTTGTTTTAATTTCTTATGCAATTTAAATCATTTGGACAACTTTTGGTATTAGAATGAATATTTTTTTTTCTTGCAAATAAAAAGTATTATTTGAATTCATATATATATATTAATTAAAAATGGTTGAAATGAAAAGGTGGGACAAATTTGTCCCATCACGCATGTAGGAAATACTGCTACTAGGGGACAGGACTATTGAAAATGTTTTCCGAACATTTGTTCCATTGTGATTTTGTACTTTCGGTTTAATTTTCTGAAATTTTTTTGGTAGGTTTATGGTTATTTCTAAGGTATCACAAACTATAATAATCATATGAGATATGCTGATTAATTTGACCACTTAAAAATGTCTATATCAGACTGAGAGAAAAAGTGTCAAATGGTGGCTCAGAATTTTTTTTCATTTCCTTGATGTTTGTGTAGTTAATTCATTCATATTGTGTAAACAGTTACTCGCAGAGTGAGAACATTTAAAATATCTAAAATTGTTTAAAATGTATATAGCTGGAAATTTACTGAATATGAGTTCTATAAAGAGAAAAAAATACCAGACTCCTGTACATGTAAAGTAATAGTAAAATTAATATAAGTTAATTTTACTAAGACATAGGTCATCAAATGAATTTTCAATATAATGTAATTTTTAAACAATGAAAATTTTAAGAAGAATGTTGCCCCTGAATATTTGTCTTGTTGTTTATCATAACTGTGAGAGGAAAATTTTGTACTGATGTCCGAATTAAATTTTTCATTATTTTTCTTCTTTTTGTTTGTTTAAAGGTTCCTTTCTGTACAATTTTTTTATTAGCTGGTATGTTTACAGTTGGAGGTTCAAAGTGTGGTATACTCGTATTTATTGCAGATTTATAAATTTTCTCCATTTTAGTTACTTCATTAGGTGTTGTTATTGAGTTTAGTAAGCTTGTAAATTTATTCAGCAGTGCTATTTTTCTTTCTGCTAATGTCAAAGTTTGTGATGTACTTTGCATTAATTCATTTACTATTACTATATCATTTGTGTCGTCTATTATCAATGAAGGATCATTACAGGAATGATGAACTATATCTGCTGGACTGTTTTTCTGCATCTGGCATAAATAATGAATATGCTTACACATATTCCACTTAATTGAAGAATCTATACATGTCATCATCAGCCATATCTGACATGAAAACTTTTGGTTGTAATGTGCCAATGCTTTGCTTTATTATTGAGAAGAATATAGACAAAACTGGTTGGTCACTTCGATTCGAAATTAAAAATGCACAAGGAAATCCTTCTCTTAAATTGTTGACAGTTAATAAAACTATAAGCTCAAAGCCATATGCATTCATGCCATGAGTGCCATCTATACATACAATTAGTCAATAAAGTCTGCGTACATCAAGAAAAGTAATATCAAATCCAAATTTATGGTGCGAAAAGGGTAGTTTCTTAAAGTTTTTTTTTAAATGTTTAGTTTCAATAAGGGACTTTGAAATTATTTAACTGTAATATTTTCATATCTAATAATTTATGCACACTAAATTTTAAAAGATAAGTGGTCAGAAATCAAAGGCAATAAAGTTTGCGTACAACGCGAAGGAGGCGGGGTATTTCTTAAACTTTTAAACTTCAAACTTGAGAATGCAAAGAAGGTTACACTTTTAAGGTCATTGACTTCCGAAGAAAATTTCACGTTGATTGGAAGTTGTTATTTCTATTTTCTTTGACGAAAATGACAACCAATAAAGAAATTCCTTTAGTTACGAGACAACTAATTATCAAATTGAGAGATGAAGATAAAACTCTTCGTTATATTGGTAAAACCATTTTCTAGTGGGTAAAGAGTTATTCAAAACTATCTTGACACTGATAGTCTTGCTGTAAAACCAAGATGTAGGAGACCGAAGAAGCTAACGCAGAGGGAAAAAAGAACAATTCTTTTACGAATTAAACAAAATCCTAAACTTTCTGCTGCAAGCATTGCAAAAGACATTTTTTTAACTAGCAACAAGGAAATTTCTCCTGAAACTGTACGAAAAGTGCTGCGAAAGGCCGATTATCATGGACGCAAACCTAGGTCTAAGCCATACATTTCCGAGACAAATAGAAAGAAAAGAATTGCTTCTGCCAAAACATATTTAAACTCTTCGCAGGACTTCTAGAACAATGTAATTTGGTCAGATGAAAGTAAATTTACAATATTTAAAGTTAATGGCCACCCTATTGTATGGAGAAAACCAGGAACAGAACTGAATCTGAGAAATTTAAATCCAACTGTCAAACATGGAGCTGGCGGTGTATGTCGTCGAAAGGAGATGGAAATTTTCACATTATTGATAAAGTCATGGATAAGTATGTTTATCTGGATATTCTGAAGAAAAATCTATGAGACAGTGCCCGAAATTTAAACCTTTCTAATACCTATATTTTCCAACAAGACAACGACCCGAAACACAGAGCTAAAATTGTGAAGGAATATCTCCTCTATTACACTCCAAGGCAATTGCGTACTCCTCCACAGTCACCAGACCTCAATCCAATCGAACATTTTTGGGCAAAATTGGAGAAACGAATTGGAAAACACAATATTACATCACGAAATGATCTAATTAGTAAATTGCAGAAAGAATGGGCGAAATTTATGTCGGATGACACTTAAAAACTAGTTCAGTCAATGCCCAGACGTCTGCAGGCTGTTTTGAAGAATAAAGGATATCCTATAAAGTATTGAAGTAATGTAAAAAACTTATATTTTACTTTTTTTTTTTTTTTTTTTGAAAGTGTACGCAGACTTATTGGATGGAATTTCTGAGTTTTTTGAAAAAATTTAAAAAGTATTACACTGATATTATTTACTTTTTATTTAAGCTTACAATTTTAGCTAATAGAAGAAAAATATGCAATGATTAAAAAACATTTTTCTATGCTTTAAGTGTTTTTTTTAATTTAAAATTTAGTCTGTACACAGACTTTTGTAGCTAACTGTATGCAGTCTGAACTAAATTTTTTTAGCATTTCACTTTGTGATTATTGTCATCATATTTGTCATTATGATGAGAATAAAATCTTCATCGTTAAGGAATGTATGTGTTGGGGATATTACACTTTGTGCCTTATAACATAACACGCATGAAATGTGTGAACTAAGCATTTCATTCACCCACATGTCAACCCTCACATAGTCATTACTATGCTTTAGCCGACCAGCGGTCGAGCAGTAAAGTCGCTGAACACTGGTAGTTCTGTCCGAGGTTCGAATCACGCGAATGAGCTGGCTGCATGGGCGTTTTCGTGGTTTTCCCCATGTATAACGTGTATACGAGCCAGTTTCCCTTAGAAAGTTCTCCACAAAGGCATCCCTTCCCTTAGGCAGATAGCCCTCGTGTGCTTTGCCATAATTAAATACACCAAGACCATTACTATGCTTTACTGCACTGAAAGCTAATTCAAAACTTCGTTCAATGTTTTGCAGATCTTTTTTTGTTATTAGATGCAATCGTTCGAGGCCAGAATCAGATATGGAATTGTGAATGTCATCCAAAATTGCATCAAATGGTACTTTAGCAGCTATTCTTGATGCAATAAAGGTTCTATCCTTACATGAAAGGAAAAGATGACCCATATCATTTTCATGGCCTACATGTGTTTTCTGGAAATATGCATAGTATTCCTCTCGTTTTGATTTGACCAATTTTATTTTCGCAGGACAATAAGCATTAATTTTTTTACTGCCCAGTAGCTTTATGTGTCGCTTTCCAGAACTCTGTGAATGAAAATGCCCTGAACGGTGACATGTAAAATATGTAACTGTACCAGTGGCATTTGGTTTTCAGATACATGTATTATAAATTTCGACTTTATTTTCTAAATCATCTTTCCATTCAAAAAAACTTTCATAGGATTCAAATTTTAATTCTGATGTTTCAAGTTTTACATCATGAACTTGTAAAAAGTGTTCATTTATCAACTCATTTTCAAAATCCCCTTTACACAAAGGACATTTATACTGTCTCTTAGTTGAAATGTGATCACCATTACAACTAGAGTCACATATTTTGAGTTTGGATGTTTCACATACTTTTAAATTTAGAGAGTGCAATATGTGTTCATCCGTTGGATGGCATTTTATTACATGCCTTTCCAAATTAAATTTGGAAAAAAAGAATTTCCCACGTCCGCATGGAAACTTGTTTGATGTAATCATATCCGTAGAAATATCCGAATCAGTTTTGATTTTTTTCATCAGATTGAACATTTGGCTCTGAAAAGGGCCCTTTATTAAAGTGATCATTTGGTCCTGAAAAGGACCGTTTTGTTTTAAAATGATCAGAGATGTTTGATCAAATTAGCTTGCAAACACTCGACTACGAAAATTGCAGTACGAGGACTTCCGTTCACTAGCTATTCTATCATTTGAGATCCCTCCCCACAACCGGAAATGACATACTGCGAGCGAAGAGAGTGTGGAACTCTGGGATAGATGAGAACCCAATATCTAGGCGCTTGTCAGCAAATCGGTGTCTTCCCATTAGCAGTAGAACTCGAGATGGCCGTCAGATTTTTAAATAAGCTGTTGAGCAAGTTGGACAGGAAACATCTTTGTACTCTGGACGAAGCTCCCGTCTTGAAATTTGTCAGGATCTGACATAATGTTACACTTCTTGCCTTCGATACGATACGACTGTGCCTTCGAGCACCTCATGCATCAGTCGCTGGTTTGCGATCACATTTTACATTAATTGCACGATTTTTCTGCTTTCGAAGTGATGTTGGTACACCTATTCCAAGGGCAGTTTTTGCCTCAAGTATTGTAAAATTTGTTTAAAATGCATTCAAAAGATTTTTTTCTTTACGTATGTATGTATCTCGCATTACTCGAGAACGAATAGCCAGAGAACGTTGAAATTTTGTATATGGGACTGCTATAACTGTAGTTGTGCACCTCCCTTTTTTGTAGCAATGCGCAAATTGCTGATACTCAAAATCCAGATTTGTGAGCGGTAGCAATTTTTGTACAACTACTGTCATATACTAGATCTTTTTTAAGTTTTGCTTTCCTTTCCACAAGTGACAATTTGTACCAAATTTATATAGATTCATATTTTCGGCGTTTATTAGATTTAAAAACACTATCAAGACATACGAGCAAAAATGATATTCACGGTTTTTCTGATGTAACAATTAAAGCCCCTTCTCTAAGTTTCTTTGAATTCTTTTCTACCTTGGGAATGACGATACGATACATTTGCCAAAACTTATAATTAAAACTGTTGTAGAAACATAAGCTGAATCGTCTGAATCTCTCCTCCCTTTTTTAGTTCTTTTGTACTTTAGCGACAGAGAACTTTTTCGCCATAGCCATTGCCAACACTTACTGTCTGATGTTTATTTGGTAATCGGAAAATAGAAGTTAAAACTACACTTCCTTGTTTATACAAAAACGTGGCAGACATTCTCTGATTCTTTTTGAATGCGTTTACTGACTTTGAAAAAAAAAAAAAATAAATAAATAAATAAATAAAATATATATATATAGCGTATTTGGCGGCGTATAAGAAGCACCCTTTTTTTTGTATAATTTTTTAAGGATAAAACTTTATTATTGATCATTCCAATGAATTTGCAGTATTTTAAATATAAAGTAATACAAAGACAAAGTAATACTTTCTGCAAATACCCAATCTATCTGGGAAAGAACACCTTTTAATCTTCATCAAAACCCAGGCACTCATCTCAAGAACTAAGTGAAGAGTCTCCTGAAAACTCTTCTAAATCTGCATTTGTGTCGGCATACAACAAACTGTTCTCTGTACCATCCAGTGCATTACCAATGCCACACTTCTTAAATGATTTAACTGTCTGTTTTCACAGCTTCCTATGAAGCTTTGACCTATTCACAAACGACGTACTGACGTAGAAGACGCAGTATCGGCGTTTAAGACACACCCCGTTTTTCAGACCTATTTTCAAAGAAAAAAAGTGCGCCGGAAAATACGGTACACATTTTACTAAAGCAATAATAAAAAAAACGAAGAAATATCAGTCGTGTCGATACATGTTATCTTTGCTATTTTTCTAGAAATGCTTTTTTAGACTACTTTCCTTCCATCCAGGAACAGGTGTTTTTAACCAAGCTTATTTTGACTCATATGATTCGGTGTTTATTTGATTATAAAAACTACCGAGACATATGTGCCAAAATGATATTGGTTTTCTTTATGGTATAAGAAATTAATACATCTTCTCTGAGTTTTAGAACAATTTCCTTTCTTGACAAAGAGCATATATTTTTACAAAAATCATAATAAAAACAACCAGGAAATGCTAGTGGAATCGATATGGGTTATATTTGCTACTTTTCGCAACAGGTAATTGACATTCTCTGCTAAGGAACCTATCTCACCGAAAGTGAAGTCTTTAACCAATCCCACTCATGCATTTATTGGTGTTTGTTTCGCAAGAGGTATGCCGAGAAATATGAGCCAAGATGATTCTGATTATTCTTCTTATGCAAAATGTGATGAACTTTCTTCGACTTCCTTTCTTGAAAGCTTTTTGTCGATAGAAGATACATTATTTTATCAAAGTAAAAATAAAATCAACGAACAAATGCGAGACAGATCGATATCGGTTGTTTTTGCACCTTTTCGCAAACAACGGAGTTTCTCTAAGTTCTTTTTCTACCTTGCTATTTTTTTAGAAGTAATGAACATCTCTGAGTATCTTTTTTTTTTGAGTCATTTCTTGCCGCCCGGCAAAAGGTGTTTTTAACCAAGCTTATTTTGACTCATCTGATTCGGTGTTTATTCCATTACAAAAATTACCATGAGACATAGGAGTCGAACAATATTGGCTATTTTCTCGATTCAACAATTGATGCTCTTTCTTTGAGTCCTTTGTTATCTTGAGAAAGGTATTTATTTTAACAAAATCATAATAAATAAGCCCTATAGCGACGTTTCGGAGCCAAGTAAAACTGAAAACGACAAATCTTGTAAAATGAAATTGAGCTTGTAGGATTCCTCATAGTGGAATGCAGAGTTACTGTTGAACGTGAATAATCTTAAGAACTGAGAAGCGAATAATCGCTTGAGTTCATATGACAGAAAACAACAAGATGGAAGAGTAAAATAACACTTTATTATTCAAAATAAGATTTAACAAAATTCCGTCTTGGAGTGTACAATAAAGCCCATACTTGGGCTTTCAGCTTTAGAGACTAAGAATAATACTAAATTAATCTTAAATAAACAGGTATAGCCGAAGCTATCAAGATTCTAACCGAGTTAGCCCCTTAACGTTAATAGACTGCGAAGTTATCAAGGGCCTAAAGTACGGCCGAACGTGATAATAGCTTACGAGAGAGTAGCCTAAAAAGGTGGACGCGTGCAGACAGCATACCTGCTATCTCTCTCATTAAGACCGAAGAACTTCGCGGTTAAATACCGCTCTTCCTCATTATGTATTCAGACGTGATTCTAACACTACGTTCTGGCCGGAAGAATTGATAGGAAAGAAACTTTTACTCAAAATTTAACTGTTAATAAAATTAACATAATCCTTACAAGCTGATTGTACATAAGTTAAAACCACTTTGTACGCCTCGCCTTGATAATTTTAATGCGGTGAAAAAATTATATTTTGATTATTCGGATTTTTTTCCTTTTGTTATATAATAAATGTCTGAGTACTGGGAAAATTTTCGTCATGAAGGAAAATAGGTAAATTGGTATTAATTCTAGAAAAGACAGATACTTATCAGACTATTTTGCATTTAAAATTTTAATAAAGATATCGGCTTCGCATTCTTTATTAAAGATCAAATCTGTTATGATTATCCGTTTGGTTTCATGGCCGGGAGTTCAACTGAACAGGCACTGCATTATTTGAGAACAAGATACAGGAATAAAGCGTTGATAAACAAGTTAAAGGTGTTTTGTTTGAAGTCGCAGTCCTCCGATTCTGTTAGACTACCTATATTAAAACAATTGAAAATGTAGGTAATAGTGGGACAGTAAAAATAACATTACTGCACAGTTTTTAAGAGTTGGCAACAACGCTCCTGTAGTGCTCGCCTGTTTTGGAACCTTATTGTAAATGAGTTTATGACACTTCCATTCGGGAAAAAAAAAAAAAAAAAAAAAATACACAAGGAGCTTCTTACGCCAATGACATACTTTTTATTTTGGCAGATACCTCTAAAAAAATGAAGTACTCATTTAGTTTGCTGTAGAGTGCCTTAAAAGCTGGAGTAATGAAGAAGGCATGACTTTCAATTTAAAGAATACTTTGCAAGTAACCAAGGAAATTCAACTAAAGATTCAACATTTACTAGGAATATAACTGCAGACATCTTATTACATATGCTATTTCTCATATCGGCGACCAAAATTGCATAGGATCATTTTGTATGAATCAATGTAATAAATAAAATATAAATGAAAAAACTGAAAGGTCTCGTATTTTAAATTACGTACAAAGGGGCGTTTTTTAAACGTTTTGTGTGCTACCTTTATTCATTAAATATGTTCTTCGCACTTCAACCATAAAATTTAGTTCAACAGCAATATCGCAAAATAATTTTAAAATGAGTATATCTTTAGAATTTCCCATACACAATCCCGCGCGCTGGACATAAAAAGATTTCTCCTTAGAGTGTTGCCATTGCACGCTTTTAAATCGTTGTTTTTTTTAATGAAAAAATCGTTAAAGTTATACAAAATATGAAATAGATAATAAAACTAATTCCAAATTTAAAATTTGGGCTTCCAGATTCCCATATTCTCAGCAGGATTACGTCATTCAAAATTGGAGGGGCCTGGGTGCCGCTGTTTTATAACAATGCGAGAAACACACATATATTTATGCAGATTCTTCATTATTTAATTTCTTTAAATATAATACAGGGCGATAATATTTGGTGGTAACAATTTGAAAAGTGAATCGGACATTTATAGTGAACCAATGCAAAATGTCAAAACGAAGAAAATAATAGTCCTTGAGGGCAAATTGCCCCTTTGGACTAATAAAATATACGTATGCAAAATCTTTTGTTTGCTTTACTTATTCTGTAACATCTTCACATCCCCGTTGCTAATCCTACGCATTAAACATCAGCGGTCCTTTAAACTAAAAGAAAGAGCCTAACGTCAATTTTTTTCACTTTTCGTTTTTTTATAAAACTTTCCTGTTCCTTTGGGTAGTAACTTACATCGAATAAAGTTTTCATTATTTACTATACTATATCAATAAAATAATATTTTAAAATTTATTAAATTACCTCTAGGACGAGTTAAGTCAGTTCAGGCTTTTAAGGAAGTATTTGCGCACCTATATGCAAGAAACAAAGCTCTTGCTGAAGGGTAATAAATAATTAAATACATATAATTATTATATAAATATTTAAATTTTTATTCCTAAATATTCGTATAGTATTTTCTCTGCACTTCAATACATAAAAATTAAAGTTATATCAAGAAATTATTCTGTGAGAAAGAAAAGTAAAACATCAAACTGCTAAAAAATTGTATGGAATATTTTTAATTTAATAATTGATTATTTATATTTAGATAACTGTCAAGCAGCAGATTTAATGAATTTTTTCCTTAACATCTTTCTTGAAAATTCGTCAATTATTTTCGAACAATCCAGAGTTATTTAAATAATTCTTACATTAAATAAAAATTGATGACATTTCTCTTTTAGTATGATATATTACTGCGTCAGAAATAGTTTGTCTTTACATTCTTAAAAAAAAAAAAAAAAAAAAAAAAAAAAAAAAAAAAAAAAAACTTTTTCACTTCGTCATCATAATACAAAACATCGACATAAAGTTTTATAAGTTTTAATTTGTTAATACACACTTTTTTAAAATCCAGCAAATTTAAATTAAAGAATTTTTTTAAATTCTTTATATTATTTTTATATACTTCATCTCTACAAGCAAATTGTGATATCATATCGTCACAAACAATATTAAAAGAGTTTTTAATAAGATAATATTCACACTTTCGCTTTCAATCTTTTATTACTTTTACAAAAACTGCTTTTCATTTTTTGTGGTCTATTTTTTAAATGTCAAAGATTAATTAGGTTTATCTATGCAGGAAGCGTAAAAAAAATGGGCAGTGCCTCGCTAGGATTCTATTCCGGACATTTCCGGAAACATGTCGAGCGTTCTTCCAGTTACACCAACAATGCATGGGGAATGAAAGGAGAAAATATCTTGTATACCCTCTTTCAAAAAAGCGATTGAGGTCATATAAGGTCACTTTTATCGAAAACTCATTGAAATAACTTCTTCTTATATGACACTTTTCTTTCTGAGTTAAAAAATGAATTCCACAATTAGTAAATTCGCTAATGCTCAGGCAAAAGATTTTTAAATTAATGAAAAATTATCATCAAGATTAAACCTGTCGAAAAGTGGTCATGCATGTTAAGAAAAATGTTCCTTTGAGATGATATATGAAAAACCTTGTGTAATAATAAATTATTAATATATATAGGTAAATGGTATTTTTATATATTTTTTCGGGTAAAGTGCAGAATCGCCCACTTATTTATTTGGCACTTTGTACAAAAGTAAAAGGAATTGGATTTTTGTCAATTTTCTTTTGACTTTTTAAGTGAAAATAGGTCGATGTATACATGGATACTGAGTATGTGCAATTCTTAAAAACACGCCAAGCAGAGGGCGATTCTACACTTTCCCCATTTTTCTATAGGAATTTAGTTTCATTAAATTAGTTATTTAGTATAATTATGTGTATATGAGTGTATTCATACTTATTCACATAGATGGAATTTTTACAGTACGAAAGTTTATCTTTTTTACATCAAAAACTACATATACTATAAATACCCATTATGTTATAGATTTTATTTATATAAAATCTGTGGAAGATTATATAGCACTAAAAGTGAGATACGGAATAAAACATTATACGCATTGAGATATTTTCTTAATTCCCGAACTGTGCGTCGAGAATTGGTAATTGTTGAAACTTGTAAATTTTTTTAAAATTCATTTTGTTACAATATAATTTATTGTATTTTGGGTACTATTAAGTTTATTATATGTTATCTTCATGTTTCATTTATCTTTTGAGAGATACAGGTAACATTCAAAGTATTGTAATAAGGGGTCGACACGGTGTTTGTATATTATTATTTCTTTACTACATTATATTCTTGGATTCATCCTTTCTTCCACGCAAAACATCTATGTGTATGCATGTCATAATAAGCTGCAGGGTGTTACTATCATTGGTAAGCGAGCTTTAAGGGGATAGCAAGTATGCTAAATTTGAACTCTATGTTAAGTTTCTAATTTGCAAGTCCCGTATTCTTTTTGCTTGCTTGTTAATAATGTTACTCTTCCTGAAAATTTGGGTTTCTTCTAGTTTTGTTTTTTAATTTGGTTTAGTGCATTGTAGGTAACTTAAAATTTAAGCAGATTCTAGAAAGTACCATCCTTTGCAATACATTTCTCATTAGGTATCAAATTGTTAAACAAGCTGATGTGATTAAATACAATTGTTTAATTTCCCAATTAAAGAACTGAAATACAAATATATGCAGTGAGGTACAGTACTATATGTATATATTTATAATGAAATCAATAATATATATACAGTCAAAGTAATGATTCGCAAACATCAAATGAAATATTATATATATATGTAATAGATTCTGTAGTCGAATACAAGAAGCTGTATCCGTAATGAACAGCAAGAATTTTGATGGCTTAGAGATGTTGAAACTCCAATCCACAATGTAAGAAATTTGGCAGTCGAGGTAGATTTAATTCAACTTTTCTTTCAGCAAATATGTTTCAGCCACAAACAAGTTGGCACATTATTTATGCCTATTCCAAAAATTAACATTTTTGATAAATGTGTAGTAAGAAACAAGGAGCAGACAGACTGCAATCCAGCTAATACAAAGCGTAAAAAGCAAATGCGTTATGTTAAGGGTGAAATCTTAATTCAGACCGAGTTAATTTTGGTTCTCGATGCATTTTTACTCGTATTTGATAGTTAATACTGCTGCAAAAATTACTATTGGCTGTTTTAGTTTCTTTTACAACATCAAATTATGTAAGAGTCATATGACATGAATTACTCTCGAAATGATGCAGTGCAGAAAGATTACTGTTTTTAGAATAGAGAAAGAAAATTAATTTTACGCTGCTAATTTAATCTTTTGCATATTCCTTATTTTTCTTACATATATATATGTACATATATCATTCGATGGTTGTGAATCATGACTTTGGTTATTATCTTTCTATTCATTTTATTTTCAGAATTATATAAAGGTAGTTTAAAATTTTGTAAAGAGAATTTATACAAATATTTTGTAATATGTTTATAGATATTGACGTGCATTAAGAAGGACGGGCTCGTAGGCTTCTAGATATTTTAAAATTTTTATTTATTCGCATTGAGTTTTATTTAAAATTACTTTACATGCTTTCTCCGCCGTTTAGTTCTGTACATTTCATCAGTGCTAATTATGTACTTCTGCTGGTTTATGTTTTTATGGAAATTTGATTTACAGTTCTATTTTTGTGTATTGTTTTTTATAGGGATTCTGTATATGGATACCCGTTCTATGTACGATTCTATGTATGGATACTCCACTATGGTATAATGCTATTGGTTCTGTTTATGGGTTTTGTGCAGCGATTTTTCCAAGAGGTACCTTTATTGGTCTGTGGATTTTTGTGTAGTGGTTTTTACAGGATTTGGCATATGGGTGCCTGTATAGGTGTACATGCTTTTGTTTACTGGTTTTTACAAGGCATAGACCTACGGAATATCCATTTTTTTTAATAGAAATTTGGCCAATGGATATGCATATAAAGTTTTGATTTTTGGCTATGGGTTTTTACTGGGATTTTGTTTATAGTACCTACAGTTCTACAGGTTTCTACAGAGATCTGGCCTATTCATATCCGTACAGTCGTACGGGTTTCTGTTTACAGGTTTTTACGGGTATTTGGCCTACAGGTACCTATACAACCGTGCAGGTTTCTTTCTATGGGTTTTTATGGGTATTCGGCCTATGGGTACCCGTAAAATCGTACGGGTTCCTTTTTATGGGTTTTTACGGGAATTTGGCCTACAGGTACCCGTACAAACATTACGGGTTTCTTTCTATGGGTTTTTACGTGGATTTGGCCTACGAGTACCCGTACAACCGTACGGGTTTCTTTCTATGGGTTTTTACGGGGATTTGGCCTACGGGTACCCGTACAGTTGTACGGGTTTCTGTATCTGGGTTTTTACGGGGATTTGGCCTGCGGGTACCCGCAGAGCTGTACGGGTACCCGTAGGCCGATTCCCCGTACAAAAATTTTATGGGTTTCTACGGGGCATTTTTAGCAGGGTAGATAAACAATTTTTTACTAGTAGTAAATAACAGACTTCGAATTGCCGTACTGCCAATCTCATTACGATTCATCTTACTCGGTGGTTAGTTTAAAATCAATCACCGGAGAAATATGAACCGAAATGCCATTGGCTATTGCTTGCTTCTGTATGAACTAGAGGTTTAGCTTCTCCTTTATCTCCTTTTGTTTCTTTAGCAAGATGAACCGAAATATAATGAGTTTCTCTCTGTAAGTTGGCTATATAGACAGTTTCCTATTCGTAGTAAATAAAAGACTTCGAAATGCCGTCCTGCCAATCTCATTACGATTCATGTTACCCGGTGGTTAGTTTACAATCAATCACCGGAGAAATATGAACCGAAATGCCATTGGCTATTGCTTGCTTCTGTATGAATTCGAGGATTAGCTCTTCCTTTTACTCCTTTTCTCTCTTCCGCAAGATGAACCGAAATATGCGTTTCTCTCCGTAAGATGACTAGATAAACAGTTTCTTAATAGTAGTAAGTAAAAGACTTCGAATTGCCGTGCTGCCAATCTCATTACGATTCATGTTACCCGGTGGTTAGTTTACAATCAATCACCGGAGAAATATGAACCGAAATGCCATTGGCTATTGCTTGCTTCTGTATAAATTCGAGGATTAGCACTTCCTTTAACTCCTTCTCTCTCTTGCCGTGCTGTCAGTCACTTTACGATTCATGCTACCCGGTAGTTAGTTTAAAATCAATCACCGGAAAAATATGAACCGAAATGCCATTGGCTATTACTTGCTTCTGTATGAATTAGAGGATTAGCTCTTCCTTTAACTCCTTTTCTCTCTTCCGCAAGATGAACCGAAATATGCGTTTCTCTCCGTAAGATGACTAGATAAACAGTTTCTTACTAGTAGTAAGTAAAAGACTTCGAATTGCCGTGCTGCCAATCTCATTACGATTCATGTTACCCGGTGGTTAGTTTACAATCAATCACCGGAGAAATATGAACCGAAATGCCATTGGCTATTGCTTGCTTCTGTATAAATTCGAGGATTAGCTCTTCCTTTTACTCCTTTTCTCTCTTCCGCAAGATGAACCGAAATATGCGTTTCTCTCCGTAAGATGACTAGATAAACAGTTTCTTACTAGTAGTAAGTAAAAGACTTCGAATTGCCGTGCTGCCAATCTCATTACGATTCATGTTACCCGGTGGTTAGTTTACAATCAATCACCGGAGAAATATGAACCGAAATGCCATTGGCTATTGCTTGCTTCTGTATAAATTCGAGGATTAGCTCTTCCTTTTACTCCTTTTCTCTCTTCCGCAAGATGAACCGAAATATGCGTTTCTCTCCGTAAGATGACTAGATAAACAGTTTCTTACTAGTAGTAAGTAAAAGACTTCGAATTGCCGTGCTGCCAATCTCATTACAATTCATGTTACCCGGTGGTTAGTTTACAATCAATCACCGGACAAATATGAACCGAAATGCCATTGGCTATTGCTCGCTTCTGTATAAATTCGAGGATTAGCTCTTCCTTTTACTCCTTTTCTCTCTTCCGCAAGATGAACAGAAATATGCGTTTCTCTCTGTAAGCTCACTAGATAAACAGTTTCTTACTAGTAGTAAATAAAAGACTTCGAATTGCCGTGCTGCCAATCTCATTGCGATTCATGTTACCCGGTGGTTAGTTTACAATCAATCACCGGAGAAATATGAACCGAAATGCCATTGGCTATTGCTTGCTTCTGTATGAATTAGAGGATTAACACTTCCTTTAACTCCTTCTCTCTCTTGCCGTGCTGTCAGTCACTTTACGATTCATGCTACCCGGTAGTTAGTTTAAAATCAATCACCGGAAATATATGAACGAAATGCCATTGGCTATTACTTGCTTCTGTATGAATTAGAGGATTAGCTCTTCCTTTAACTCCTTTCTTCTCTTCCTCAAGATGAACCGAAATATAATATGCGTTTCTCTCTGTAAGCTGACTACATAAACATTTTTCTAGTAGTAGTAAATAAAAGACTTCGAATTGCCGTGCTGCCAATCTCATTACGATTCATGTTACCCGGTGGTTAGTTTACAATCAATCACCGGAGAAATATGAACCGAAATGCCATTGGCTATTGCTTGCTTCTGTATGAATTCGAGGATTAGCTCTTCCTTTTACTCCTTTTCTCTCTTCCGCAAGATGAACCGAAATATGCGTTTCTCTCCGTAAGATGACTAGATAAACAGTTTCTTACTAGTAGTAAGTAAAAGACTTCGAATTGCCGTGCTGCCAATCTCATTACGATTCATGTTACCCGGTGGTTAGTTTACAATCAATCACCGGAGAAATATGAACCGAAATGCCATTGGCTATTGCTTGCTTCTGTATAAATTCGAGGATTAGCACTTCCTTTAACTCCTTCTCTCTCTTGCCGTGCTGTCAGTCACTTTACGATTCATGCTACCCGGTAGTTAGTTTAAAATCAATCACCGGAAAAATATGAACCGAAATGCCATTGGCTATTACTTGCTTCTGTATGAATTAGAGGATTAGCTCTTCCTTTAACTCCTTTTCTCTCTTCCGCAAGATGAACCGAAATATGCGTTTCTCTCCGTAAGATGACTAGATAAACAGTTTCTTACTAGTAGTAAGTAAAAGACTTCGAATTGCCGTGCTGCCAATCTCATTACGATTCATGTTACCCGGTGGTTAGTTTACAATCAATCACCGGAGAAATATGAACCGAAATGCCATTGGCTATTGCTTGCTTCTGTATGAATTAGAGGATTAACACTTCCTTTAACTCCTTCTCTCTCTTGCCGTGCTGTCAGTCACTTTACGATTCATGCTACCCGGTAGTTAGTTTAAAATCAATCACCGGAAAAATATGAACGAAATGCCATTGGCTATTACTTGCTTCTGTATGAATTAGAGGATTAGCTCTTCCTTTAACTCCTTTCTTCTCTTCCTCAAGATGAACCGAAATATAATATGCGTTTCTCTCTGTAAGCTGACTACATAAACATTTTTCTAGTAGTAGTAAATAAAAGACTTCGAATTGCCGTGCTGCCAATCTCATTACGATTCATGTTACCCGGTGGTTAGTTTACAATCAATCACCGGAGAAATATGAACCGAAATGCCATTGGCTATTGCTTGCTTCTGTATGAATTCGAGGATTAGCTCTTCCTTTTACTCCTTTTCTCTCTTCCGCAAGATGAACCGAAATATGCGTTTCTCTCCGTAAGATGACTAGATAAACAGTTTCTTACTAGTAGTAAGTAAAAGACTTCGAATTGCCGTGCTGCCAATCTCATTACGATTCATGTTACCCGGTGGTTAGTTTACAATCAATCACCGGAGAAATATGAACCGAAATGCCATTGGCTATTGCTTGCTTCTGTATGAATTAGAGGATTAGCACTTCCTTTAACTCCTTTTCTCTCTTGCCGTGCTGCCAATCACATTACGATTCATGCTACCCCCTAGTTATTTTAAAATCAATCATAGGAGAAATATGAACCGAAATGCTATTGGCTAATGCTTAAAGATTAGTAAACAAAAGATTGCCGCGCTGCCAATCTTATTAGATTCATCTTACCCGGTGGTTAGTTTACAATCAATGGAGAAATATGAACCGAAATGAACCGAAATACATGGTTATCTGTTTCTCTCTTAAAGTTGATTAGGTAAACAATTCCCTACTATAAGTAAATAACAGACTTTGAAACGTTAGCAGATGTTATAGGTAAATAACTTTCTTCGCTAAATGACTTCGATGACATACTGCCAAAATCTCATAACGGTTCAATTACCACGGTGATATAACTTAACAATCATTTGTATTTCCATTTGTATGCATACTACATAGACCATGGCCTTCTGGAAATTAATTACATAGACTGTGAGATGACATATTACCAATCTCATTAAGATTCATCTTACCTGGTGACTATTTTACAATCAATCAACCGAGAAATATGAACCGAAATGTTGTTGGTTACTGCTTGCTTGTGTAAGAATAAGTGGATTTTCTCTCTTCCGCCAGATGAACCGAAATAGAAATGCTACAAAATATGAAAATGCTACGAGATATAAATGCTACAAATATTTTGCTTCCATCTATAAGTAAATTACATAGACTGCGAGAAGACGTACTACCAATCTCATTAAGATACGTTTGACCCGGTGATTACTTTACAAGCAATCCACCGAGAAATGTGAACCGAAATGTTATTGGTTATGCGTGTTCTGTAAGGTTTACCAAATCAACCCATCCTATCTTTGGCTCTTTCTTCTGCTAGATGAACGGATTGATTATTTGTTTTCTTTTGTAACAATTAACATGTTTCGCAACATGTCACTCTAATGAAAATCACTACCAGCCACACATTTCCCGGTGATTAGTAAAACAAACTGTGAAATATGAACCGAAATATTCTTGATTATTACTAGCTAGCTTCCGTATGAGTTTAGTGGACCATTTTTCTTTTAATGCCTTTTCTTTCTTCCACCAGATTATCTGAAACATAATTAGTTATATGCAACTAATCGTTACAGACGGACAACGCGTTTCTTTCTGTAAAATTTAGCGATCATTTACCCTTTTTGTCATCTTCCCCCCTCGCTTCGAAATGGCATTCTGCAAATCTTATTAAAATTCGAATTTCCGGGTGATTAATTTACAATCGCCGTTAGTCATTATCCACTTGTTTCTATAACAATTGCAAGATCAGTCCATTCTTTCTTCTATAGGATGCACAGAATCCCAATTGATCACAATTGGCACAGAATTTTGAAATTAACTCTGCTCTTTATCTCGACAAAGTATTATTTATCATTCGTGGCAATACTACGTAAAATTCATAAAATAAAACACTTTGTGACTGCAGCAATAGTTTGGATTCAGATTAATAATGATCGTCTGATAGTCATTTCAAAGGCATTATCAGATTTTTAAAGAAAAACATAAGAAATTAAAAATTTTGTTTCTTTATTCTTTCCTTCTTTTATATTATTTATAAAATTTTAAATTGAAAAATACATGATATTTTACATAAGTATTAGAAGAGAATTAACAGGAACGAAAGACAAGATCTGGAGGAACTTCTCTTGAAAGGAACTCGAACACATGTTTTGTTTGTCTTTTGAAAATCAGGCCCTACTCGTGTATTTATAGATATATATTAAAAAAAAAAAAAACTATTTCGAAGCCAAAGAAGAAAATACTATGTTTTTCCCATGGGAGGATTTTGCTCCCAGTCAAAAACTTGGATAAAGTGTGAAAGGAAATTACAAATGCTTACAAGACAGACAGAATAGAAAAATCTCAGCACATGTACCTTGATGGATAATTACTACATTAATTTCAAGTTTATTGAAGACTGATTAGAACTGGCTAAGGCAGGTTAATGCACAGAGGTTGTTAGGAGGGAAGAGTTTTTAAGGAACCTGACTCATATTTATGTTACACTTTGAGAAAATCTCTAGAAGCCCGTGCAGCCGGGAATATAGGGAAGTTGACCAGCTGGACTTTAAATCGAATTACCATATTCAACCAGTCTTATCTACTTGACTAATGTGGGCCTAAATTTGTTGAAGAATAAAAAAGTTCTGCACACTGTTTAATTCGGATTCCATGTCGCCACCCTCACAGCGTTCTATATCCGGCAGCTGAACGAGCTGAAGGTTCTCGAATACATTAACTGGCTAGTTAAGTAAAATTTAGTGGCCTCAGTGAACATAACAGTTGAATAGATCGAAAAGTAAGGATACTTACTTCCGCACAAGGCACATTCATTGCTGGATGGGTAAATAGTAGTTTGTTTAGTTTAGCGGTAGTTTAGAACAAAATCACATCTTGATTATTATTCTATAGCTTGAAAGAGCGAATTGAAGCATTAACTTGCTTTACAAAATTTTAAGCTCTTGGATTGCTCAAATATAAATCTTAACAAAATGTTTACACATTAAAATCCCTTTTTACCGGCAGCTACGGGGGCCTTGACGATTCAGGATAACAGATTTTTCGCTGGTTAAATGAATATATATTTCTAGAATTTGTTAATGCCATGTCATCCGTAGATATTACAGGATGCGAAGTCCGTCGGTCATAGTCGTCGATCTATCTACCACATTCATATAAATAATATCCAAAATCGTACTTAAAATTAAAACACATGCGAAGGATTCTATATTATAGAAAAAATTAAAATCACGGCATCACTTCCTTCTCTTTCCTTTTTCTTTAGTACACGACCGATTATTTCGTCATAGTCTCGGCGAAGTGTGACGAAAAGACAATTACCTATATCCAAAGCCCTAACTCCTTTTCACTGATACTAATCTCCGAACATTTAACTAAATCAAAGATGCTGGTCATGGGCTCCGAACGCGTTTCAAAACCGAGAGAATCTTCGTCAGTCCATTTGGTCAGCTACGAAGATGAATGTAGGCTACAATTTACTTCCACAAGAGACAGAGTTTAAAATGCGCCGGAGCCTACCGGAGCCGGACTCCGGTACTTCTTAGTTTTTAGAATAAATTATACTTCTAGCCGGAGCGCACCGGAGCCCTGAATAAGAAGGCTCCGGTACTTCTTTTATGGAATTGAACAACAATTTCGGTAGAAATTTGATCTCGAAAATTTTATTTTTAGCAATAAAATTATATTAAAAATTACTTATGAGATTTATTAAAATTAGAGATAAATTTTAAAAAAAGACAAAAAGGAAAATCTGAGAGGGTTCAGATTTTAAATGACGTCCAAAGGGGCTTTTTTTTTTAACATTTTGTGTGTTACCTTATAAAATATCTTGCTCTTTGCAATTAAACCATAAAATTCAGTTCAAGATCAATATCGCAAAATAATTTTAAATTGAGCATATCTTTAGTATTTCCGATACATAGTCTCGCGCGCTGGAAATTAAAATGTTTTTTCTGTACACGTTGCCATTCCTCGCTTTGAAATCATAGAGTTTGTTAATCAAAAATTCGTTAAAGTTCTACAAAATATGAAATCGATAATGAAACAAATTTCAAATTTGGACTTTTAGATGCCCATATTCAGGTGGAGACGTACATCATTCAAAATTGGATGGCTCTAGGTACCGTTGTTTTATCACAATGCGAAAAACATTCATACATTTATACAGATTCTTCATTATTTAATTTCTTCAAATATAATACAGGGCGGTAATATTTGGTGGCGACAGGTTGAAAAGTGAAACGGACATTCAGAGTGATTCCACGCAAAATCGCAAAACGAAAACAATAGTCCCTCAGGGACAAAGCCCTTTGGACTAATAATGTAATATAATATATTTAATTTAATAATTATAATCACTAATGAAATAAGTTTTAATATATTTCTTTAATTATTAATCGCTTTAATCATTAATTATTTTAATGATTAATGATTTTTATTTATTTTTTCTTGTTCCTCTTTCCTGAAGGTCTACGGTAGGGCTCCGACTCTTCTAATTTTAAAAATTAAACCCTGACAAGAGACGTAAAGTAATATTCTTTTGCATCTTTTCAAGCAAGAGACAAAGCAAACCTGGCGTCTTTCAATGTGAATTGTGTCTGAAAACCATGGATGCTGTCTTCAGTTCACAAATCGACGTATAAAAAGAGATCGGTAGTTCATTTTCACCACGTTGACTGTCACAGTAAAGTCGGGTAAAGTACTCTATCGGACCATATTTTCATTCTTGAGTTTTATTGTTCCATTTATCCTAAAAATTATTTCAGTACTTAATTTTCGTTTGAACTTGTTATTGTTTTGCTTACTTTCGCATTTCATTTTCAGTTGCATGGTTATAAACTTCTATATTTTTCGTATTTATAGATTACAATTTACTTCATTGTAAAGTAACGCAAGAACTCATTGCCTTGATAGTAAAAATTGTTAAACAAATGGTATTACAATACAGTAGTAAACAGCATATATAACGAAAAATGAGTAACTTAGCAAATGTATAAATATCTCAAAATCTACCACAATTCTTGGTACTCTTTCAGTAAACAATACACAATTTCAATAAACAGTATACATTTTAATAAAAACCTCGTTGTCTTATACTTCTACATAAATAATAATTGCTTAAAAGTTACTGCAGCAAAATAATAATTTTATAGAAGAAAAAAAAAAAAAAAAAAAAAAAACTTCCAGAAGCCGTAAAAATAATTTGAAGTGTATAAATCTGTATGCTTGTGAAGCACAGGGGACTCACACGGCTTCAAGCAATACAAGAACTTGTGAAACATTCGATGCACTTGGTTCCAGAATGTAAGATCGCTGTGAATCGTCATTGATGCACATAGCAGTAAAGGTATTAAATTCTTGATAGTTCTTTCGCGTTTTGGTTGGATAAAGCTTGCTACATTAAGCGAAAAAAAAAATAAATATTTTCACCATTTAAACCTTTAGATTGCTAGCGTATTATATCTTTATATGTATATTTATGTGGTAAGTCTAAATCTTTTATTTAAACATAGACTTTCAAAAGTACTGTTATTTTGATATTGCCTACTATAGTTCGACAGCGACCATGAACGCAAACGCGCATGAGAGGTTCGGACTGCATTATTCTCAAAATAAGGTGGAAGATTGGAGACTTTCTTTCCCTGGAGCATATAAATTCAATCTTTTCCCAAGTCTTCACGTTACCTTTCACGTCGCTGCAAGTAATAATGCTCCTTTTAGACGAGTCTATGTATTTTGGCAGAATGCTTGCTAAGGTTGCGTTTGAGACGGTCGAAATATACGAGAGATTTTACTGTATAACGTATGTATTAATGCGTAAAGATTCAAAATAATTTAAGGAGTTAGGTTAAATGTCAAAATATCACAAAATACAACACATTTTAAAACTCGCTATCTTTATAAATGGTTTATGAGCTTGAACCTTTTGTATATTTATTACGATATCCTTAATTTCACACTCCATAAATATATAAATCCAACTATTAAGATATTTTAAACAAAATACTTTTTTTACCGTCTACATACTATTGCAATAAGTACTGCACGCAGCACTATAATAACAGATCGATATTTTTATCTGATTATTATTATTTTTTTTTTTTTCCAAAATAGAAAAAATATATATTTGTAAATTTCCTACTTTAAGAATAATAAAATTTTTTTTCGTAATTTCAAAATCCATCATTTAACATAATTAAAGACAATCTTTAAATATTTTAGGCGAGATGCACGATAGTTTCTCATTTTAAAACCAAATAGATTTTATACAGTTGGTCATTTTTTTTTTAATACTGACCAATGGTTTGGAGAAGTCATGTCCACAATCAAGAAAATTATGTTTATGAGAAATCATAATTTAAAGAAATAATAACTTCAAATCCTGTAAATACATATTTTCTTAGTAAAAATATAAAAATTTATTCTTAAAATTTGTAAATATACATAATTATATATTTAAACAATATTGCATAACTGATAGTGGTAATTTGCCTTTAGATATTTCAGTAAGGAAGAAATACATTTTATGTAAATATTCTAAAAAGAACCACAAGAAACACCAGAGCAGGAATGGAAGCTACTTGAAAAAAATTATGTTAATAAGTCATAAGCAGGCATGAAAGTGCAAGTTGGCAAAAAAAGCTGAACAACGCGCGGACACAAAATTACACAAAAACTAATTGCGCAGGCGCGACATAAAAAAAAAACACATTTTAATAAAATACCAACCTTTTAATGTAAAAAATATTAAACATATACATAAACTAAAATAATACTTATTATTTTGCTATTAATTTTATCTTCCACTTGTTAAAAAAATCAAATAAATCACCAAAAGATTGTAATGAATTAACCTTCTTTAAGATACTCTTTATGAAACTTAATTTAACAGTTGATACATGAATACTGTACACAACATTACAACACATTAATATACATACTTATGTATTACTGCCCATTTTCAGGCAATGACAAGTTTTAGAGATAAAAAAATATATACATATATAACTGTTACTATAGCTTTCAATTATCTTCACTTTTAGCTCAATAAACAGTACTTTATATAACACCAGAAAAAGTAGAAATGTGAGATAATATAGTTACAAAATAACACATAGTTAAAGGAGAAATACAAAAAATAACTATTTTGTCTCAGTCTCACTCAATCCTGATTAAAAATTTTTAGGTAAAAAGCTTTCTTTTTTGCTACTTTTGCAGCCAACTTTTCTAATTTCCCTTTGCGAGCTAGTCTCAAATTCGTTTCAGCAGCTTTTAAACAATCCATTGATATGCCCATATTCGGGTGGTGACGTACGTTATTCAAAATTGGATGGCTCTAGGTACCGTTGTTTTATCACAAGGCGAAAAATACTTACATACATTTATGCAGATTCGTCATTATTTAATTTCTTCAAATATAATGTAGGACTAACATTTGGTGGCAATAGTTTGAAAAGTGAAACTGACATTTATAGAAATTCAACACAAACTCGCAAAACGGAAACAATAGTCCTTGAGGGGCTATTGCCCCTTTGGGCTAATAAAGCAATAGCTGTACCTCCAAATTATTAATGCACAATCTACACAATAAAAGCAAACCGAATATTTTGTTACATACAATTACAATGTCAGTTCAATTTAGGCATTTTAAGTGCCCTTATCATGGAATAGAAAGACTTTTGGCTCTAAAATATAATTTTTCTTGTATATTTAAGTCTGTGGGATACGCAGTTTGACACAACTGGATATTCTGGTATCAAAATCAACTTTCCTGTAAATTAGTCGCCGGATGCTTTAATCTTTTTCAGATATTTTCCCCCATTTCATCTTAAATTACCTCACAAAAGCTACATGAAACGAAGTACGCAGTCACCCAGAAGGTATATTGGTTAAGGGAGCCTACTGCAGTACCGGAGGCCTATGTTCGAATCCCGGAGAAGATATGAATGTTTGTAAATATATAGTGTACTTGGCTCATGGGGGCACTCTAAATGTGCGGAGAGTCCTCATGTGTGGTTTAGTAGAAGGGAAGAGGGATGAAAGAGACCTCCAGACCACTCCTTAGGGTTCTCTCCCTCAAAATTGGGGGTGAAAAATAAAAGTCCAGCCTCTCTTTGGAGTAGGCTTTGGCAACAATTCTTCCATGTAATATAGTCACGACAACACAGCGAAGTACTAATTCACTTCAAGTTGTTTGAAGAGTTAGAGATGGGATTTCTCCAAACTCATCTTTAGCTGAGATTTTTCAATATGTTGTCTGAATTCAAACAACTGAAAGAGATAAATTTTCGGAACTTTGGGCAGCATTTGCTGTTTTTGACAATTCGAACTTCTTGAATCTGATGGAATATATGTAAGCGAATTCAATATGAACATGTTGTAAAACAAGCAAAAGAAGACGACTTAAGATACTGAATACTGAGTTTTTTTTTTGTTTTGTTTTGTTTCTTTTTTTTTTGCTTATTACGTGCTCCGCCCTTAGGCACAATACGGAAAGGGAGGAATTCCCCGTGGATGTCTTTTTAAGGAAAAATGGCTCGTATCCACCTTACACATGGGGAAAACCACGAAAACGCCCATGCAGCCAGCCCGTTCCCCGGGACTCGAACCCCCGGATCGAACTACCAGTGTTCAGCGGCTTTTACCGCTCGGCCACTGGTGGGCCTGAGACTTTTGGTTGTTCCTACATTCGTTTATACCTTTTTCTCCCGCTCCATTTCTTCTCTCTCGGTCTTAGTTTAGCTGCACCATACATTCCAGGGTAAAACCAGCAGCGAAAAACCTTCGTGCGATTTTTATATCATATTCTAAGTGTACGCTTATTTCACCATAGATTATCTAGCTCTGATAACAATGGTAGTTTTTCATTAATGAAATAGCCCCCAAAAAAGTTTATTGACATTCATTCTTTCTGTTTGAAATAATAGTCTAAATTCTTAATCCAAAAAACTTTTCTCCCCCGTTTATTACTTCTGTAAGAAACGTTTGAACTTATATTCACAGAATCCTGAAAATATCTTTTCTTCTCTTTATCAAGAGTATTAAGTTCCTTTCAGAATTAAATTATGCCTATATGAACTTATTTAGGTATCTACGATAACTCGTACTCTTTTATATGGCATTCATTTTATCACTTCTTATTATTTTATATTAAAGGAACATATTATAAGGTATTTCTCCCACTTTCCTAGTGTGCTTTCGTGGCGTAGTGGTTCTGCACGCTTGTCCGGTATTCCAGAAGTCCGTGGTTCGATTCACGGCGAAGGCGTTTGCTAATTTTTCATCTCTTCTACTTTCAAAAAAATACCTAATGTCTCTACGATATGACATAAAAAATAATGTAGACTGAGACGAATCCAATAATATATAATTTATGCATCTTTCGAAATTTTAAAAGAAATCTTTCATTAAAATGTAAACAAGCAATAGCAAGCCCACCAGTTTAACAGGGACAGATGTTTGGTGTGGCCACCATAAAGCTATATTAGCTGGTAAAAAGTATATTTATAAACATTTTTTGTGAAAACCTGTTTTATAAGTTATTAAAAGTGTGTTTAGAATTCTATCTGATTAAAAAAAACTACTATAAATTCAACTCATTCCATTTCGTTTTCATTCGAACCCGAATAAAAGTTTTAGTAATAAATTGCATACGGACCACGCGTACCAAAAAATGTTTTTGTGAGTGTCATCACTTTAAAATTAGGTTTGTTGGATGCGATAATATGGTTTAATGATGGTGTACAAAGCTGCTTTAAAGTAATGGGAATTATTAAAAATATAAGCAGGATTTTATATGGTAAAGTTTTTACAATACTTACCAAAAGCTTTCTGAAATGTCCAGAAGGAAACATAAATTAATAAAACAAAAACAGTTTGATGTAGAAATGTCAGTTCAAGATGAGTATGATGCAGGAAAATATTAAAATATTTTTATAAATTAGTAATGTTTAAATTTTTTTTCCAGTTTTTCTCAAAATGTGTTTTTTTTTTTAACATTCGGTATACTTTTCTTGAATGCTATTCAGCCTGAAAGGTTTAAAATTTCCACAGATGTCTATCTTGAATATTTCTTTAAAACTATGCAGGATATAAAATTTATGATCACTAGTTTTGAACATATTAAAAATTTAATGATATTTTTTCTATGATTTTCAAAACATTTTACAAATTTATTTAAAAAAATTTTTCTTTTTACATAAAATATTTAAAATACTGCTTATTATTCTTAAATGATATGTTTTTAACCATCATGCAACCTTTGAAGAAGTTTGCTGTGGTAGTTTTTAAGAAAAGTGTATCAAACTTTTCTTAAAAGTGGGATTCCTTAATTTAAAATGGAACTATTCTTAAAAACTATCACTGTAACAAAAGATTTGTCAAAGGTAAGAGAAATAAATTCAAATAAAGTTAAAATATAGTTTTAACTAGAAGATTTTTCCCTTCTATTAAAATGAGATTGTCGTGTCATCATTTCTTCACAAATTATAAATTAACCCAGTTTCTTACTGGACATGGGAATTTTAAAAGTTATTTGAACAGATTTAAGTTGAGTTCTGAGTCTGTCTGTGACTGTGTCCTCGGCGGCGAGGAGAATGTAGAACATGTGCTTCTTCTATGTCCTAAATATGAGAGCGAAAGAAAAGTCTTGAAACTGGGACTGAAAAATTTTAATATTAACTGCCCTCCAGAGTTTTACCAATTTATTTCCGAGAGAAGTGCTTTTAACACTTTTTGTCAATTCATTGTAAAACTGTGTAATCATCCTTAATTTTATTTCAATTTTCTCTTCTGTTTAGTTTGTATTGTGTTTCTTACTTACTTCTGTAAGCCCCATGTGATACTATGTGGTACATGGGGAACTTGTTGTGTTTCTTTTAATAATAATAATAATAATAATAATAATAAAAGGTAAGAGAAATAAAACAACTGGTTTTTAAAAACATTAGGCTCTTAATTTAATATGATTTACAATCTGCCTATTTTAACTGGAAAAAAAAATCTAGAGTATAAGTTATACCTTAATAACTTTTATCTTGAAATAGTTGCATTTCGCCACCCCTTATGATCTCATATAATGCATTAAATCATCTATAATTATGTAAATCATTTCCAGTAAGCAACATTAATTTCAGTTCGGCTACCACATATAGAATTCAGAATCGCAGAATCATCATATACTTCACTTTTCATATTTCAGTACAACTTATATCACCAAGCCAGGGAGGGAGGAGAGAAGCAACTTATCAGATAATAGTAAAACATAACGAACCAAATAGAAGTAAACATAATTGATTTGGAGATGGTAACGGACGAAAGTGAACATCGCTAAAGGACTTTGTATCATTTAAATTGTTCTCAAAAATGTACTGAAAACTTTCCTTCAATTTTTAATCTTTCCAATTAGAAAAATCTCCTATAGAATTTTACTATAAAAAGAAAATCATTAGCCCAAAGGGACAATTGGCCGACAAGGGCTATTAATTTTGCTTTAGCATTTTATGTCGTCCACTATAAAACGGCGTTTCACTTTTCAAACTGTTACCACCAAATATTAGAGCCCTACTTTGCATTTAAAGAAAATAAATAATGAAGAATCTGCATAAATAAAGCTATGTTTCTCGCACATTGAGAAAACACCAGAAACAAGAGACATCAAATTCTGAATAATGTAAATCTCGA
Source organism: Stegodyphus dumicola (assembly GCF_044657685.1). NCBI lineage: Eukaryota > Metazoa > Arthropoda > Arachnida > Araneae > Eresidae > Stegodyphus > Stegodyphus dumicola. The sequence continues at coordinate 179,974,898 of NC_140768.1, forward strand.
CTCGAATATGGACATCTGGAAGCCCAAATTTGAAATTGCTTTATTATCTATTTCAAATTTTGTAAATTAACAAACTCAACGATTTCAAAGCCAACAATGGCAACACTGTACCAAACAAAAAGATTTTTATCTCCAGCCCACGAGACTCTGTATCGGAAACTTTAGAGATATGCTCTTTTTAAATATTTCGCTGATGAATTGAATTTTGTTGTTTAAGTGCGAAGAACATGATATTTAATAAATAAAGATAACACACAAGAGATTAAAAAAAAAACGCCCTTTTGGCCGTAATATAAAATCTGAAGGAATTCAGGTTTTTTTTCCCCCCTCTAGTTTTAATTTACTAAAACGTAGTAGAAACCTGTTAGTAAAAAATTACTTTTATGTCATATATTTTAAAACTAATTAAAGACGGCCAAAAATATTTAGTAAATTAGAACTGCAACGAATGAGACGGGGTCTACAAATGGTTGCTCTAGTTTAACTAATAAAAAATGGTAAGGTAAATGTAATTTTTAGCTCGTCATTTCTTTATTTGAAAATAAAAAAAAAACTCAACCCTGAAATAATTAACACCAATTTAACACCACTTTTACAGAAGTTTGTTTTGGTTTATTTGAGAGTCACAAAGTACTACTCACGAAGGCTATGATATTGTGGAGAGTTTTCTAAGCGCAACTGCCATGTATCCACATTACACTTAGGGAAAAAAAACTCATGCAACCAACTCGTTCCCCTAGAGTTGAATATAAGGTAGAACTAAGTGTATTCAGCGACGTTAATGTTTGGCCGCTGTAGTTTTATACGAGACGGATTATCAGAGATTAATAGCAGACTGTATTCTAGAATAAATTAAAAATTTCTGAATACTGCATCTTTTCAAATTTACTTCGTACTTCTTTTGTTTTTAATTACATGTTTCTTTTATCCCAAAAGGGCTATTAGTCTCGAAACGCGATTTTGTGTCTCCACTGAAAATGCGCTATTTCATTTTTCATTCGAGTTCATTCATTGTTATTTGGCGAAATGTAAGATACTAAGCCAATTAAAAGCAATAGATAAAGTTCTTAATATTATATTGTTTTCTTTTTCATATCATTGATTTAAATAAAAATGCATTTAATTCATGACATATTTAATGCATTTAATTCATGACATATTTATTAAAGCATTAAATATTTTGATGGAATTATACTTTTATTCGCTTTTCAAATACACAGAATGTAAACAATCCAAAACGTTCCCGTCTTAAACTAAATATACACTGATTTTGTGAGATTTTTAGCTAATCCACATGGACGATCTCTACAGATGAACCCCATTAAAATTCAAAAGAGCTCTTCTGGGCGACTATTAAAATCTCAACTCTTTGAGACGTTTTCTTTCTTCTGTACAGAGATAAAGGATTTAGTTCAAACAAAAATATTTTAGTTCAGCCATAAAATGTTTTTAAATGTGGCTTACTTATCACCTGAGCCGCGGTATATTAGTTCAAAGGATATGCGAAATTTGAAATTCTCTATTACAATGCATCCAAAACTTTAATTTTTTCTAAATGAAAGTTTTTAAATATATTCCAGTTTTAAAAACAATTTTTTGTTTTCATATTGGTACGAAATAGAATCGGATACTTTGTGCTTAATGACACAAATTTGGCTGATTAAAATGGTAAAAAAATTAGCCTCTGAAAGCCATCATTTCATCAGATACTTCCTCCAGCACTCTTCCTAAAATTCAGAACTATCTAAGACTTGAATTTTACATAACAGTCATTATAAGATACTTACAGAAATATATATAACGCAATTTTTTTTATTATTAGTCACTTTCTTATGCTGAAAAATATTAAGTATGTGCATTCTTATGATGTAGAAGATAAGTAAACACATCTTTCGGTTGACATCATATTCATCTATATCAATGTTTCTCAACCTTTTCATCATTGCTAGAACATTCCCCCTAATTTCTACAATCCAAAATATAATTATGTGCATTATTTAGATTTGGGTGATTTTTTAAAGTTTTTTATAAATTACACAACAAAAAGAATAGAAAATATCGATAAACACCAAATTTTGAATAAAAGTAGTTTTCTATACGCATAAACAACCTAAATATTTAACAGGTACCTAAAACGCTAGCCCCATTCCCCCTTGAAACTACAAAATCCCCCCTCGGGTATATCTCCCCCTGGTTTAGAACACCTGATCTGTACGAACGATACATACTGTAAGTATATACGACAAATATATTAATTCCATATATATATTTAATGTTGAATGATCTTAAATTCACTTAGTTCGAAAAGAAGTTTTTCTAATACTTGAACAATAACTGCAAAGATAATAATTTATTTATTAAGGAAATATTGATTATATTATCTCCTAATATAAATTTATTAGAAGTATCAAAAAAAGAGGGTACCATATGTAGGAAGTTTAATTCTGAAAATTGTGTTTTAAAGTAACTTGAATGTAAGAAATTTAGAACTATTATTTCACAAAGACCAAAATAATAAATACCATAATTAATAAATTTCAAATAATCTTTTAAATGCAACAAAGAATTTAAAAAATGTTAAAACCAAAACTTTTCAAACAAAAAAAAAATCCCATTAAAAAAAAATTAATGAAATTTAAAGAAAAATGAACAAAAATAGAAAAGGAATTGAATTAACTTCAATGCTACTTCGTCAAGGGGAGAGGAACATTGAAATCTCTTTTCAAAAGTATTGTTTTGCGCATATATATGTATGTATATATATATATATATATCTGAAATTAACCTGTCAGTTATTGGATTTGAGAGAAGGTCCTTACATCAATTTTCAGTGCAGTTTATATTTCTCTCCTAGATAAAATTAATTAATATTAAGAATACTCGTACTTTATTAAATTAAAATTTCAGCTTTCTAAACAGCTCTGAATATACACCAATATATTGCAGTAGATGTTTTATTAAGCTGTTACTTAACTTTCCGTTTATTTTTATCACTGAGGTTCTTATTTATCTATTTATCTATTTTCAAGTATTTAGCTTTCGTAAACCATACTCCATATTTTTGACCTTCCATATTTTTATATTAGACCCGTTTAAATAATATGATTTTTTAACTATCTTTTTAATTGACGTAACTTGAAACACATTCACTTTATAATTTTTTGAAATGATAAATACGAACATTTGCAGTATTTTCATTAAGTAGTCAGCCATTTCGGTGAATCTTCGATATACGGTAACTTGGAAAAAATTTGGATACGCCATTCCATAATTTTATTTATTTATTTATTTGAAAGGGAATGCTGCCTTTTTCTGTTTTGATTTTCAGCCGAACTGCGTTTCGGTTATAATATTACATATTTTTTTTTTTTCTTTTCCTTGCTGTTTCAGCTGAATGGCAATCCTTTACCTTTAAAATTGAGATGGAAAATACGTGTTAAAATATCTTACCAAAATTTTGTTCGTAAATTTAAATAAGTGCTAAAATTTTTGTTAGCTGAAATAACGGTACAAAATAAACCCTTTTTAATCGGGGAGGAGGAAGTGATGCTATTTTTTCTTACCGTTTTGACTTTGAATTACGTTTTAAATAGAATTTTTCAGTTACATTTTTAAGCAATCTAGCTCAATAAAAATGCGTCATTTGTTAAATAACAATGAAAAATACTTTTAATGCTTATTAGCTGAAATCGGGTTCGAAATTTTTGCATAAATAGCGGAACATGTATGTACAGAAATTCGCTTTCGTTCTATTATAAATGTATTTGTACATATTTCTCGTGCATATATCCTTTCTCAGCGATGATATATGTACACACATGTTTGATTAATAAATTCAACAATTTCAAAGCGAGCAATGGCAACACTCTACGTGGGAAAAAAAAAAAAAAAAAACTTTTATCTCCAGCGCGCGGAACTGTGTATCGGAAATGCTAAAGATATGCTCATCTTAAAATTATTTTGCGATATTGCTTTGAACTGAATTTTATGGTTTAAGTGTGAAGAACATGATATTTAATAAATTAAGGTAACACACAGAACATTTAAGAAATACCCTTTTTGGGCGTAATGTAAGATCTGAAAGTTTTCAGATTTTTTAAAATTTATTTATTGTATTTTTTTATTATATTAGAGATTGTTATTATTAAACTCGCACTTCCACCACATAAAATTCAATAACGAAATTTAAAAAACAGTATATCTTTAAAATTTCCAATAGTGTTAAATGCTACCATAATTTTTTAGCAGATAAGGGCTATGATACTCGAACCTCACTCGTCTGTCGAAACAATACTGCTGCCTGTTTGACTTTTCAAGTTACTAGCAACTGACGGCCAGCTGTCGAAAATAGTTGCTAGAAAGAAGTTGTTAGAAAATGCTTTTAATAAATCCTGCCAATATAATTTCACGAGTCCAGATGGTAATTATTAAAAGAAACAAAGAACTGTATTTATTACTTTTAAATCGCTTAGTTTAATAATAAGTAGGTTAAATTTAAGAGGAAAATTAAATATCTTACTTGTCACCAAATGGCAATGAACTGGCGTGCGCAAGTTAAATGTATTTTATATTGCAAACCCTTAACGTTCCGAATAAAAATGGATATTACGGTCCAATTTGGCGCGTTTTCAAAAAATTGCCAAGTGATCAGTTGATTTCGCGCGCTTTAGAAAATCGCTAACTCATCATATCGCCATATTAGATGGTTACGAATTTGAATTAATTCTGTAAACATGCAAAAAATAGATCATGTAAACATGTAAAAATATCTAAAACAGGACTTCAAGAAAACAACGAAAAAGGGAAGTGCAGAATTACCCACTGCTTGGCTCGTTTTTAAGAATTGCATATACTTGGTATCCATGTACACATTGACCTATTTAAAAAAAAAAATCCCAGAATTCCACAAAAATGGCATTGCGCACTCCCTTCATCCATGTACACATCGACCTATTTTCAATTAAAAAGTCAAAGAAAATTGACAAAATTCCAATTCTTCTTACTCTTGTGAAAAGCACCAAACAAATAAGTGGACGATTCTGCACTTTACCTAAAGTATTTGAAAGTTAATAACTGTGTATGTTATAGGCTCAACAATAAAAGTTTTCATATCAGATACCATTTTTAAGACAGTAGAGTAAAATGGAGTAAAGCGTTTTATCACGAAATTTAAGAAGTTATAATAAGCAGTAAATGAGCAATGAATGATCAGAAAGCATTGATTCGTATTTAAGCCAAGAGGTTATTAGATTTGGTGCGATTTCGCTTCACTTGGCGAATGAACCGTAATCTCCATCCAGTCTAGCCAAATGTTTCAAAACTTTTTTTAAATATATATTGCTTTATCTGCTAACTTCAGTTTATGCTACTTATTCTTTATTTTGATTATATGCACTAAATACCACGTTTACGCGGCTTACTTCTATGTGTTTTAATATCTCATAACCGTACGCCGATCAACTGTTGGTGAACTTTTGGCGAGTAAAACTGCAACGGCGCCAACGGGTTCTTTGCGAATAACAACCCAATATTTTTTTTAAATAAACAGAGATAACATTTTCTTACAATATAATATAATTCCTTGTATTGTTATATATTTCTTAATATTTCTAATATTATTTCTGTAAAAATAATATATGGCGAAAACATTTGAAGAGTCAGACATAAAAGTGATACATTTTGGGTTATCTGATTACGGCAAAGCATGCTAGGGTTATCTGTCTACCGAGAGGAATGTCTTCGTGGCATGCTTCCCCTAGCCTGTCTCCATGTTAACTTGGGAAAGAGCGAGGAAAATGCTCTTTCAGACGGTCTGTTTAATGTGTAATTAAACCAGGATCGAACTACCAGGTTTCAGCGACTTCGTGCTGATGAACCCAAAAGTAATACGGACAAAATGTTTTGAAGCTAATAACAAAACGGGGTAAAATCCTAGTGTACGGTGCAGCCTTGGCAAGATTTAAAATTATCGCCAACACCAAAAATGACCCACAGAACGTCTATGTATATACTATATATATTCTTTGAATGACCGACCCATTTACTACTCATCGTATATGTCCTGTTTTTACTCAAAGTCGCCAAAACCCGTGTGCACCGAATACTAGGATAAAACCCAAAACGGTACTCTAGAAATTAAAAAAAAAAAAAAAAAAGATTGGAGCCAAATTGGTTGTCAAATTTTTGCAAAGTTACCATAAGCTGAAGATTTGCTCAATCTCTTGATGACACTTATATTTTGACAATAAGTAGTTAAACAAGCAAATGCACAAAATTAAACAGAATGCCATAAAATAGTTAACTGCAAATAATGATCAGCATAATAGTTTAGATTTCTAAGAAATAATTGTATCTCCTTAAAGCGTTCGCACTCTGGAAGCTGTGGAAATAAACAGGAAAAAAATTAAAAACGAAATAAAATCCCCATATCCTGTTTCGTGTTCGTTTGCCTTGTTAGCCCAGAAAGCTTATCAATTTTGTTTTGGAATTTTGCGTTGAATCACTATAAACGGCATATCACTTTTCAAATTGTTACCACCAAATATTAGAGCCCTACATTATATTTAAAGAAATTAAATAATGAATATTATGCATAAATGTATGCAGTTTCTTGCATTGTGATAAAACTAAGATACCTAGAGCTATCAAATTCTGAATAACATACGCCTCCACCCAAATATGGGCATCTGGAAGCCCAACTTTGGAATTTGTTTTACTACCTGTTTCATATTCTGCAAAGCATTTATGAGTTTTTGACCAACAGAACGATTTAAAAGCGAGCAATGGTGACACTGTATGGAAAAAAAAAAAAAAAAAATCGGATATGTTTCAGATTTTAAATTACGTCCTTAGGTTTTTTTTTTTTTTTTTCCGTTTTATGAGCTACCTTTATTAAATATCATGTTCTTTGCACTTAAACCATAAAATTGAGTTCAATAGCAATGTTGCAAAATAATTTAAAAATGAGCTATCTTTAAAATTTCCGATACGCAGCTCGACGCGATGGAGATAAAAAGGTTTTTTTAACCTTGGTACAGTGTTGCCATTCCTCGCTTTTCAATCGTTGAGTTTGTTACTCAAAAATTCGTTAAACGTTTACAAAATATGAAATAGATAATAAAGCAAATTCCAAATTTGAGATTTCAGATGCCCATATCCGCAGTAAGATTACGTCATTCAAAATTGGATGGCCCTAGATACCGTTATTTTATCAGAATGCGAGAAATATACATACCTTTATGCAGATTTTTCATTATTTAATTTCTTCAAATATAACGCAGGACCCTAACATTTTATGGCAACAGTTTGAAAAGTGAACCGGCATTTATAGGAGTCCGACGCAAAATACCTAAACGAAAGTAATACGCCTTCGGGACTCAAATCCATTTGGACTAAAGAGTTTTATTCCCAGCACGCGAGACTGTGTATCTGAAATTCTAAAGATACGCTCTCCTTAAATTATTTTGTGATACTGCTGTTGAATTGAATTTTATGATTTAAGTGCGAAGAACATGATATTTAGTAAATAAAGGTAGCACACAAAACGTTTAAAAAAAGCCCCTTTGAGCGTAATATAAAATCTGAAAGCTTTCAGATTTTTTTTTTTCCCCTGTAAATAAATCGGTCTTGATGACTCATAGGTGATTGTGGCCGTGAGGGCGGTTGTGATATTGCGAAAGTAAACTCAAGTGTATACTACAGCATTTAAAAGACAAAAGTATCAACGGATGTAATCAATATTTATAATATTACGAACTGAATGTTACATTATTTTAGAACGAGAAGGAGTAAGGAGTACATTACTGTTCTCAAACAAGTGATACAAGAGCACAAAATATATAAGTACATGTAAATACATAAGAAATACTAATAAATAACTGCAACACATTTTAAAGTAAAAGTGTAAAAAGATAAATAAAAAAAAAAAAAAAATTATCAGAGGGCAGCAAAAGAAGCTGTGGCTATTTCCGCTACACTCCAGCAACTTTAATTCTGTAACTCATGTGATTGTAAACATAACAATTATTGAAAATTTAGCTTAATATCTTTGTAATACCAAAGCTTTGTTAGAATAAATGAATGTGAAATAAATTCAGAATGATATAACCACTCGTACAGCACAGTTTGTCAGCCACAAATTATTTTAACACTTAAAAAGTCCTAATAATAGTAATAATAATAATGAGACAACTTTAACCTAAAGGACTTCAACATTCTTTTTAAATTTCCTTCTGTTCCGTATGCTGAGATTAAATCAATGAAAATTAATGAATATGCACCTCTTACTTATTGGAAAATTTGTCGATAATAATATTTGAATACAAGAATATTGAAGTATGAGAACTCCGTAAGAGCTCATTACTGTTACAATCTAAGAACAAATATATCTAACAAACAGAAGATGCATGCTTCAGGTATACAGTAACTTAAGAATAAACAAATTTCTCGCGCAAGTTAGAAGTTCCTAAAAACTGCTCCTTTAAATAAATAAACAAGGGATTTTAAAAATATTACGAAGTAATACAGTGGCTAAATGTAATAATTGATATATGCGGAAAACGATTTCATGAGATTGCCAGCTTAGGGACTATTGTCAGCATTTTGTTGGTATTTAAAATACCAAGAGTTCTCTGTGGAAGTGCTTTCGAATCAGATACTGATAACTTGTCCATCAGTCTTAACAATTAATAAGTCAAAAATAAAAAGAAACCTTATCAATGTATTAAATAAGGTTCATTTAAATATACCAGATCAGCAAATAAAACACTTTTACAAAAAAAGAATTATTAAAGTATAAAGCAGTTTGCTTACCTGGTGGGAAAAAGGCAGGAGCAGATACGATGTCTTAACTCGGCAGAAAAGTAAAGGACCTGAATATTGTAAATTCGAGTCACTTGTCCAACGAAGTGCAACAGAATAATTAATAGATTTTTTTCATTTTGTTAGATGCAAGTCTGTTTTTTGTATGTTAATATGTACTTCAGTTTCATTTTCAGGTTTACATATGCTTTACTCGCATAACAGTTTTTATGTCAAAAAGCAATCAAAATAGGATGAACAGAAGATAAAAACTAAATACTCCTGTTCAATGCTCACGTAACTTTGATGTAAATCTTATTTTCATTGAGATAAGTTTCATTAAGTTAGGACTTAACTTGGAATACTTTCAAATATTTTTTTGACGATTTCATGGTATGCGAGCAGAACGCCATCCGGAATCGACAGAGTCATGAAATAGTAATAATAAATGCTAATATTAAGTGTTACATTAATGTCATAAAGGGGGCTTTAACGCTGTGCAACGGTGTCGCGAGTATATCTGGATACTATGAAATGTCAGTTGGTTATACTGGGTTTCAGCTATTAAAGCTTAACGGTAATTTTAAATTGACTCGTATTTAGGACCTGACGGAATGAAAATTCCTGAGCGTATAAAGGGTTAATTAGCTCCAACTATTTCTCTATGCCCCAAATATCACACAAAAGAACCTCATACTATGGAATTTCTCACCTATTTTCCGTGAATAAAAACGAAGTTCGGACGGGAAATATGGGTTGAAGATCATAAAGTTCAGAGCTTAATATTTCCAGCTTTCCAACTCCGACTGTAATTATCACACTACCGAAAACCGGAGATAAAAAGTGCTGTCGAAAGTTCTACGCTTCATCCATCCAAGTCACACGTCGAATGCGAGTATTATTGCACAAGACGAAAAACGTCCAAAAGGAGATCCCGTGACAGCGTGAAGCTCCTCGGGTAATTCTGACCAATGGAAAAGCAGCATTTGTAAGAATATTATGCTACAGTGTGCTCTGATTGGATGAGGCTTCTTCTTGGTAGTCGCTTCTTGGAATGGCAGGTTACCCTCCCGCCTTGGCGAGTTTCTTCTTGGCTTTGTCAGGAATTTCTCTTGGTTCATGCCAAGAATTTGTAGGGAGAATTCATAGAAATTTGAAATTCTTTAGTTTATGGACCAACAGAGCTAATGGATCTGGTCTAGATTAGATGGATCTGGTCTAAGCAATTAGGATCAGTAACAACAGTAACAGAAATTTCCTCCATGCATGCAACATATTTTGTAAGCTTTCAATGGAGCGATAAAGTAATACTACTTATTTTGTATGGTTAAAGAGAAAACTGAAAAGAGCCATAAAATATACCCCCCCTTTTTTTTTTTTTTTTAAAGTGCTTACATGAAAACGATATATTTAATTTTTCAACATCGATGTTTTCTGTCAAAAAGAGTCTTTTGAGCAAATTTTCATACCATATTAAATTTAATCTGCAACACGAATTACTTCAAAAAATTAAACATCTTTGGTGTGTATTTTAATTTTTAGTGCCAATTTATCTTCTGAAATGTACGTAGCGATACATTTAAAAAAATATTTTTATCTTAAATTCTGGCACAGATTTTTAAGTATATTCGTAAAGGAAACTGAATTTGTAGTTGTGGCACTACATTACATAGATTAATGCGAAAGAAAAAGAAAATTTTTTTCAATTTTTAAAAGAGAAAAGGGAAAAAATTCTTTTCTGAATCGTACAGAGAATTAAAAATTATTATTCATTTAGAAATTATATTAGTTTTTTTTTTTTTTTTTTTTTGATTTATGAAGCTTTGTAATTAAATAATTTTGTAAAGTTAACGCTAAATGAAAAGACCTCCTAAAATTGCTATTAACTTTAATAAATGAGTTTTCTCTTACAAGTGAGTAAGACATGTGAGTCTTGAATTATAACAGTTTTTCAGTAAGAATGTCCTCAACGATGCTCTGTTATCATAAAATAAATACTGTTGCTTTTATTCAGGCTTTGGCTGCAGAGTTCCTTTCTTTTCTTTTTCCTTTTCCCCTAGCATGCAATATTAATATTAGTTAGTTTAAATAAAAAAAAAAAAAAAAATCTCTAACACTAGATCCGCATACATACAATCCCCTTGCATCTGACAAGTGAGCATATATAAGAAGAGGAATCCCCCTTTTTTTCATAAAACATTATAAGTTATTTTCTCCCTCCTCTCCGCATGCCTTCGTGGTGTGGTAGCACACTCGGCGCGTATTCCAGAGCTCCATTATCGAGTCTCGGTGAGGGCCTTGCTCATTTCTCACACCTCTTGCTTCAGATAATGTAATGTCTCCACAGTGGCGCCCGAACTAAAAAGTTGGTGTATGATGATTCTTCACCACCAGAATTTGGGTGACCTAATATCCAGTCGCCCTTTAAAAGGGAGAGTATATTAGGTATTTTCTCCCTCTTGTCTGCATGCCTCCGTGGTGAAACGGTAGCACACTCGGCGCGTATTCAAGAATCCAGGTTTGAGTCCCGACGAGGGCATTGCTCATTTTCACGTCTCCTACTTCAAAAATCCTAATGACGCTACAACATTTTATTGTGGTGCGACGACATATGCACACCTCGGAAACACAGGTGCTTAATGAGAAGCACTTCCTGTTTTGTTCAGAGAGTAATTGACAGAGAACTTTGAGGAAAGGTGTTACGGAAATTCTCTGGTGCGGTTTCCGGACATAAGGGACAGTAATTACCCCATTCCAGGTATTTTCTGACACTGCTTGAAAAAAAGGAAAGAGAGGATCTTTTGTGTGAGTTTTTTTATGTAGTGAAAGACTCGGGAGAAGGCGCAAATCCAGCGTCGTGGCTGCATTCAGCGGCCATTGTGTGAATTATAGCTGTAATGGTTGATTATGTTAATTAATAGTAATACGTCAATAAAGAAATTTTTATTAAGTTTTTAAAATAAATATTTAAAAGAAAACAGTTCTTTTCTTTCAGACGTTACAGTGGCCAGAATTTACAGAACGTTTCAGTGAAACGTTTCAGACGTTACAACGGCCTTCGTCTTAATGTGCACAAAGTGAAAGCAGATAATTCTCACAATATTCTATTTGTCATTATTGGTGATCTAATGAGAGTTTTCTTGCCACTGACATGAAACAGTCCTCCTCTTGAAGAGAGAGAAGCATCACAGTTTGTTTGTTTCTTCCCATACAGATGGTAAGATTAATTCAGAGTGATTGTGTTTAATTCATCTTGATTATGACCCAGCATACGAAGTTTATGGCTTGAGAGGAAGGATGCCTTTGTGGAGAACGTTTCAAGAGGGAATTGGCCCGTATTCAGATTACACATGAGGAAAGCACGAATATCAACCATGCAACTACTTCGTTTTGCTGAGATCGAACTTCCAGTATTCAGCAGATTCAACCATTCGGCCATAAAGTACTCAATTTACTTACAGCTGCATAGTTTTACAAGCAAAATTCGCGAAATTTGAAGCATTTCATAACGATTCACATACTACTGAGTTACACATAATCACAGTACTGAGTTAGAAAATATTTTAGAAATGAAACTGACTTACACATAAGAAGAAATTACTTGTGAAAAAAATGCTTCATTTTTTTTTTTTTTTTTTTTTCGCCACTGCTGATAAAGAAGAACGTAAGCGGGAAACTCCGTAACTAAAAATGTTCCATAGGTTTAGATGCAAAATTCGCTAAGTTAAAACATCTTTTTTCCCCTTAATTACTCGCTTAGTAGATCACACTTCTGGGGAACATGTTTTAAACTCAGAATTTTTAAACAAATTACTTTAATTATTTTGTCTCTTTTTTATTAGTTTGTATTTTTATTTAGGTTTGTTAAATGTAAGTTTTGTTTTGTTTTGTTTTGTTTTGTTTTGTTTAAACCAAAAATTAGTAAATAGCTTAAAAAGTAGATTCTCACGAAGACCTAAAGGCCTAAAAATCTTATGGATAATAACTCTGTCAAGAAGTATAGGCCTATGATTTAGCGATGCAAAATTTCAAGGTAGTATTGCTTCTCAAAAGATAAGCGAGTAATTAAGGGGAAAAAAGGTGTTTTAACTTAGCGAATATTTAATATAGATTTTCATTCACAAGAGAAATACATCAATCTATATTTAAATATAGATTACATCATCACTTCTCGTTTAATACTGGGGAAGTTTTACTAAATGGAAGCACGGGATCTATATTATTGCTGAAATATTTAGAAATCAAACACCCGAATTACAAACAAATAATTAATAAACTTTTTCAGCGATTGTTTAAAGGTTCTAACGTAAAATTGTAACCATTATCAGCTAACACAGATCATGAAAATGCAATTAAAGTCTCCTAAAGAATAAATGAGATACATTCCTATCAAGGTTCTTTAATATACTAAGGTTAGGCCAGGAACGGAAAAAGCGTGCCATTGGTTGCTGGTAGTGACGTCACCCGGGAGACAAGCACAGCCAACTCTATAATGGCCTTGAAGCGCAAAAGTCACGTGATCGAGATGGTCGATGTGTTGTTGTGGTAGTGTATGGTTGTGAACCCGTGGTCGTGGATTTTTTGGATGTATATTTTGCTATTAAGTGATTTTAAATCACTTACGCTAAGGTAAATAATATTTTTATCTATACTTCGTTTTATACTTTTTTAATTTTTAGATTTATTTGGGAAAATTTGTAGCTGTTCTCAATCCTATTCAAGTAATTTCGTTTTAACATAACATCGAATACGTTAGTTTGGACGTTTCGCATAGTGTTGTTTTGAATATTTGTTTGGAATAGTACATTAGGAATTCCTCATTTTGATTATTTCTTTCTAATAGCATATTTGACATTCTGTCCCAATAAAAGAAACTTTATCACCACAAACATTTCAGGCATTAATAACAACTACAGATGCATTCATTCAATTGATCCCATGTTTGTTTCAAAAGTATGAAGCTGAATACATATTGTTAGAAAAATTTCAAACTGATGCTCCTGAATCACGTTTTGAAATGTATCGGCAAATGTCAGGTTCAGAATATTAAATAAATGACCTACAATTATTAGAAAATGAGAAGAAGCTTCGTTTTATAATTTCATCATCAAATATGAATGTCCCTTTTACCAGATTATGATAAGGATTCTATCTTTAATTTTGCGAATATTAATTGATTATTCAAATTTACTTATTAATGATTTTTTTATAGAAAATGTTTCTTCTGATATTTTAGCAGTGCTAGTTTATGTTTCAGGTTATGATGCCATAAAAAATTAAGGGTGATAAAATGCAATATTTGCCAGGACTTGTTGCAAAGTACTCATTCAGTAGATACAGCAGATGATATTTTTGGTTTTCTTAAAGAATTAGATAAGGGGGAAATTAAAAATTTTCCATCTGAAGTTACTCTTAATCTTCAATTGTATATTTCTTATTTGGTGAAATTCTTAAAAACATGGAAAATGCATTTCTTATGTCAGGAAAGCAAATGGATATTTTATATAAGTTATCTTGCATACAGTTAGTACACTATACAGTTACTTTAATTTAACAGATTCTTGCACTTGTGGAATGACTTTACAAACTCGGTTAGAAAATGTTTGATAACTTGTAAAATAATGTTAAATAATAATACAAAATATAAAAATGACAAAATTAATATAAAATGTTCATATAAAAATGATAAAAAATTTAATTAATTTCAATTAATAACTCAATTGTTTATTTTGATTTATACTTTGTTTCTCCATAGATTATGTATAATATGTAGCATGTATGTATATGGTACAGCTCCAAGTTTTATGAATTTATTTTTAATAGTGGTGTAGGCCTGTAATTTGGGGAAATCACTTTAAAAAAAAAACCACTTCTCTCTTGGATGGTTTGGAAAAAGTGATTCAACATAAAATTGGAACTGGTACAAATAGATGGCTATCCTTTTTTATGAATGCAATTAGCATTTAGCTCTTTGAAATTATCTTGAAAGATTTATTTATAGTATAACGTGCATGTAATTTCATCTTTATATTCAAATTTTCTACCATTTAAGGAATTTTAATTCATTTTCCTGTTTTGATAAAATTGAGATATGCAGATTTTATTAGTGAATGGAGTGAAGAGAGATGACTATGGGTATTTGACTTCTAAAAATTTATATAGCTGATGCGATAAGCATGGAACATTTCTATGTGGGCCAACAATCTTATCTTCTGCTTGGTCATAACAGATTCTACTATCCACGTTCATGTCATCGAATGAAAGAACACACATACATTCTTGGTCTGTCATCTGTAATGCCCCAGCACGCATAACATGAATTACATCGTGTAGCAAACCAGGAGAACAGCGAAATGAACAAGATACCCATCTCTTCAAAGTCGAAATGCTAGGAAATGGAAATCCCATTTTTTGTCTGAGATAGTTATAGCATCTTTTGGATACTGCCCTAAGTGTTGCAGATTTGCAAATGTCATCTGCATTCCACTTAACATATTTTTTATTTGACATGAGAAAGCGAATTTGATTGTCCGTAAAAATTGTCCCTAAAATTTTTTTTAACTGCACTATGTACTTGTTTGCTTGTTACTTTCCTGTTCATTTTCTGATAGCTACGCAATTTTCTACGAGAAGCAGCAAGTTCAGTAAAAATAATTTTCTTTCGCATTTTCAATTGACTGCACAACACATTTAATCTCTTATTTTCCTTTTCTAAGATTTGCACACGCTCAACTAAATGAGATGTGTCACTGGATGCAAACTGAGTTACACAGTCTATCTTATCAGCTTGTAGTTTTTTCTTTTTGGGGGAAAGGGAAGCTAAATTTTCCAATGCTCGTTTCCTTGTTCCCCGAGCCTGACACCTGCTTGCTCTATCCCTTTTTAGCATAAATTTAGATGACTCATTCATGTTAGAAAACGTTTTCTCCAGATTAGGTTCAGTTTTTGAAGCACAACATATATACTTTATTGATGAGTTATTTTCACATGATGATGACGGAAGATGTAAAGTGGGAACAGCATTGGCTTTCAGCACCCTTTTAGGAGTTGAACCAAGCAATTCTGCCTTTAGATCTCGTACGTAGTCATCAGGTGTAAAATGAAGAGCACATATTCTGGCATTTTCGATGTTGAAATTATCTGCTCTTTTGCAGCGATTAGTCCATAACTTACAAAGTTCTGGATCACTTGGAAAACGATGGTATGTGATGCCTTGACTTTTAGTTTTCCTTCTATAATTCTGACACAACGCTATAGCACAACTTGCCATTTCCGACTACGTATAAAAGCAAATTAACAACACAAATCAAATGTATCCCAGATCAAATGCAACGAATGTAAACAAACGCCGAGAACTAACGACTGTCACCCACATGACGTCATGCGCAGGTGGCATAATTTTCTCCCTGCACTACGCATCGCTCGTGGGCCCCCCCTGCATTCCTATGATCTTCAGAGATCACGTGACTTATGTATGGCTAATATAAACAAACAATGTAGAGGACCTGTAGGTTCACTGTCAGAGATTGTGCCTGCCTCCGATCTCATTCTGCGTGTACGTCCATCCAACGTGGTTTGCCTGAGCGAACACGTGCAATTGCTTATCTGACTGCATCAGCACTTTTTAATGCTATTTTGTGGTTTGTATGTTTTGTGAAATGCTGAAACGCTTTCACTAATTAATTATTTTCGATTATTTTTGGCTTATTGAGTTTAATTATAAAATTTAATACCGCGTGTCTTGCCAAATAGCCTAATTGCTGGTTACTGGTTTTTTCTGCCATTTTACGTTAAATTACGCTTAACTGCGCGATTTAAAAAATTAATTAGATAAATTTTATCTGCTTTGCGCGACTTATTTTGGATTTTATAACACACGTAGTTACCCCCAAGCTTTCATTCAGGTGACTGTCAGGGGCCTCGTGTGTTCTCCGCCTACACATCCGTCTATGGAGAAGGCTGTCGAGCCAGGGCTCCATTCCGGGGTGTAGGACTATTGCCTTATGGGCGCTGGATTTCTGGATTTTTCTGCGTTTTGCTTTGGCTTAGCGCGACCATGGAGAGGCTCGTAGAAAGTTACAAGTTACAAATACATGTGTTGGAACAACTCAAATTGGATAAAGGTGAACTTACAGAAATTGAAGCTAAATTCTTAAATTTTTTGTTAAGCTCACTAGAAATTGTCAATGCACTACTTAATCAAAGTAAAACTGATTCAGTTTTAAATCATGACATAACACAACCACAAATTCCATCCACAAGTAAAAGTTATGAGGATAATGAGAGGGCAAGAAGCCCAATTAGTTTACATGATAACACAATTGTCACTGATGATGAAAAAACACTAGATAAAGATTCTAGCTCTGAGGACGACTTCCCATAACGTTTTGGAAACAAAACAGTGCGAACAAAAAATCCCAGACAGGTTATTAAGAAGATCAAATTAGACAATTATACACAAATCATTTCTCCAGTCATAATTCATAAGGATAACAATGGTACTAATGTGCCGCAGGAAAATACACAAAGTACTAATCAGGAATCAGTCATTCCTGAACAACGCACTACCTCTGATAATACAGAAATGGATACAACTAATGCTGAAGATCAGCAAAATATCACGAATGCTAACAATGCACAGGTTAAAACAACTAGAAAGAACAAACTACCTCCCATAATGCTCAAAAAAACGCAATTCAAATATGAAGCATTAACAGTGTTATTCCATCAACATAAATATAAGTTCATAGGAGAGAATATTAAAGATGGTGTAAAAGTTATTACCTCTGATCCTGAAAGTTATAAGGGAATTGTTAGGATCTTAAAAGAGATGAAAGTGGAGCATCATTCGTACATTTTGCCAGAGGATAAGAATCTTAAAGTAGTAATTAATGGCTTACTTCTCACGACTGAAATCGAGGAAATTAAGGAAAATTTAATAGAATTAAATTATCAGATACTTGAAATAAAACAAATGTCACGACGCAGGGGTGGCGAAATTCAGAAACTTCCACTATTCCTCGTTACCTTACCCCAAAATGAAAACTCTAAGCAAATCTATCATGAACGCTATTTATGCGACCTCAGAGTTAAAATCGTAGAATACAGAGGCCGACAAGGACCATTACAATGTTTTCGATGCCAGGGTTTTGGCCACACTCAGGCGGGTTGTAATTAAGAACCAAAATGTGTCAGATGTAGTAAAAATCATTACGTAAAAGATTGTCCTGACAAGAATAATAAAGACGTTCCCTTAGTTTGTGTAAATTGCGGTGGCAACCACACATCTAGTTTCAAAGGATGCGAAAAATTCCCGAAAAATAAGACAGTAAAGCCTAAAACTTTTTCTAATAGAATAGTTGAAGGTAAATCTTTCGCAGCAGCTCTTTCAACAGGTATCTACACAGATACAATTACTGAGGCCAAAAACGTTTTCACAGATCTCGCTGAACTAGTTTCAGCAATAAAATCCGCTGGTTTTTTCCAGCTTACAAACAAGTTAAGGACTTGAACAGAAATAATCAAGAAAGCAATCAACCCAACATTACTGATGATGGGCCTGCACAGAATTAATAGAGCCCCTATCCAAATCATGATTTGGAATGCTCGTAGCATACTAAATAAAATCCAGGAATTTCATAACTTCTTATTAACATATGATATTGATGTTGCTTTAGTCACCGAAACGTTTGTGACACCATGCTTTAATATTAAGATCGCAAATTATAATTGTTACAGATGCGACAGACTGAGTCACCGAGGTGGGGGGTCGCTATTTACGTAAAGCACTCCTTACAATCATGCCTGATAAGCGAAGATAGAGGAAATGGTTACGAAGCTGTTACAGCTTCTGTTTTGTTACCACATTATGGCATAATTTATTTTATTGCATTGTATAACCTATCTCAAATTCCTATAGATGAGCATAAACTCGCACAGTTACTGCCCAATTCGGAACATATCATTTTAGCTGGCGATCTCAACGCGAAGAATGTAGAATAGGGGTGCAGACGCACCAATAGAAACTGAGAACTCTTATTTGACTTCATTAATAATTATCCCATTTATTTTTATGCTCCAGCTGATTATTCTTATCTTCCTGATGACCCTAAAAAAGGAGACATCCTGGATGTTATTCTTACCACCACTTCAATCCCGATTTATTTAGAAGTGAAAGTTGAATTGACTTCTGATCACGTGCCAGTTTTAGCTACGCTCGTACGAATAAAAACACTGACGAAAGGTTCAAAATTTCTACTTCCTGGAATAGTTATCATAATCACCTCGCTGAAAATCTTCCGGCTATTAAGCACCTTAAAACGAAATTTGATATTGATTAAGCAATTGATGTTTACAATAATAGCATATTTAGTGCATACAACAGGGCAACTAAGAAAATTCCTGCTGATAAGTACAGAGCTAGATTGCCAAGTAACATTAGAAACATGATTTCACAAAAAAAAATTACGCAAAAGATGGCACATTGCCTGGGATCCTAAAATCAAAAAAGAATTAAATAAGCTCAACAGAGAAATAAAGAATATTTATAGACATAGAGAGGAGTCGTGGAACGCAAAAATAGAAACTTTCAATGAACCGAATAATGCATTCTGGTCTTTTGCACGGAATCTTCGCGACAAAAAGCCGAACAATAAACCGATTTACGGAGACAACATTATCGCCGTCACCAATAAAGACAAATCCAATGTAATGGCTGAATACTTACAAAACCAATTTGTTCCTAATCAAGATCCGAGCGATCCATTATTTTCCTATGACACGAGGTACTTTATACAAGATTGGATTAGCGGCCCGGGCGCCAAAAGTAAAACAAATTACACTTCATCTAAGGAAGTTAAAGAGATTATTAAAATTATGAAAAACAGAAAAGCTCCCGGTTTTGATAACATCACTAACGTCGCTATCAAAAATATGCCCATTAATGTCATCACGAAATATGTCAGTATTTTAAATGCTTGTCTGGAGAGAAATTATTTCCCCGATAAATGGGAAAATGCTAAGGTAATTTTATTACCCAAGCCTGGTAAAAATGCTACCTCCACGGAGGGTTACAGACCGATAAGCTTACTGCCCGGACTGGGCAAAATTTTTAAACGCGTTATTTATAAGAGAATTGAGCCTTTCATGGAAAAGACACCTCCTGAACAGTTCGGCTTTCGAAAAATCTTTCTACGACCAAGAAGCTTGTCCGACTTTGTGAATACATCGGTTCTGCACTTTTCAAACATCAGAGTGTCGCCTTACTCATGCTAGACGTGGCGAAAGCTTTCGACAGCGTCTGGCATGAGGGGCTTATTCTCAAGCTTATCTCCCTGGACTTTGACAGAGACTTGATCTTGCTTATCTATTCGTTTATCAAAAATACAAAATTTTTTGTCAACATTGGTGTAGGGTTTATATTTATTTTAACTAACATTTATTTTAAGTTTAAACTATCTTTCCTGTCAAGCCTTACTTTCCCCTCGAATTGCCAATGCCAGAGTATGTAAATTTTAGTAGAACGCGAAAGGATTCAAATAGTCAGCGGAAGTAATCTGAGTTAAATAGAAGGGAAACGAGTTCGAAAGTGTGCTTTCTTGCTTCCCGAGCGTGGAGGTGGCTAGTTAGAAATTGAAGAAGCACGCGTTTCGGCCTGTGTGTTTGCCTCGGCAGATTGTTAAACTTTCAACGTAATATTCAGAAGTTTGCTGAATTATCAGCAGTATTTTAGAACGCGGTGAGGTTAGTTACGTTTAGAGAGCCTCGTAGTTAGTCACTTGTTACTATTCTTTTCTTAATTTCTTATTTTTATTTTACCGCCGGGTCGGCGTAGTTTGTGAGCGTCAAGAGCACTCATTTGTAATTTCTAAAGTTGAATAAAAAGGGATTTAAACCCTTCACAAGACTTTGTCTACTTTCCAGTTCTTAGCAGTCACCACTATTGTTGCGTGAAGGTTGGAAGCGCGCAACATTACATTGGCGCCCGAACACTTGTCGAACTGAAATGGCCGAAAATTGGATGGAAGTTGCTGGACAACAACAAGAAATGGCAAGCCAATTGCAAGGATTTGGATACCTAGTCCAGACGATGAGAGCGTCAATCAAGCCAAACGTCAATTTCGACGGAAAAAATTCGGTGGCGATATTTCTAGAAGGCCTCGGCAATCACTTCCAGCTCTACCCTGTGCCTGAAAGACAAAAAGTTGCCATCGCCACATCTGCACTAAGAGGACAGGCCGCGCTATGGTGGAAGAATATAGGCAAATTTTTATTAGGGGAATTTGGAGGCCAGACATATACATTTGAAAATTTCAAAAAATCGTTATTAAAGCCCTTCCCCATAGTGAAAGATGGAGCAAGGCTAGAAGCCGAACTGTATAGTTTTTATCAAAGGAATATAGAAGAGTTGACGGACTTTATTACGCGAAAAATTAAACTGACGGATATGCTGTATGGGAAGAAACCCGACGCGGAGATTATTGAAAGAATCTTATCAAGATTACTACCTGCTGTTCAAAATTACTTTGAAATTAGAAACCCAAGCACATTGCAGGAGCTCTTCGAATTGGCGGTCAAGTTCCAAAATCGCAGAATCGCGGAAAAAGCTAGAGGGGCATCGTATTCTCAAAGTATCCGAAGGCAATCTTCAAATGAGCAGACCAGAAATGCAAACCGCTCTTATGGGGGAAAGAGCTATCAAGCTAACTCATCGAAGCTCGAAGGTCAAGGCCCAAAAAGGAAATTTGAAAACAAACGTCCGCGTACCCAGAAGGCAGAAGTTGAAAGGAAAGCTTTAAACGAGTAGAGGGGCCTGTGAAAGCGAGGGTCCAGACCCCGGAAGTCTTGAAAAAACCCTCAAGAAGACACTTAAATACGGTCATCGTAAAGAACTCACAGTTACCAATTATACAAGTCCTGGTTGGCGATGTACCAGTAGAAGCTCTCATCGATACAGGCGCAGAAGGTAATTTTATGAGTGATATTTTTTTTAAGAAGAATTTTAATAGATTTCGATTATTTAAAAATAAAAACACAGAAATCATAGCAGCACAAGGACAAACTTGTTAATGTATCGCAAAACTATCTTTAAAAATACAAGTTCAAAATGAAAGCCTTAGAGTAGTAATTTTTGTAGTAAAAAACTTGCAAAGTCCACTTATTTTAGGTATGGAGTTTTTAAAAGCCGCGAAGGCCAAACTGAATTTTCAGGAAAGTTCTATTGTGCTGGAGATGGATCGGAGGGTGGTGGAACCAGTGGAACAACCGCAAGTCGACCTTAGCCATTTGAATGACCATAAAAGCCAAGTCATCCAGCAAGTGGTGAGTACTTTTTCAAACTTGTTTTCAGAACGGCCTGGTAGTTGTCAAATAGTTACGCATGAGATACAGTTAACTGCCGACAATCCCTGTAGGACTAAACCTTACCGCTATGATAAACAGAAAGAACAAATCATCGAAGAACATATTCAGGAAATGTTAAAGAACCACATAAACAGTGAGTACGCGAGTCCAGTCGTACTATGTAGGAAAAAGAACGAGATTCCTCCTTTGGATAAAAGGGCTTGGAGGTTTGCTATCGATTACAGAAAACTTAATAGTATTACTAAATACCCAGTTTACCCTTTGCCGGTTATAGAGGAAATTATTAGAAAGATTAAATCTACAAGATACAGGACTACTTTGGACTTAACGTCTGGCTACTATCAAATAGCTATGAGACCCGAAGACATACATAAAACCGCGTTTATAACAAAATCGGGCGCATATGCATTTTTACGCATGCCCTTTGGGTTGTGTGGGGCCCCCATCAACATTCCAGAGAGCTATGGACATTGTTCTAAAGCCTGTCCTAGGAAAATCGACTTTAATCTATCTAGATGATATAATTATAACGAGTAGTACGTTGGAACAACATATTAAAGATCTAGAAGAAGTTTTTAAATTATTAAAAGAGGCCGCTCTTACAATTAACGCCTCAAAATGCAAATTCGCAACTAAAGAACTTAAACATCTGGATTATAAAATTTCACAAAAGGGTATAGAAACTCAAGATTCAAAAATAAAAGCAATTAAGAATTTGCCACCTCCCAACACCGCCAAGAAACTTTCTTCGTTCCTTGGGTTATGTTCTTATTATCGGTCATATATAAAAGATTTTGCTAATATTGTTGAACCCTTGTTAGTAATTAAAAGAAAGAAAAGTAAATTCACGTGGACAGCAGAAGCAAATACCGCATTCAAAAGGTTAAAAGAAGCGCTTATCAATGCCCCTGTTTTGAAATTCCCGGAGGAGGACGAAAACCTGGAAATTGCAGCTGATGCGTCGGACTATGCTGTGGGTGCGATAACAATGCAAAATGGCCATCCTTTGGCATTTTTTAGTAAAACGTTGAATCACACACAAAGGAATTATACAGCTACAGAGAGAGAAACATTAGCCGTATTAATGGCTGTACACAAATTTCGAGTTTATTTCGGCAAAGCGCCAGTAACAGTCTTTTCGGATCATGCGGCTGTTGGTAGACTTTACTCGAGGTAAAACCTAACGCCCAGGTTAATAAGATGGGCTTTAAAACTCCAAGAATATAATCTAATAATCAAATATAAACCGGGTAAGGAAAACAATGTAGCTGACGCACTTTCTCGTATAAAACTGGACGATGAAGGCAATGAACTTAAATGCGCTGTGTTGACTTCAAAAATTTTAGATTCTAGAGATACAATTATTGCTGAACTGAAAGCTGATCCTGAATTTGGAAGTATCTATGCATATTTGAAAGACCCCGAAAGCCCGAGCACACAGATATCGATGCGATAAGAAATAGAGCAGAAAACTATGAAATTATAGATAATTAATTTTATGCGAAAACAACAAACGAAAATCTCGAGTACAAACCAGTCATCCCAGCCTCGCTTCGATGAAGCATTTTGAAGGAATTACACGACGCGAAAACAGCGGGTCATTTAGGGGTCAGAAAGACTTTAAAAAGGGTACGCGAGGCGGTATATTTCCCGCAATTATACAAAATAGTAACTGCGTATGTCAGGTCCTGCAATCAATGTCAGTTAATAAATGATATTAATTACAGCCCGGCAGGGTACTTAAATAGCATTCGCGCTACAGTTCCGAATGAAATTTTAGGCATAGATCTTCTTGGTCCTTTCCCGCAGAGTGAGTTAAATAAAGATCGTTTTCTTTTAGTAATTGTAGATCATTTTTCAAAATTGACAGAAATTGTTCCACTTAAACGCGCGTCAGCCAAAACAGTCATGGATTCTTACACAGATACATTTTAAAATACGGTGCACCGATAAAAGTCATTAGCGATAACGGTAAACAATTCGTTAGCCAAATATTTGAAAACATATGCACTGGACTTGGCATACTCCATATCAAAATGGTTCCGTATAGACCACAGGCAAACATAGCAGAAAGAGTTAATAAAAACATTGTAAAAATAATTCGAAGTTATGTTAGCACACATCACAAGGGCTGGGATGGGTACATAAATGAATTAGCGTATGCTTTAAGAACAGCAAATCATGATACTACGGGGAAAACTCCAGCAAAATTATTTTTAGGACGGAAGTTAATTACGCCACTAGATAAATTATTCTTTGTGCAACAAAGAGAGCAAGAATTTAAACAGAAAGACATGCAAACACTTATTGACCAGACGGTTAAAAGCTCGGATACGGCAAGAAATAGACAAAACTTATATTATGATAGAAAACGCCGTGAAGCAGATTTTAAAGTTGGGGATAAAGTGTTGAAGCGGAAATTTTCTTTATCAAGTGCCCCAGACAATTTTACTGCAAAGTTAGCTCCTAAATTTGAAGGCCCCTATGTAATTCAGGAAATCAAGGGAGTCGTATTGTACCTTAAGAACGAGAGAGGGGAAATCTGTAAAGCAAGTCCCGACCAGGTGAAAAAAAATATTATAATCAAAATGATTTTGAAATCCTTAAAAGTTTCTTGCAGGACTCAAGCGTAAAAGAAGTAGAAGGTCGAGAAGTAACGTCACCCGTTCCACCACCCAAGAAACAGAGAACTGAAGAGAAACCTAGCCCTTCTACAACCCATGTGACGGTATCGAAAAGAAGAAATGAAAACGTTTAAGAAAGACAAGAAAGCAAAGCCGCCGCGTAAAGAAACCTTGGTAAAGAGGAAAACACCACTTAAACGTATCGCAGTAGAAATTCTACATCGAGGAGAACGCTTCCAGGGCCAGAAAGTCAGGTGCAAACAAGGCCGCCATTCCCCAGAACGAAAAGACAGCAGGAGAAACGAACAGACCACCAACAACAGAAGAAATTCAAGCATGATTCCAGACCGGAGGCGTGGCCTTCGAGATAACATGGCCTGGTTAGCTACGAGTGACGTCACGAAAGGCGTCCGATCCTTCCGTGACTTTCTTTGCTTCAGATTTGAATGCGAGCGTTTCGTTCGATGTTTAGAGTGTTTTGTTTTTAATAATGCATAATAATTAAATTTCCAGAGACTTGAAAACGTATTAAGGTCGTATATTCATTTGCAGTTAAGATTAATAACTTAATAAATATTATTTTTTAAGAAATATTCA
This sequence comes from Stegodyphus dumicola, assembly GCF_044657685.1. Classification (NCBI taxonomy): domain Eukaryota; kingdom Metazoa; phylum Arthropoda; class Arachnida; order Araneae; family Eresidae; genus Stegodyphus; species Stegodyphus dumicola. The sequence goes on from NC_140768.1 coordinate 180,000,280, forward strand.
CGAAATTTTCTATGCCATGTTTTGGGTTATCTTGTGCATTTTTTTTTTTTACACTGTCTTGTAATAATTTGTTAGGATACACTCAAAAAAGAAAGTTTTGAAATAAATAAATAAAAAGGCTGTTATTTATTAACATAAAAATGTCTTTACAGTTTGAGAAGGAGAGGAATGAAAGGAATGGAAAGATTTAGAAACATAAATAATTCAGTAACAAAAGTAAATATAATTTAGCAAATTAAAAGACATAAAAAATAATTTTTCCTTAAAAATATTTCAGAGCTTCCAAACATTATGCAAATGTATTTTTAATTCATTTAAATTACTATCTAATAAAATGAACAGAAAAGCCACAGAAAAAATTTAAATCTCAAAACTTTGTAAATTAAATAAATTACAATTTTGCTGCAACATTACAGAAAACGAATAATTTTCACATATTTATATGTTATCTATAGCAATAATTATAAGAATATTTACATCGTTTAATAATATTTACATTATTACTTATACGTAGATGCATAATAAATAAAAGCCATCCATATAATGTTTCACAAAAGCGTAAAATCAATAAATTTGCCAACGAAAACCTCAAAACAACTATACATAGAACAAACCATCATTTCTGTCTAATTAGCAAATACTGTGCAAGTTGTACTAGTATACTGAAGCAATAATTAATCGCAATTGATAATTCATTTTGAAAAATTATGAAGTATTATCAAATAATAAGGAAACAGCAAAAGGATTAATAAATTTAAATGTAAAAGATACATTATTGAAAATATATTTAAAATGCATCATATTTAGTATACTATTTTTAAAAAGTACTTTAGTATAATTGTTTAAACATATATTTGAAATGGTGCTCATTATTTTTTTTAATCTGCTAGAAAAGGGAATTCCACACATTAAACAAGTTTCATGAACATCAAACATGTTAATGTTTTGTACATATATCTCGGTAAGTTTGACCAGTAAAGAATGCTGTCCAACTTTTTTACTGGTTATTCTTTATGTCTTTTCAACTGGAACAACTTTATCTCCTAGATAAACTGCTGTATCTATATGAAGCGATACAAAGATACTTTTCTCAATTTTAGGATATGAATGAAAACTGAGCAATAAAATATAAATACCAGCAGCAGATTTGTGTAAAATAAAATTTGAAGTATCTGAAATATTTAATTTATTTGGTAATATAGAAGAAAAATCCTCAAATGATGTTATTTTGTCCTTTCTCAAAAATTCATTAAAAATATGCTTCTCCATCTTTGCTCTTTTTTCCTCCCTGCTCATCCTCTGAGGGGTTGTACTTTCAGATAAGTATTTTGGACAACCAGAAAAAATGCATGGGTAAGCATCATTATTTAATTTAGGATGCCCTCTACACATCTGAATAAAAGTACCTTCGTTTGTTGGTAAATAATCATATCGAATAATATCATCTTTTCGAAATGTTTTTCACAGACAACGCTGCGATCACTTGAAATAAAATTTTTCCTTGGAATGTTTTTGATCCATAAATCCCGTTTTACTGTATCTTTTGGAAATTTGAATACTGATTCGTAATCATTAGTGCCATCGTAATTGGATTTGCATGCTGGAACGCAACATCGTGCAGGCATGATGAAGACAGCTCTACGTAGACGTCGATCGTTATTCTTGTTAACAAATAAGTTAACTAGTAATCTCAATTTAAAAACGAAAATATCCTTAACAACATTACCTAAATTTAGCAATAAAAAAGACACGAATAATAAAAATATACAGCACGCAATCAACGTAATAAGAAGTCTTCGCTTGCAGTGTCCACACAATGCAGTGCGAAGGGTGAAAGTTCAGACGCCTTACGTGACGTCAAATCACGTGATTCTGCAGCTGACCAGCCATCTAATCTCGAAGGCCACGCCGGAGGACGCCAAGACCAGCCGTCCAGGGGCAAAACGGAAAAGACAGCAACTCGACGACTACCACTCCAAGAGGCCAGCATGCAGAGAGCGAAAAAGAAAAAGCAACGTGGACGACACTCGTAGGACACTAAGGAAACGACTGACGTCGATTAAACCTATAACTTGGGAGCAGTTCTGCCAGAAGAGGATGTCGGAGTTCCAATCATCGAAAACTCAAAGATAAGTTAAAATCTTCTATAAATTATTTTTTCTTTTGTTCCGAAAGGTTATGCGTAAATACGAAGTTCTATGTTTTGACGGAAGTCAATGTGTTATGTTAAAGCCAAAATTTGGCCGAAGATAAAAATAACTTCGTATTCTTGTACTAATAAGAACTTATTTTCAGTGCCGCCAGCTTGGCGAAGAATGAGTAAAGTAAAAATTTATTTTTCTCTTATTCATTTTATGGTAAATTGTAAAAATCATATGTATTAGAATTTTGTAAATATACGTAAATACTTGAAAGTAATGTAAAAGTAGAATTTAGTTGTAGAAGCATAAAATTTTAGATGCTAAAAGTAAATGCTCAAAAGCAATGAATTCAAATTTAAGTATTATACTGTAGATAAAATCATGCTTTAGAGCGAAAGCCTGCATGTCTAAAGATGAATGAGGGGGAATTTAGAATGAATGTGTTTTGTAGGGTTCTCCACCTACACTTGAATTTTAAGAATGTTAAAGTAGCTCGTCGAGTTGTAGAATGTCGGGTAAGGTGTGTCTATTTGGTCGTTGAATTCTAACAAATCATTGTGGTTAGGGGAAGTGTTGCAATACTAAAACACGAATATTCCCGTTTGACACCACACATGGTGGTGGTGTGTGTGTGTGTGTATTTAGTTATGGCAAAGCACACGAGGGCTATCTGCCTAAGGGGAGGGATGCCTTCGTGGAGGACTTTCTAAGGGAAACTGGCTCGTATACACGTTACACATGGGGTAAACCACGAAAACGCCCATGCAGCCAGCCCGTTCGCGGGATTCGAACCACGGACCGAAGTACCAGTGTTCAGCGATTTTACCGCTCGGCCGCTGGTGAGCCCACACATGGTGGAGATCCAGGGTAAAGTTAAATTCATGTTTGAATACTTGAATGAATGTGAATTAAGCAGTAACTAAGGAAAATAAATCGTTCAAAAAACAAAAACTTATTCAGTGTCAAGAAAGTGTAAATTATAATGTATTTAGAAAGATACTGATACTTTTTCCTTCCAGATGCTGGAAGGAAGAGAACAGATTGATTGCTGAAGTCCAGGAAAGGTTGCTGTAAGAAGAGAGAATTAAAATAAGTATCTACAGAAATTTATTCTACCTTTTGTGAGATAAGAATTTTTTTGTGTAAACGAGGCTCTTAAAATTTAGTTCAGGATTGTGGAAACGTTTCGACAGGTTGTTTCTAGGACCTGCTTCCAAGTTTACCAAATTCTGGCAGCGGCAAATGTAGGGTTTATATTTATTTTAATTAACATTTATTTAAGGTTTAAACTATCTTTCCTGTCAAGCCTTACTTTCCCTTGGAATTGCCAATGCCAGAGTATGTAAATTTTAGTAGAACGCGCAAGGATTCAAATTGTCAGCGGAAATAATCTGAGTTAAATAGAAGGGAAACGAGTTCGAAAGTGTGCTTTCTTGCTTCACGAGCGTGGAGGTGGCTAGTTAGAAATTGAAGAACCACGCGTTTCGGCCTGTGTGCTTGCCTCGGCAAATTGTTAATCTTTCAACGTAATATTCAGAAGTTTTCTGAATTATCAGCGGTATTTTAGAACGCGGTGAGGTTAGTTACGTTTAGAGAGCCTCGTAGTTAGTCACTTGTTACTATTCTTTTCTTAATTTCTTATTTTTATTTTACCCCCGGGTCGGCGTAGTTTGTGAGCGTCAAGAGCACTCATTTGTAATTTCTAAAGTTGAATAAAAAGGGATTTAAACCCTTCTCAAGACTTTGTCTACTTTTCAGTTCTTAGCAGTCACCACTATTGTTGCGTGCAGGTTGGAAGCGCGCAACATTACATTGGAAACGATAATTCTGATCCCAGAAGACTTAACGCTGGAGTAGCGCAGGGGTAAATTTTAGGGCCTATTTTATTTATATTCTATGTAGCTGACTTCCCAAAAATCTGCACAGACCCAAATTTTTATTTAGGATGCTACGCCGATGACACGTCTCTTGCATATAAATCTCACAATCAAGAACTTGCCATTTCTAATCTTCAGGAGAAAATTCCAGAAATTGAGCAATGGTGCACGAAATGGCGTATTGCCATCAATGCACAAAAATCTCAACTCATTATTATTGGGAAAAGACACTCTAGAAGTCCTTTTGTAAATAAACTTTCTTTAATGTAGAAGTTCCGATTGTGAACAAGGCTGCGTACCTTGGCGTTGTATTAAATAATAAATTCACATGCAAAGATCATATCCAGAAAGTCAGAGGTAAGACTGTAGCGGCTATCAGAGATCTTATTCCATTAATCGGAAAAAATTCGAAACTTGACTTACGAAGAAAGAGGCATATCTATACTGCCACTATTCGGCCTATCTTTTCTTACGCGTCTCTAGCCTGGGCGACTTATTCGAAAAATGACCTCAAAAATTACAGATCACACAAAACAAATTTTTAAAACTGATCACGAATGCTCATTTTTATGTTTCTAATGAAATAGAGATTTAAAAATAGAGAATATCAAGAATTTCCCCCATAATGCAAATCGTAAATTTTTTGAGAAGGCGAGAAACTGCTCGCACATGAAATAGTTTTCGACTATGCCGTGTTTCCTGAAGATGTCAAAATCAGACCTTTAGCGGCCTTCCTCACCAGGGACACTAATTTTCCTACATAATCAGTCTTACCATGCAACATCATCTTTTTTCTGTATATTCTGTATATAATTTTATTTCGTATTGCACCTTGAATTTTTCGTATTTTGTATATGTATATACTCACCTTTATTGTATTTTATTTTTTGTATTTATTTTCTGTAATAAAATTGTATTTGCAAATTTATCATTTTTTTTCTCCACATACCGAACAACATTAACACAGACACTCCACATCTTGCTGCCTCTCCTGGTCTTTGGCTTTAAGTTCGATTCTCAGCTTGTGGCGTCCAGTGGTCACCCCCCTTTCTCCTAATTCTGATACCTCCTATCACTCGGTCCAGACACTGATATGTCATGTGCCCTTCGGGCATACTTGTCATGAGCCGGACACGTTGCATCTAATGCAATATTTCGGCATAATTTGTAATGAATGAATGAATGACTGACCTCAGAGATCACATGATTTGTGTTTAGCTAATGTAAACAAGCAGGGTCATTCTTCCTCTTCTCCTGCGGATATGTTATCTCGTATCTCTTTGTCACATGGCTAAAAGTAGTGAAAACCATGCTTGAAAGTTTGACGCTGCTCAATAAAACTAAATTTAATAAAGAAAAAATCTGAAAGGTTTCAGGTTTTAAATTACCTCCAAAGGGGCGTTTTTTTAACATTTTGTGTGGTACCTTTATTTATTAAATATCACGTTCTTCGCACTTAAACCATAAAATTTAGGTTAACAGCAATATTGCAAAGTAATTTTAAAATGACCATATCTTTAGAATTTCCGATACACAGTCTCGCGCGCTGAAGACAAAAATCATTTTTTTTTCTTTCTTTTCAGTACAGTGTTGCCATTGCTCGCTTTGAAATCATTTAGTTATTAATCAAAAATTCGTTGAAGTGTTACAAAATCTGAAATCGATAATAAAACAAATTTCAAATTCATATTAGGGCTTCCACATGCCCATATTCTATGGAACACTATGTTATTCAAATTTTGATGGCTCTAGGTACCGTTATTTTAATACAATTCGAGAAACATATATTTATGCAGATTCTTCATTATTTAATTTCTTTAAATATAATACAGGGCGATAATATTTGGAGGCAACAATTTTAAAAGTGAAACAACGCTTATCGTGAACCGAGGCAAAATGCCAAAACGAAATCATAAAATTTAGTTCAACAGCAATATTGCAAAGTAATTTTAAAATGACCATATCTTTAGAATTTCCGATACACAGTCTCGCGCGCTGAAGACAAAAATCATTTTTTTTTCTTTCTTTTCAGTACAAATCCTTCTGTGCAAATTCTTCCTTTGGTCTAAGAAAGCTATTTTTTTTCTGTGCGTGTTGATGTTTCTGTGTTAGAAATCATTACACATTTCTAGTGAAAGCATCTATAAAATTTAAGACAGAAGAAAAAGTATTTAAAAGTAGGTTTTGAAAAAATAAAAAGTGGTTTAAGCAGGTTATTTATTCTACGTGAAATATTTTACACAAAATGTAGTATTGCATAACAAAAACGCATAAAAAACAAAACAAGAGGATGTATTGCAATTTTTTTTTATTTTTTTATTTAATTTTTAATTTAAATAATAAAAAGTGTATAATAATGTGAAAGAATTGTGATTCATTAGTTAATATATAAAAAATATGAGTAAGCATAGCAAAAGCTGTGATAGTTTGCCTTGATTTATATTTTTGCTGGCTGAGTAGGCTGGCTGCATAGAGTTTCCTTCCAATGTGAAACAAATAAAATTTAATATTGTAGAGACATTACGTACTTTTTGAGAGCAGGAGAGATGAAAAATTAGCAATGCTCTTGCCAGGAAAACCTCTCGAATCGCGCGGAGCGTGCTGACAACTACACCACGAAGGCAAGCTAAGAAGGCTGGAGAAATACCAATTACTCCCCCTTTTAAAGGGCAACTGGGGATTAGGGAACCCATTCGCTAAATCCTGATTCTCCACCACCTTTTTGAGTTCGTACTCAACTGTAGAGATATTAGGTATTTTTTGAATGCAGGAGAGATGAAAAATCAGCAATGCCCTCGCCGGGACTCGAAACACATACCTCCCTAATCGCGCCGACCACTACATCAGGAAGGCATGCTAAGAAAGGAGACATACCTTATAATGTTTCTTAGATCTTCCATGAAATCACCCCTTCCCCATAGACAAATAACGTTAGTATACTTCATCCAATCAAGTGGTTAAGTACATAGTAAAAATACAAGTTACCTTTCTGCAGAGTAGTAAGTCAATGGTCAACGTAACAATTATAAATTTAAGATATTGATCGGTCAAGTGATTTAAGCAGCATAAACTTATCTTATTACACAAATCCTAATTTTTTTGTAACTTACTTGTTCAAAATAACGCGTATTATTCCTGAATTTACTTCTAGACATATTTTATAAATATCATCTTGATTCACATGCCCCGGGGATTAGTTTGCAATCAATCGACTGGACTCCATGAAACAAAACGATGTTGGTTATTACTTTCAGCAGAAGATAACACATGCTGCCTCTGATCCTCTGTCGAGAATTATACCACCTCCTCTTCGATTTAAACGGCTTGCTTCCTAAAGCAGTAAAGATGCGGCGTGTCTGGTTATTATATCGTAAATTCAAAATGAATATAAGCGAAATCTCCTGTACCCTATCAACTATACAGATTACACGACAGCTACATATACAGTCTCATTTTCAATACTGCTTATTTGGCATTCTTATCACGTATGTTTCAGTTTTGTGAATTCCAATTAAAAATTAGATTTCTTCCATTTTTATATATATCTGTGCCTTAGCACGTATTAGGCAACCATTAAGCGTCGACATATTCGATCGTACTGTCCTATTTTGCAAACACCTTGCGATTTCAAAATACATCGCTCGCGGAGCAGCTAACCATGAAATATCACTAGAAGAATCTTGATTCCTTCAGTCCTATGAGGTCGGTTCCGCAGCCTTCAGTCTTTTTCTCCAGGATATGGTGCATTTACCAATCTCATCTTGATTCATATGATCCAGTGATTTGTTTGCAATCAATCGACCGGAGTCCATGAACCAAAACGATACTGGTTATTTCTTTCAGAAGTTAGCACATCCTTCCTGCGATCCTGTGTCGAGTAGCTTTGCACCATCTCTTTCATGCAGCCAGGCTAATTCCTAAAGTAGTAAAGATGCGGTCTGTCTGTTCACTATATCCTAAATAAAAATGAATATAACCGAAAACTCCTGTACCCTACACTACAAACTATACAGATCACACGAGAGCTACATATTTTAGAGTCAAGTTTTAACGAAAGACTGCTTATTTGGAGTTCCTATCATGATTGTTTCAATTTAGAGAATTCCAACTAAAAAAATAGATTTCTTACTTTTATATATATATATATATATATATGTACCTAAGCACGTATTAGGCAACCATTAAGCGTCGACATACTCGATCGTATTGTCATATTTCGGAAATACTCGCGATTTCAAAATACGCCGGTAGCTAAGCAGCTAACAAGAAATACCACTAGAAGGATCTCGATATGTCGGAACCGCAGGCTTCAGTCTTTTCCTTCAGGATCTGGTGCATTTACCAATCTCATCTTGATGCACATGCCCCGGTGATTAGTTTGGAATCAATCAACCGAAGTCTATGAACCAAAACGATATTAGTTATTTCTTTCACCAGAAGATAACACATGCTCCCTCTGATCCTCTGTCGAGTAGTTTTACACCTTCTCTTCATTTCAGCCGGCTTGCTTCCTAAAGCAGTAAAGATGCGGTCTGTGTTGTTATTATATCGTAAATTCAAAATGAATATAAGCGGAATCTCCTGTACCCTATCAACTATACAGATTACACGACAGCTACATATACAGTCTCGTTTTCAATACTGCTTATTTGGCATTCTTATCACGACTGTTTCAGTTTTGTGAATTCCAATTAAAAATTAGATTTCTTCCATTTTTATATATATCTGTGCCTTAGCACGTATTAGGGAACCATTAAACGTCGACATATTCGATCGTACTGTCCTATTTTGCAAACACTTGCGATTTCAAAATACGTCGCTCGCTGAGCAGCTAGACAAGAAATATCATTAGAAGAATCTTGATTTCTTCAGTCCAATGAGGTCAGTTCCGCAGCCTTCAGTCTTTTTCTCCAGGATATGGTACATTTACCAATGTCATCTTGATTCATATGATCCGGTGATTACTTTGCAATGAATCGACCGGAGTCCATGAACCAAAACGATACTGGTTATTTATTTCAGAAGAATTTAACACATCCTTCCTGCGATTATTCGTCGAGTAATTTTACACCTTGTCTTTCATGCAGCCAGCTTAATTCGTAAAGTAATAAAGTTGCAGTCTGTCTGGTCACTATATTCTAAATAATAATGAATTTAAGCGAAAATTCCTGTAACCTACCCTGCAAACTATACAAATCACACGAGAGTAAACATAGTCAAATTTTAACGAAAGACTGCTTATTCGGAGTTCCTATCATGATTGCATCAATTTAGTGAATTCCAATTAAAAAATAGATTTGTTCCATTTATATATATATCTGTACTTTAGCACGTATTAGGCAACCATTAAGAGGTGACATATTCGATAGTACAGTCCTATTTTGCAAACACCTTGCGATTTCAAAATACATAGCTCGCGGAGCAGCTAACCATGAAATATCACTAGATCTATATTCCTTCAGTCCTATGAGGTCGGTTCGGCAGCCTTCAGTCTTTTTCTCCAGGATATGGTGCATTTACCAATCTCATCTTGATTCATATGATCCGGTGATTTGTTTGCAATCAATCGACCGGAGTCCATGAACCAAAACGATACTGGTTATTTCTTTCAGAAGAAGTTAGCACATCCTTCCTGCGATCCTGTGTCGAGTAGCTTTACACCTTCTCTTTCATGCAGCCAGGCTAAATCCTAAAGTAGTAAAGATGCGGTCTGTCTGGTCACTATATCCTAAATAAAAATGAATATAACCGAAAACTCCTGTACCCTACACTACAAACTATACAGATCACACGAGAGCTACATATTTTAGAGTCAAGTTTTAACGAAAGACTGCTTATTTGGAGTTCCTATCATGATTGTTTCAATTTAGAGAATTCCAACTAAAAAAATAGATTTCTTACTTTTATATATATATATATATGTACCTAAGCACGTATTAGGCAACCATTAAGCGTCGACATACTCGATCGTATTGTCATATTTCGGAAATACTCGCGATTTCAAAATACGCCGGTAGCTAAGCAGCTAACAAGAAATACCACTAGAAGGATCTCGATATGTCGGAACCGCAGGCTTCAGTCTTTTCCTTCAGGATCTGGTGCATTTACCAATCTCATCTTGATGCACATGCCCCGGTGATTAGTTTGGAATCAATCAACCGAAGTCTATGAACCAAAACGATATTAGTTATTTCTTTCACCAGAAGATAACACATGCTCCCTCTGATCCTCTGTCGAGTAGTTTTACACCTTCTCTTCATTTCAGCCGGCTTGCTTCCTAAAGCAGTAAAGATGCGGTCTGTGTTGTTATTATATCGTAAATTCAAAATGAATATAAGCGGAATCTCCTGTACCCTATCAACTATACAGATTACACGACAGCTACATATACAGTCTCGTTTTCAATACTGCTTATTTGGCATTCTTATCACGACTGTTTCAGTTTTGTGAATTCCAATTAAAAATTAGATTTCTTCCATTTTTATATATATCTGTGCCTTAGCACGTATTAGGGAACCATTAAACGTCGACATATTCGATCGTACTGTCCTATTTTGCAAACACTTGCGATTTCAAAATACGTCGCTCGCTGAGCAGCTAGACAAGAAATATCATTAGAAGAATCTTGATTTCTTCAGTCCAATGAGGTCAGTTCCGCAGCCTTCAGTCTTTTTCTCCAGGATATGGTACATTTACCAATGTCATCTTGATTCATATGATCCGGTGATTACTTTGCAATGAATCGACCGGAGTCCATGAACCAAAACGATACTGGTTATTTATTTCAGAAGAATTTAACACATCCTTCCTGCGATTATTCGTCGAGTAATTTTACACCTTGTCTTTCATGCAGCCAGCTTAATTCGTAAAGTAATAAAGTTGCAGTCTGTCTGGTCACTATATTCTAAATAATAATGAATTTAAGCGAAAATTCCTGTAACCTACCCTGCAAACTATACAAATCACACGAGAGTAAACATAGTCAAATTTTAACGAAAGACTGCTTATTCGGAGTTCCTATCATGATTGCATCAATTTAGTGAATTCCAATTAAAAAATAGATTTGTTCCATTTATATATATATCTGTACTTTAGCACGTATTAGGCAACCATTAAGAGGTGACATATTCGATAGTACAGTCCTATTTTGCAAACACCTTGCGATTTCAAAATACATAGCTCGCGGAGCAGCTAACCATGAAATATCACTAGAAGATCTATATTCCTTCAGTCCTATGAGGTCGGTTCGGCAGCCTTCAGTCTTTTTCTCCAGGATATGGTGCATTTACCAATCTTATCTTGATTCATATGATCCGGTGATTTGTTTGCAATCAATCGACCGGAGTCCATGAACCAAAACGATACTGGTTATTTCTTTCAGAAGAAGTTAGCACATCCTTCCTGCGATCCTGTGTCGAGTAGCTTTACACCTTCTCTTTCATGCAGCCAGGCTAAATCCTAAAGTAGTAAAGATGCGGTCTGTCTGGTCACTATATCCTAAATAAAAATGAATATAACCGAAAACTCCTGTACCCTACACTACAAACTATACAGATCACACGAGAGCTACATATTTTAGAGTCAAGTTTTAACGAAAGACTGCTTATTTGGAGTTCCTATCATGATTGTTTCAATTTAGTGAATTCCAACTAAAAAAATAGATTTCTTACTTTTATATATATATATATGTACCTAAGCACGTATTAGGCAACCATTAAGCGTCGACATACTCGATCGTATTGTCATATTTCGGAAATACTCGCGATTTCAAAATACGCCGGTAGCTAAGCAGCTAACAAGAAATACCACTAGAAGGATCTCGATATGTCGGAACCGCAGGCTTCAGTCTTTTCCTTCAGGATCTGGTGCATTTACCAATCTCATCTTGATTCACATGCCCCGGTGATTAGTTTGGAATCAATCAACCGAAGTCTATGAACCAAAACGAGATTGGTTATTTCTTTCAGCAGAAGATAACACATGCTCCCTCTGATCCTCTGTCGAGTAGTTTTACACCTTCTCTTCATTTCAGCCGGCTTGCTTCCTAAAGCAGTAAAGATGCGGTCTGTGTGGTTATTATATCGTAAATTCAAAATGAATATAAGCGGAATCTCCTGTACCCTATCAACTATACAGATTACACGACAGCTACATATACAGTCTCGTTTTCAATACTGCTTATTTGGCATTCTTATCACGACTGTTTCAGTTTTGTGAATTCCAATTAAAAATTAGATTTCTTCCATTTTTATATATATCTGTGCCTTAGCACGTATTAGGGAACCATTAAACGTCGACATATTCGATCGTACTGTCCTATTTTGCAAACACTTGCGATTTCAAAATACGTCGCTCGCTGAGCAGCTAGACAAGAAATATCATTAGAAGAATCTTGATTTCTTCAGTCCAATGAGGTCAGTTCCGCAGCCTTCAGTCTTTTTCTCCAGGATATGGTGCATTTACCAATGTCATCTTGATTCATATGATCCGGTGATTACTTTGCAATGAATCGACCGGAGTCCATGAACCAAAACGATACTGGTTATTTATTTCATAAGAATTTAACACATCCCTTCTGCGATTATTCGTCGAGTAGCTTTGCACCATCTCTTTCATGCAGCCAGGCTAATTCCTAAAGTAGTAAAGATGCGGTCACTCTGTTCACTATATCCTAAATAAAAATGAATATAACCGAAAACTCCGCAACCCTACACTGCAAACTATACAGATCACACGAGAGCTACATATTTTAGAGTCAAGTTTTAACGAAAGACTGCTTATTTGGAGTTCCTATCATGATTGTTTCAATTTAGTGAATTCCAACTAAAAAAATAGATTTCTTCCATTTATATGTATATATGTACCTAAGCACGTATTAGGCAACCATTAAGCGTCGACATACTCGATCGTATTGTCATATTTCGGAAATACTCGCGATTTCAAAATACGCCGCTAGCTAAGCAGCTAAACAAGAAATACCACTAGAAGGATCTCGATATGTCGGAACCGCAGGCTTCAGTCTTTTCCTTCAGGATCTGGTGCATTTACCAATCTCATCTTGATTCACATGCCCCGGTGACTAGTTTGCAATCAATCAACCGAAGTCTATGAACCAAAACGATATTGGTTATTTCTTTCAGCAGAAGATAACACATGCTCCCTCTGATCCTCTGTCGAGTAGTTTTACACCTTCTCTTCATTTCAGCCGGCTTGCTTCCTAAAGCAGTAAAGATGCGGTCTGTGTGGTTATTATATCGTAAATTCAAAATGAATATAAGCGGAATCTCCTGTACCCTATCAACTATACAGATTACACGACAGCTACATATACAGTCTCGTTTTCAATACTGCTTATTTGGCATTCTTATCAATTCCAATTAAAAATTAGATTTCTTCCATTTTTATATATATCTGTGCCTTAGCACGTATTAGGGAACCATTAAGCGTCGACATATTCGATCGTACTGTCCTATTTTGCAAACACTTGCGATTTCAAAATACGTCGCTCGCTGAGCAGCTAGACAAGAAATATCATTAGAAGAATCTTGATTTCTTCAGTCCAATGAGGTCAGTTCCGCAGCCTTCAGTCTTTTTCTCCAGGATATGGTGCATTTACCAATGTCATCTTGATTCATATGATCCGGTGATTACTTTGCAATGAATCGACCGGAGTCCATGAACCAAAACGATACTGGTTATTTATTTCAGAAGAATTTAACACATCCTTCCTGCGATTATTCGTCGAGTAATTTTACACCTTGTCTTTCATGCAGCCAGCTTAATTCGTAAAGTAATAAAGTTGCAGTCTGTCCGGTCACTATATTCTAAATAATAATGAATTTAAGCGAAAATTCCTGTAACCTACCCTGCAAACTATACAAATCACACGAGAGTAAACATAGTCAAATTTTAACGAAAGACTGCTTATTCGGAGTTCCTATCATGATTGCTTCAATTTAGTGAATTCCAATTAAAAAATAGATTTGTTCCATTTATATATATATCTGTACTTTAGCACGTATTAGGCAACCATTAAGAGTTGACATATTCGATAGTACAGTCCTATTTTGCAAACACCTTGCGATTTCAAAATACATAGCTCGCGGAGCAGCTAACCATGAAATATCACTAGAAGATCTATATTCCTTCAGTCCTATGAGGTCGGTTCGGCAGCCTTCAGTCTTTTTCTCCAGGATATGGTGCATTTACCAATCTTATCTTGATTCATATGATCCGGTGATTTGTTTGCAATCAATCGACCGGAGTCCATGAACCAAAACGATACTGGTTATTTCTTTCAGAAGAAGTTAGCACATCCTTCCTGCGATCCTGTGTCGAGTAGCTTTACACCTTCTCTTTCATGCAGCCAGGCTAAATCCTAAAGTAGTAAAGATGCGGTCTGTCTGGTCACTATATCCTAAATAAAAATGAATATAACCGAAAACTCCTGTACCCTACACTACAAACTATACAGATCACACGAGAGCTACATATTTTAGAGTCAAGTTTTAACGAAAGACTGCTTATTTGGAGTTCCTATCATGATTGTTTCAATTTAGTGAATTCCAACTAAAAAAATAGATTTCTTACTTTTATATATATATATATGTACCTAAGCACGTATTAGGCAACCATTAAGCGTCGACATACTCGATCGTATTGTCATATTTCGGAAATACTCGCGATTTCAAAATACGCCGGTAGCTAAGCAGCTAACAAGAAATACCACTAGAAGGATCTCGATATGTCGGAACCGCAGGCTTCAGTCTTTTCCTTCAGGATCTGGTGCATTTACCAATCTCATCTTGATTCACATGCCCCGGTGATTAGTTTGGAATCAATCAACCGAAGTCTATGAACCAAAACGATATTGGTTATTTCTTTCAGCAGAAGATAACACATGCTCCCTCTGATCCTCTGTCGAGTAGTTTTACACCTTCTCTTCATTTCAGCCGGCTTGCTTCCTAAAGCAGTAAAGATGCGGTCTGTGTGGTTATTATATCGTAAATTCAAAATGAATATAAGCGGAATCTCCTGTACCCTATCAACTATACAGATTACACGACAGCTACATATACAGTCTCGTTTTCAATACTGCTTATTTGGCATTCTTATCAATTCCAATTAAAAATTAGATTTCTTCCATTTTTATATATATCTGTGCCTTAGCACGTATTAGGGAACCATTAAGCGTCGACATATTCGATCGTACTGTCCTATTTTGCAAACACTTGCGATTTCAAAATACGTCGCTCGCTGAGCAGCTAGACAAGAAATATCATTAGAAGAATCTTGATTTCTTCAGTCCAATGAGGTCAGTTCCGCAGCCTTCAGTCTTTTTCTCCAGGATATGGTGCATTTACCAATGTCATCTTGATTCATATGATCCGGTGATTACTTTGCAATGAATCGACCGGAGTCCATGAACCAAAACGATACTGGTTATTTATTTCAGAAGAATTTAACACATCCTTGCTGCGATTATTCGTAGAGTAATTTTACACCTTGTCTTTCATGCAGCCAGCTTAATTCGTAAAGTAATAAAGTTGCAGTCTGTCTGGTCACTATATTCTAAATAATAATGAATTTAAGCGAAAATTCCTGTAACCTACCCTGCAAACTATACAAATCACACGAGAGTAAACATAGTCAAATTTTAACGAAAGACTGCTTATTCGGAGTTCCTATCATGATTGCTTCAATTTAGTGAGTTCCAATTAAAAAATAGATTTGTTCCATTTATATATATATCTGTACTTTAGCACGTATTAGGCAACCATTAAGAGTTGACATATTCGATAGTACAGTCCTATTTTGCAAACACCTTGCGATTTCAAAATACATAGCTCGCGGAGCAGCTAACCATGAAATATCACTAGAAGATCTATATTCCTTCAGTCCTATGAGGTCGGTTCGGCAGCCTTCAGTCTTTTTCTCCAGGATATGGTGCATTTACCAATCTCATCTTGATTCATATGATCCGGTGATTTGTTTGCAATCAATCGACCGGAATCCATGAACCAAAACGATACTGGTTATTTCTTTCAGAAGAAGTTAGCACATCCTTCCTGCGATCCTGTGTCGAAAAATTCGTTCTTGATTATAGCCGAAAAATTAAAGACGAAAATTGGGATTTAAGAGGTTTGTTAGCCTTTTTGAGGAACGAAGTATTCAGTAGAGAACGCGCGGCTTCTGTTAATTATAATTCTAGAGAAAAATATTCGCGATTGGAAAAGCATTTGCCCTTCAAACAAACATTCTCCAGCCATAACGAGCAAGCCGTCTACAGTTGAGTTATTAGCGGCGTCATCCGAATCGCAGTGTCTGTTCTGCGGGAACACAAATCATAAATCCGCGGATTGCGAAGTTTTAAGTGTAGAAAAGAAAAAGGAGATCTTAAAAAGTAAATCGCGGTGTTTTTTATGTTTAGGTCGGTTTCACCGGATCCAAAATTGTAAACAAAATATAAACTGTGCCTTCTGCTTTAATAAACACTCGAAAGCCATTTGTTATTCATTCCATCAGAAAAAAGATAATGAAAAACCTGAAAAGAAAACGTCGGATTCGAGCGTTATTTCCGCTGTTTTGTCATATAATTCCGATGAAAATAGATCTAATAAAATATTATTACAAACGGCTTCTGCATTGATCCGAAATAATGATAAATCTGAAAATGTCAGAATTCTTTTTGATAATGGCTCAATGAGATCTTTCATAACCAAAGATGTATCTACTAAAATGGAACTTCCGATTGTTAGAAAAGAATCACTTTCTGTTTATTCCTTTGGTGATAAAAGTGCGTTAGAAAAAACCTTTAATGTTGTTAGAGCAAAACTAGAAAATGTAAACGATCCTAATCTTAATATATATATTGAGCTTCTTGAAACCGAAAATATATCCAATACTGTTATCTCTCCTCCAGATTTGAATTTTGCTAAGAAAAATAAAATTTTACAATCTGTTTTTAAGATATCTGTTTATGACGTTGTTGTGAAAAGAGATGATCAACTATTGGATATAACAAAATTCAGTAATGTGCTGAAATATCTCAGAATTATGGCATGGGTTAGACGTTTCGTTGCTAAGGCAAGAAAACTGCCTGCTAATAGTGGAACATTAAGTGCTTTTGAAATTCAGGACACTGAAATTTTTTGTGTTCGTAAAGCCCAGATGGATTTCTTCACACCTGAAATTAAGGCTCTTCAATCTAACAAGTCAATTTCTCCAAGCTCTGATATATTCAGCTTGGCACCGTTTCTTGATGAAAATAAAATTCTTCGAATTAAGGGAAGATTAGAAGAAACCGAATATACAGTTGACGAGAAGCATCCAGTTCTTCTTCCTAAAGATTCCAAATTTACTGAATTAATTGTAAAAAGGGAACATAATAACGTTCTGCATGCGGGAGTTGCAGCAACTTTAGCCAAACTGAGACAGAAATTTTGGATTCCTAAAGGCCGTCAGTTGGTAAAGAAAGTCTTAGGGAACTGTTTAATTTGTCGGAAATACGCAGTAAAACCAGCGAAACAAATGACAGCTCAGTTACCTAAAGATCGAATTGTTGAAACTCCACCTTTCTATGTTACAGGCGTGGATTTCACAGGTCCAGTTTACATCAGGTCTGGAAACGACATTCAGAAATCATACATCGTATTGTTTACGTGCGCTGTTACACGAGCGTTACATCTAGAACTCATTTCCAACATGTCTGCAAACAAATTCATTTTGGCTCTCAGACGTTTCATTTCGAGAAGAGGAAACTGTCGCACCTTTTATTCAGATAACGCGAAAACTTTCAAATATGCTGCCAAAGATTTACAGTATTTTTACAGCATAATTAAAGGTACAGACTTTCAAAAATTTCTAGCAAATGAAGGCTTGACTTGGAAATTTATCGTCGAGCTTGCTCCATGGTGGGGAGCTTTTTATGAACGCCTTATAAAAACCATAAAGGAACCGTTGAAAAATATATTAGGCAGAGCTCAATTGAATTTTGAAGAATTTATGACTGTGTTGACAGAGGTCGAAAATATTGTGAATAGACGTCCTTTGACCTACGTTTACAACGATTTACATGAACCTGAACCGCTTGCACCGGCTGATTTTCTATTGATCGGACATAAGGATGAATATCCATACAACTTTGCTGAGATCCTGAATAACTCTCCAACAAGAAAGAGTCTAATAAAACGAAAAGAATATCAGACAACACTTATAAAACAGTTCTGGAAAAAATGGAAAAATCAGTATCTTCTTGAGTTAAGAAATGCTCACTTCTTCGGTACACCAGAAGCCAAGAAAAATCTTAAAATTGGTGATATAGTTTTACTTGAAGGAACAACTAAATCTAAGTTCCTCTGGGATTTAGGTCGAGTAATTCAAGTCTTCAAAGGACGTGATGGTCTTGTACGATCATGTGTGGTAAAAACTAAAAAAGGGGACCTTAAGAGACCTGTGCAATTGATATACCCCCTTGAACTATCAGACTGAAAATGAACTAAATTTGTAACCTTTTAATTTTACTTCTTATATTTCATATTCACTAACATTAATTTTAGATAATTAGTTTAGTTATTACTAATAATTTACTGTTTGTAATTTGAATTAATATTTACGTATTGAGTAACATTTGAGTTGATGCAGTTAACTATATTTGTTTATTTTATAGAATTTCCTTTTGCAGTTTATATTTACATCAGTTGAATGTATTTGATATGTAAGTTGCTTTCTTATATTTTATTATTTGTATGCTGAAATAGTGATAATTTTTGCAGAAATTATCAGGTGGGGAGTGTGGAAAAATCCCCCAAATGATTTATGTATCGCCGTTAGAGGGCGCTTTGCTTCTGAAAAGGAATGTTAGTTTTTAGTTTGCGACGTAGTTAGTTAGCAGTGAACCTTCGATGCAACGAAAGTTGCTTTGTAAATAAAATGATTATTTTTGTAGATTGTTGAAATATTTCACTTCATTTAGAATTAGAACCACCTTTCGCAATATCTCTTATTGGAGCTAATTTATCACTCTTTCTTCTGTCATCGTGTGTTCCGACATTATCGAATCATAAGGCCTGAAGAATGAAAAGAAAACGCTTACAGTTCATTTGTATGAAATATATCCAGTTCTATTCCATCAGTCGCCCATAATTCTCTAGCATTTACACGGGAGGATTTGTGCAATCCAGCTATGTATAAAAGTCCTAAATAAGCAAAAACCTCTTCTTTCTCCATAGGTTTTGCCTCTTAAAATTTCCTGAAATATTTTTTAAATAAATATTAAAGCATATCGCAATCATTTCAATCATTGTATCATCAATATTAGCTTCCATGCATCGATGGGTTCTAACTAAGCCACATCTTTAGATATATGTGTATTGCCAGGCAATTTTTTTTTATAATATTATGGAAATCTTTGAATTCGAAAGGGTTCTTTCTTCCATTTTGTTGTTCTTTTCCTACAAAATAGTCGGTTTGATCACAAATAATGTCTTCTGTAGAGTCGCACACTTTTTCTGATCAGACTGATGATCACTAAATATATTGTAAAGTATTTTGCAGTAATTGACAAAATAACAGATGATCTTCTTAATAAAACATAAATTTTATTTTTAGTTTAGAGAGATAGATAATTTGAATAAAATTCTTTAGTGGCAAAATTTTCATACAACTACCAGCTGGTAAAATTTCAGAATTCTCATTTTAAATTTTTTACATCATACAAATATGGCATTGCCACTTCAATAATAAATATATATTTATTTGTTAAATAACAAAATATTACAATAACTTCATAATCTTGTAAGAAAGTCCATCTCTGAAAAGATGTTTGGAAACTTATCAGAAATGATGTTCTGCAAATTTACCTTAAAATGGACCTAATTCAATGCTGTATACATTAGTGCAATTTGGAATATCCAAAGTGCGAATGGAAAAAGCAATAGTCTCATTTCCATTTATAAAATAACCAATGCTGTTGACAAACGAATATGTAACCTAGGATAATTCCAGTTCCAGGATATCATAGAAATTATTTCTCCTTATAACAGATGTGGGAAAAACCAGCAGTTTCAGTATTTTAGACTTCGCATCAGGCCTGATGAAATTAAGCATGATAACATCATTTTCTTTTGAATGATGCAGCCATACGTATGAAAAAGGCAGATGAAACACTTCTCAAAATGTTATATCTGAAATGAGTCATAAATGCTTTGCGTGAAAAGTTCATGAATTGTTGCTAGACTTTGACAAACCTATTTGTACATTTTGAAAGATATTTTTAAATCTCTATTATAGTGAGAGTCTTTGGAGAGACTGCAGCTGATATATTAGTTTTGACAAAGTGGGTAACGTGATCAAGTGAGATTGTTATTATGCCAAGCAGTAATAACTTTAGGGGGGGGCATGATAGTGTGATGGCCCAAGATACTGAATACTGAAGATTCAAACTTGGGTCAAACTACCAGTATTCAGCAATTGTATTTCTCAATTGCTTGTGAACTTGAATAAAAGTATGAATATCTTGTTAGTGAAACCCATGACGTAAGATAATTGGGAAAATTTATAAAGTTTTCGAGATTAAAACATTTTGTTATGAATCCCATGATTCTGACATGTTTTAAATATACTCCTGCCACACGGATAGAGGCAGAATGATCATTGTCCTGCTTACAACAGATACATCATGTCAATGACATGTTTTAAATATACTCCTGCCACACGGATAGAGGCGGAATGATCGTTGTTCTGCTTACAACAGATACATCATGTCAATGTAGAATCTGAAGAAAAGTTTAGGTTATTGGAATATGGGAAAGGATACCGGCTATCGACCTGAAGAAAGGTGCCTTTTTGAGCAATTTTCTAAAGGAAACTGGCTTGTATTTGCATTATATATGGGGAAAACTAGAAAAATCAACCATGCAGCCAGCGCTTTAACCATGATATGAAACCAGATCAAACTACCAGTATTCAATGGTCTTAACCAGTTGTAGGAAAAATCTGAAGAAAATACTTGCAATATCATGTAATCAGAAATTAACCATGTGTTGCATACCAGGATTACTTTTTTCAAGTGTCGAGGGAGAGAATAATTTTTTTTTCTTTGTTTCTTTTTCTTTATATAGGTATTTGGCCATGGTATTCATTGCATATATTCTCTGTCATTCATACAGAATACTAATATTTTTAGTAAAAAGTGTATTTTTCATTAAGTGCTTTGCTTGTTGATATTCTCAAAATTATATTTAATAATTAGTGCTACTGTACATATAATAGATTAATGGATTCATTACTAAATAATACATTTATAACATTCATTTTACACAAGCAATTTTTCAAAGTTGTTTTTTGAATTTACTTGCTGATAAATATACAAATCCTTTAAAGTAGCACGGTAAATAAAACTAGAATAAACATTATGCATCTTGTTATGTTTCAAGATTCATTCAAACTTTGATTAATTACTCAAGGCAGTGGTTTACTAACTTGATAACCCTGGGAATACATAAAAGTATTTTATCATCTCAGAGAACCAATAATAATTTTTTTTTACTCTAATCATCTATTGTATATAAACACCTAGCATCCTCTGAAAAGTAATTTTTAAAAATATCAAATTTTTAAGCATGAAAACTGATTAATTCTTATTATTTTAGGTAAAAATAACATTAATAAAATAAAAACTTAAACGTATATTATTGCGGCCCACGTTAATCATAATATTTTAGGAGCCCTGTGGTTCTGCGTGTTTAAAGACTTAAAAATTACGTAAGAAAACAGCTATACTATTCTAAAAAGCCGTGTTATATTCAGCCCCCCGACGATTTTCACCACTTCACCCGGTACTGACGCACCGCTAGCCAGCGGCAAAACGGAGCCCCGAACAGACGAGAAATATTCTGTAAGAGCGAACCAGGTTGCTACCTCCGACAAATCAATTCGCCGGGTTACCAGCTTTGAATTTTTATCGCCAGTTTTGGCGATGTTTACATTTAACGGATCCTTTGCGGAAGTGCTTCAAGGGAACTCGAAAGAACGCGAAATGAGTATTTAAATCCCAGGCTATTTGCCGATGAGTGAAATTATGTCTGCAAGTGAGGAAAGTCAAACTGAAGAATAAATTTCGAAGTTATATTTTCAGTAAGGTATTGAGACAGCATTTTTTTTTTTTTTTCCAATTTAATCTTTCAGGAGATTGTAATCAAATATGGATGCATTTCAAAAAGCTTGCTAGCTCTAGGCTTCCAAGAAATTCAAGAAATCTTTATCAAAGAGCTGTAAAATTGCAATAGATTTCAGTTCATTAGAGTTGCAAGAATTACAACAATGTACGGCCCTTGTTCAAACGTAAAGCAGCGAATGCATGGTTTGGATTTCGGCATTTACTGCATATTTCATTAACTACAAAAAAGGCTGGTTAGTTGGTTGACTTTTAGTGGCACAAAACCTTGAAGGTTATGCGCCAGAAGAATGGTAAATAAAATCCAAAATGCACAAACACACTGTATCAAATGAATCGTTATTGATGAAGGTATGTGGAAATGAGTGTCAGAAATACTCTAGCAACACACACACAAAAAAAAAAGCGAAGTAAGTCAAAAAGGCGGCTAGAGAACTGTAATTATGCAACTTATAAGGTATTTCCCCCCAGCCTTCTATAGCATACCTCCGTGGTGTGGTGATCTGCACGCTGAGAGCGTATTCCAGAGGTCTGGGGTTCGATTTCCGGCGAAGGCGTTGCTCATTTTTCATCTTGCCTGCTTCCAAAAATACCTAATGTCTCTACACAACTGACATAATTAAATGAGTGTATAAAACTGAAGCGTTCTTGAAATGCTTAAAGAGCACAAGAGCTTCACATGTATGCTACGAAAGAATATCCTCCAACCCAAAAGACACTTTAATTTAATACTAAATTTCAGGCCATATTTCCCAGTCGTAAAAATTCTCGAAATTTTAAAGAATTTTTTAGAACTTTTTTAAAGAATTCCTCAAATTCCTTATATTCATCCTTGCATACATTTCAAGAGACCACCAACTACCGAAATTCGCTGAATATTGGCTGGTCCATGCGACAGGGTGGTCGCATGGACGGTTTCGTGCAATTTTGATATGAGCCATTTATCTTAAAAGTCATGAAGTTAATAAAATGTAAACTTATCCTTAAAACGGAAAGTGAAAATTCAAAGATATGTATAAAAATACACTTGCAAAGTGAAAGAAAATGTTATGCACACAAATATCACTTCTGTGGAGGGCACCTTTGCAAGTATCTTGCATTTATCAGTTAGTCGCAGATAAAGAGCATTTGATGTGTTTTATAACTGCAACATTATGGAATAATAAAATGGTGTACAAAATATATGAAATTATATGATATATGTATATATGGAATAACAAAATAGTGTAAAAAAGTATATTAAAGTATCTGATATAGGTATGTATATAGTTGATACATGGAATAATAAAATAGTGTAGAAAAGTATATGTACATAGTTGATATATGGAATAATAAAATGATTTAGAAATATATGAAAGTATATGATATATGTATATAGTTGATACATTGAATAATAAAATGGTGTAGAAAAGTATGTGACGGTGTCATCTAAAGAGAGTAGTGCGGGGATTAATCTACACCCGACATAACTCTGTATCGTACATAATTAGCCCTCCCCGGGAGGGATGACTTGAGAAGAACTACCAGAGTTCAGCGACTTTGCCGCTGGTCGCTGGTGAACTTGTTTTTAGGGTACTTTCATAGGCTCGACATCGGAATACGATCTGTAAACGGTTTACGGTTCTTTTGTTAATGGTGTGCCCACAGAAAGGCTGACTGTTCATTACAGTATCGGTCCTGTGCCACATTCCTAAAGAACTTGTTTCCGTGCAAGGAAACGAATTCAAACAGCAATCTGAATTTGTCAAGAAAATTTAGTTGAAGACCGCTATAATGAACTTTACGGAACCAAAGGTTTAATTCGCTATACCTAGTGAAATATAATACCTAGCTAAATATAATAGATTATATCCCCAAAATACAATTTAACTCATGGATAAAAAAGATCCCATTATGAATTAAAATTATTAAATTTACTTTCGGCACTTATTAACATTCCTGAAAGAATGTTATTAGACTTCTTGAATCCATCTAATCAGCCGTAAAAGTAGTCCACAAAGTGTTTGCACTTTCATTGGTTTTTATCTCAAACAATTTGTTCAGATATAGGAAAGATTACTTCTTTGAATAGTAAACAATTTCAACGGCGCCTTTTTCAACTTTGTTATGCTCGACATTTTTTCAACGGTTTCTTTCCAAATTATCATATCTGTAATTTTCCATGTAGTGACAACAGTATATTTAGTAAAATGTATTCTCTGGATATGTACATTTGGCTACTAAATCCATTCTATTCAGTGAACCTTTGACAAAGATTTGATTTGAGGAAACGGTTTTGCATATACGCGTTACCTTAATTATTTCCACATAGTTTTCGAGCTACAATTTTATGCCCTATAAGTAAGAATATATTTAAAAAAAAAAAAAATCTGAAACTTTTCAGATTTTGCATTACTCCCAGAGGGACGTTTAACGTTTTGTGTGCTACCTTTATTAAATATCAGATTCTTCGCACTTAAACCATAAAATTCAATTTAGCAGTATCGCATGAGCATCTTTAGAATTTCTGATACAGTCTCGCGCCCCTGGATATATATATATATTTTTTTTTTTTTCCGTACAGTATTGTCACTACTCGCTTTGAAATCCTTGAGTTTGTTAATCGAAAATTCGGTGTTAGTGTTACAAAATATGAAATCGAAAATAAAACAAATTTCAAATTCCGGCTACCAGATGCCCATATTCAGTGGAAGATTACATTATTCAAAATTGGATGGCTCCAGGTACCGTTATTTTTTCACAATGCGAGAAGCATACATACATTTATGCAGATTCTTCATTATTTAATTTCTTTAAATATAACACAGGGCTTTAATATTTGGTGGCAACAATTTGAATAGTGAACCAACACAAAATGCCAGAGCAAAATTAACACCCTTTGGCCTAATAAATATTTATACGCGCTATACGGAAAAATTATTTCGGATATGCAAGAAAAAACCACAATCAAGAAAGACTAATTAAAAAAGGGCTGATCTTATAATAGCCGACAGTGAAAGATATAAGTTTCGCAGACAGAGGTTAGAATAAACTCATATAATAAAATATTTTGCAATCATATGAACATAGTGCTTATTATACACTTTTTTGTTGTAAATTTACTTTGCTATTTTTCAGTAGCACCAAGAATCCGCAATTTCCTTCCTAAAGGGCAATTTCCCAATTCGACAGTTGTTTCCCAAGTTTTAACACATGTGGTGGTACTTTGTTTTTAATCTGAACATCACTTAGATTTTCGGTTACTTACTTTTGGCAATAATTTCAAAATTTTTAACTATTAATTAATTTTTAAGCATTATGCGTAGGCACTCAGGTGTTTAATGGAATGCTATATGCGGTCAAGTCATAAATTTAGAACTCCTTTTTTGGTAGTAGGAGCTGAAAAGGAAGGGATAATCCTGCTCGTAGTCGTGAGAAAATGTGGCGGTCGTTTAAACATCTAACTTCTCTGCATTTAGTTTTATACAGAAGAAAATATCAACTGAATTTTCAGGACAATAATACTCTTACATGGTCCCCACATATCACTTCTATTATCCAGAAGTTCCGGGTTCGTAAAACACAACTCTACCCCTTAATTGCTTGGGACAGTGTATTATCTATAGACAACAAGTTACTTATTTACAAGTCCATTCTCAGACCATTGTTATGTTATGCAAGTTTGGGCTCATACCCAAAAGACTACAGACAGAAACTGCAAGCTTGCCAAAATATTGTACTAATATTGTATTACCAATGCAGATTGGTACATTCGAAATAGAATTTATGAGGAACTTGGTGTAGAGTTACTTAGAACTCTCATTATTATAAACTTGCAAAAAATTTTCATGCAAGACAATCTAATTGATAACTCCAGTATAAAAGTATGTACATACGACTACAATAATTTAGATAACATGGATAGGCCCTTGGCCCAATTGAATAGCACTATAATGTAAACCCTGTTGTACCAACTTTTTACAAGTTCCATCATATTTATGTATCTAAGTATATTCTACATCACGTGTTTGTACATATGTTATTTAAAATTTGCTTACTGTATGTATTCTATACGTTATATTATTTTATATTATTATGTACAAAGATTCAGGCTACTGAGTATATGCATTAAAACTTACCATGTATTTATCCCAGCATATCCAGTTCGACTGCTTCTGTGCCACTCCATCTTACAGCTTGTCAATTTTCCCAGCTTAATACCTAAAATGATAATTAATAATTTAGCATAAGTTATTCAAGTCAGAATCTTATATCAGAAAATAATTATATGAAAAATAAAAACATTATCATAATTTTAATAATTTAAATGATTAATTGAATGGTTATTTTTCATCAACTTTCGAAGCAACCAAGTTTACTCAAAAAGGGGTATGATATATAAACAATAATTGTTTTTATTTGAGACTTATGAATAAAATAACGCAAACTAGATTGCAGAAAATTCTTCAGAATTAAGTTTACTGAAAAATACATTATTGATGCACTTTTGGGTTTTATATGTAGTAATCAATATGGAGTCCTTAAATTATGTATATAAATAGGTATATATAAAGGGAACAAAATATAGAACAAGGTATAAAATATCATACAGTGTTCATTACTATACGTATATTTATGCAATATCAGTATAAATGGTTAGTTAGGTTTCGTACATATATAACTTATTTTTATATTTTGCATTTTGTTTATAATTTTTTACATATCACTTGTTGTCCTTTTGGGTTACTAAGTGAGAAATAATTATTAGAGATGGGGATTCATGGGGATTAAATTACATACAATCAATTAAAATCAGACTTTTCCTTTCTTTTAATAATTATATATATAATAAGTATCCATCAAATACAGAAGCATTCTCTTGAGCTACTTATTTATATATTGTTTGGTTTGGTTTGGTTTGTTTGATTATATAGTAAAGCACTCGACGGCTATTTGCCTAAGGATGCCTCGGTGGAGAACTTTCTAAGCAAAGCTGACTCGTATACACGCTACACATGGGAAAAAACACGAAAACGCCAATGCAGCCAGCCCGTTCGCGGGATTCGAACCTCGGACCGAACAGTGTTCAGCGTCTTTACCGCTCGGCCGCTGGTGGGCCCAGTTGCCTCAGATAGTGCTGCAAAGAAAAATAAGGAAGCCTTGCCCGTTGAAATTATGAAAGAAATCGTAAATAAACATGCGTGGTGTAAGAATAACGGAACTGGCGAAGACTTACGG
Source organism: Stegodyphus dumicola (assembly GCF_044657685.1). Taxonomy (NCBI): domain Eukaryota; kingdom Metazoa; phylum Arthropoda; class Arachnida; order Araneae; family Eresidae; genus Stegodyphus; species Stegodyphus dumicola. The sequence goes on from NC_140768.1 coordinate 180,027,690, forward strand.
CCTTTCAACATCGACGATTTACACTGTTCTGAAGAAGCAGGAGGAAATTAAGAAATTTGATGTAGCCAAAGGAGTTACGGTTACTTTAAGCACCGTCCAAAACTCCTAGAAGATGTTGAGATGCTCTTGTTGGTGTGGATTAACAAGAAGCAGTTAAAAGGTCGGTGTCGGAAGCTATCATAAAGGTTTTATATTATTTACCAGTGTTATATATTAGAAAAATTGTTTTTATGTTGATATTTTTGGAGGGGGCGGAACGTTCACCGGAATTCGAACCCGGATCGACCTACCAGTGTTCAACGACTTTACCGCTCAGCCGCTAGTGAGCCACACACACATATGCATTAGATTATATTTACATTTCGTTTATAAAGTGTTCTTGGGTGAAATTAATTATAAAGAGTTATAAAATATTCTACGGAATTACTTCAGACTTTCTGTAAGCTTCATCATATTTCTTAAATAGAATATCAATGCTAATTCCATTTCCATGCTGTTTACGTTCCTTAGTTTGTCTGCTTTGAATTATATTTAGACAATTACTTCACCTGATTATAGCCGAAAATGCAGCTTTTTTAATTAAGAATTTAAGGATAATTATTCTTGAAGAATTTTAATTTTTTTTTTTAAATGTCACATTAATACGGTTACTGAACTACAACAGTGAGCTATGAAAATTTTAACAAAGGTTTCGTACTTTATCTTATGAAAAAAAAAATTATCGTAATCTAATTAAATGTTTCACTTCTTAGAAAATACAAATATTTGTGAAGAAAAATGAAATATCTTTAAAAAATAAAAATTAAATTTACAAAAATATAAGAATTACAAAATATTGCAGAAATTGCATAAAATAGCGAATAAACTCAGTCGGCATTAGCTCGCTAAATGTAAAATGGATTGGTGCAGTCAGAAAGCTCTCCTTGTCAGAAATATATATATTTCATCCGGTTTAAAGGTTATTCAGACTAACGTGCGAAGTTCAGTCAGCAATATGTATTTTCCTTTGATTCAATTAACTAGCCAAAAAAAGGGGGCTTTGAAAATTAGACGCAAATTTAACAAATGGATTGAAAGAGCCCTCCTACAACCTACCACTCTGTATAAGCATTTTCGTAGATTTCCTTATGGTATATAAATAAGAGCCTTTAGAAAATTCTCCAGGAAAGCATGCCTAGCCAACCTTTATACGTTTTGTCAATTAAAAAAGCACAGAAAATATATACTATATAATAGTATACTTTCTAGTGCTGTTGAACTGAAATTGGATCGGATTATTTATTTATAGCAGTGCTTTTCAGCCTCGTGACTTACATGTATGTAAGATATAACAAAATATGATATCTGTTTCAAAAAAATAATTGGCAGCCTCAAAATTAACATTCTAAATTTGGTGATCTGCCTCTAAATTCATCTCTTCTCACAGGTTCCAGATTTTCTACCTTATGTAACATTTTAATGCAGATGCCTCTTGTCCAATCAAATTAATTGTAAACCAAAACTCTGAACCGAAACTTTTCCATTCCCAACCTTCTTCCTCTTCCTCTCAAAGTACTATAACTTACCCCTTTTTCCACATAAGCTCTCCTGTTTGCAAGATGCTTTTTATGTATGCTGCTACCGCTTATTTGCTTAAAACAACGTCGTACTTCAAAATGTAAAAGATGATTTGATATACGTAAAAAAATAAATAAATAAAGATTGTGATTTTTCAAAATACACTGTGCTAAACTGCGTCATCATGCTTTCCACTCAGCCTTTACGGTCTTCTCAGTCATCTACGCAATATCGAAAGCTGTTAAAAGTTCCACTGTTTTCATCTACACATTTGGAATTATTACATGTATATATTGCTCAAGGGGGGAGAAAAGAAATTCCTAGACGAACATAATGTAATAATGAAATGTTAATAAACAAATATAATCATTAAATTCATTTGATAAGAAAAATTTAATTTGCAGTTACAAGGAGATATATGTTATTAATAATCCAAAAAGTACATACTAACATTATTAAACTGTTTAATAAGTACATAAGAGAGCACTAAAAACTTTTCGCATCTTAATATAATTTGTCTCCATTCTAGTACCATGTTCAACCTTGTATACGTTACTGACTTAGTGAAGAATAGAGAACTCTGTAGCTCCATTCAGGTTTCTATTCCTGATATACCGATACCAAATGAGAACTAAAAACACTTTTCTTTTACAATATATCTCCCCTTATGATCCCTAACGCAACTGCTTATTTTCCTCTTCGCAATTAACGGCAATGTCCCCTTTTTGACTGTATTCGAAACGCCACCGTTTAATGCCGTCTACACCAGAGAGTGTAGAGAACTGGTGACTTTGCGATCCTTACTGCAGAAACATACATTGTCCCAATAAAAATTTTTTTTTCTAAAAGTAGTTATAAAACATGCATAAAAAATTCTTTAAAATTTATTTTCTCTCTTAATAATAATCAGGTTTGTTTATATTACAAGCACATTCTCATTTTGAATTACACCCTAACTTTTTTTTTCATGTAAAGTTTGGGGAACGCGATTTTGCCGTGTGTGCAGTGTATTAATGGTGCAACTCCCGAGTTCGGTAACGATTTATTGCATTAGGGAATTTAGTCAAAGGAAGTAAAAATTTCGAAAAGTGAAATAGAATTTCACCATCAGTCTGTCCTTTTCGGTGTCCAATTGAAGAGTGCACTTATTCTCCCCCCCCCAGATATGTAGGATTGCAAAGCCTTTTTAAAAATAGAAAACGAAATTTCTAAAATATTGAAAGATATAAAAAAAAAGCAATCCCCTGCTTCCGTCTGGAAGACAACTTCTAGAGCCTTTAAAATTCTCACAACAATCTGATAAGGATTTCACATCCCTGAAAGACGAATGATCTGTCTATAGCCCCAAGTTATCCCCTTACTAACTCCCCATTCATTGAATAGGAAATTTTCGTAATAACATTACTTCCATTATAGACACAACCTTGAACCAAAGAACGTGTACGTTGAGAAGGAAAAGTTTCGCAAAAGCAGAAGGGTGGCTGCGTCAAACCGCTGGGAGAAAATATACTCTCGATTTACACTGCAGGGGTTACGTACCAGTTTTAATACTTTCTTACACTGAAGTGAAATAGTAGTCTAGCTGGTGTCTAAAGGCAAAAGGTCAAAGGTTGAATGTTTGTCAAAAGATCAAAGGTTTGCGATTCAATTTTTTTTAACTCCGCTGTATCGACGTAAATCAAATGATCCACGCAAGTGAATTCAATTGATGGATTATTTATTTTTAGTAGCAAAAAATCTACGAAAATCCGAGTTTAAACTATCTCGAATAGAACGAATCAAACAAGTTTTTTGTTTTTGTACCAATGGCCCGAGTTAGCCTAACTGGAGCCCGTGGCAAAAATTTCTTTGAAGGTTCTTGGTTCTAATAAAGAACGGAACTTTATGCAGATATTTAAATTTTTCACCTCATTGTAGGTACATAGTAAGAAAATTGACTAGAACCTATTAAGCTATTAAGTCCCCCCCCTCCAATGTCATACGAAATATCATTCTGTCCATTTTATCGATTTTCTGACAATTCTATATCCATCATTAAAAGGATGTAGCACGTCTGAAGAGCCAAAATTTGACAAAAATGCTCTTTAAATTTATAATTAGAAAACGTAAAGACGTTTTTAGCAATTTGAATTAATTAACGAAAAATACCATAGGCAAATCCTATGCACTTAAGAGAATAGGCTAAAAAGCTTTTAAATAAAATCTTTTAAATAAATAAAAGCTTTTAAAAGAAATTTCATTAAAGAAACAAACGTAAAATAAACTTTTTATTCGATCTGGAGGTCCCCTCCGATGTGGGGGACAAGGGCAGGTGCCTCGTATGGTGGCTTGGCAAATGCGGTCAACAGCAGGAGACTGACGTTAATTACGGAAGGGGAAAGTAAACGGCTGTGTCGAGGATCATAAGGGGAGATATATTAAAAAAAAAGTGTTTTTAGGTCTCATTCAGAATCAGTATATCAGTATATCATTAACGTAATTAATGAAAGCCATTTGAAACCAAAATAGGATTTGCATTAGTAAATTATAGTTAAGAATAATGGCCCCCATTGTTCTGATTATTACTGGAATAATTTAAAGATTAAATCCGATAGCATCTTAAGATGTTTTTGCAGTCGGAAAAACAAGAATATAACTCATTTTGATTCACCTTTCTTTTCTTTATGAATGACGAATATCTGTTTGCCATACACGTGATCAAATAGGGAATAAGTGTTTAATCCGTAAGATTATAAGTATTGATTAACATTTCCTATAACTACTTCTAATTGAGGCTTTCTAAGAGCAACCCCCTTAATTTTGACTCGCAGCTTTTAATTTTAGACTAAAATATGAGCATAGAATCTACCTTTAAACAATGGGATTTTTTTTAAACACTGTGGCATGAGAGTGCCTAGTAATAATAGTTTTAGCGTCGCTAAGAATCATTTTCTGGATTCTCATATTGATATTTTTCCAAAAAATATTAAAAGCTGCAATTGACGAGTATGAGCAATGCATAATACATACGTATATAACGTAATTAAAATCAATTAAAATTCCCTTTAATTGATTTTAATTATTTATTTACTGTATCGATTTATTACTTATTGTAATGGATTGGAATATCTGAATATGAATTAGCTGAATACTTAACAAAAATATTATGACTGCGAGAATCGGAAAAAAAAATTTCTTTCTTATAGAATGCAGATGAATTCATTTTCACTCAACGAAAATCAAAATTTAGTAGCTATTTAATCTGTCCTGTATCGAGCACTTTAGTTCAGTGATCCGTATTAATGTGCGTTTTTTAAAAAAAATTAAATGCTTCAAGAATAATTAGAAAAGGGCATAATTCTCTTATTACCCTTAAATTCTTTCATTCATTTTCAGCTATAACCAAGTGAAATAATTTTCTAAATATAATTCAGTGTAGAAAAAAATAAGATACATAAAGGTCTAGGAAATAGAATCAGCGTTGCGACTCTCTTTAAGAAATATGGTGAAGCTTAGCAAAAAGTCTACGAAGTGAAGTAATTCCGCAGAATATTTTCTCTTTATGATTAAATTGTACTCAATTATACTTTATAAACGACATGTAAATACTATTTAATGTATATGTGTGGATGAGTGTGTGTGTGTGTGGCTCACTAGCGCCTGAGCTGTAAAATCGTTGAACTCTGGCAGGTCGATCCGGGTTCGAATCCGGATCGACGGGGATGGCTGTATTGGCGTTTTCGAGGTTTTCCCCACGTGTAACTTGCATAAGACATCAGTTTTGCTTAGAAAGTTCTCCACGAGGCACCCTTACCCTTAGGCAAATAACCGTCGAATGCTCTGCTATAATCAAACAAACCAGACCAAACAATAGATATATAAATAAGTAGCTTAAAATACTGCTATATTTTACATATACTTATCAAGTAGTATTTCAACATATATTATGCGTCTAGTTTGCGTTATTTTATTCATAAGTCTCAAATAAAAACAACTATTGTTTATATATGTCATGAGAAAATTAACCAAAAAGCAGCGACCACAATGTAATTGAGAAACAGTCCTTATCCGTGAAAAGGTTGAAAGCCATTCGGTTATGACTATTATCTCACATACTCAGCTACTTCGCATACATGGAACATAGCATTCGAAATGAAAAACTCAATATTTACTACAAATTCATTCGTGTAACAAATATCTGTCTTTCTACACCTATGGCTTTAAAAAGAGATGTTATTTATTTTACAGTTTATCATTAAGTAATATATTTTCATTGTACAAAATTGCATTCATTCGAAGAATTCAATTTGTATTTTCCTCTGTATAAAACTGAATGTAGAGAAGTTAGATGTTTAAACGACCCCCAAGACCACGAGCAAGATTATTCCCTACTTTTCAGCCTCCCCTGTGAAAAAAGGGGTTCTAAATTTACGACCTGACCGCATATGAGGGTATTTCGCCTCGTATGCCCCTGCCTTAGTCAGTCTCTGTGCGGCATCCCTCAATTTGCTGTGCCTGGGCATATTGCTCTACCCCCCAACTGACGACTTGAGGACGAGAATTTGTGTTCTTCAACAATGTCACAGGCCAGTAGTCAAACTGGTTTACATTGCACCTATGAAAGCTTTACATACACACGTGCTTGAACAGAGCTCTATCTATAACGGTCGATCAAAAAACGTAAATGGAACAATAAACCTTTTAAGTTTCTTTGGCTCAAGGACACGCACAGCATGTGATGATGTGGATGTTTACTGTGTTATCTCTTAATTAGCCGTTGACTTGTCTCGCATGGCTTTTGTTCAGAACAAATAGGGGGTGCGGGTTAAAGTAAAGATTGTTTTTCGCTAGTTTAATAAGTCTAAGCGTGGGAAATTTTCAGGTTATTTTTCAGCTAAACGAATTCAGAATTTCTCTAGAAAATCGCGATTTTTGCACTGAATCCTTAATTCACAAGAAAACTTCGCTAATGTACGAGTATATCGTAAAGGTTTGCTAATATATATCGTAAATCGGAGCTAAGCAAAACTTTTTTTTGTTTTGTTACATGCGGTGATTCATGGATAGCCAGGTTCGTAGAGCGGGGACCGAGATAAATATAGATTTCAAAATAGCATAATGTTATTTTGTTGAGAAATTGTTAAAACAATATTCTTAAGCCTAACAATAAAACTGTCATAATTACAGTAAAAACCACGAAAAATTCATAGATGACATATACTAGTCCCAGAAATGAAAAATCTGAGGTTGCTCATGATTGAAATGTTTCAAATGTAGAACATTTTGTTAAGCAACAAATCAAAAGCAAATGTCGTGGTACAGTAACTTGCAATAAATAAGGCTTACTGGTATGGATGTCAAAGTGTCCATAAACTCGACAACTCGTAAAAGAATCGCATTCTTAAATTATAGATTCGTGAAAAGATACGTTTGAATTATGTGGATTGTTGCAATTGAAGTACTCATTCTATAATAAGATTTAAATTCTGCCCTATGGTCTCTCTGCCATTTTTTCTATTGCTAAACCTACACATCGTTACCAATTTCATCAACGAATTCATTTTAATTGAAATTCAAAAGTCTAATCCTAACATAGAAACCAATTGCTAATTTCCATTTCTTACTTTGTGATCACATGAAGGTTCTTTTACATTAATGTATTAATTAACCAACTCAAAAATATCTTCTGAAATACAAGGACATGAAAGCGAAGCAATAGTTAACATAAACCCGGAAAAAGTTTTATTTAAATAGAAACAATTCTATTCTGAAAGCGTATTTAATTAATAAATAACAGAACCAGTTATTATACGTTTAAATGAAACATGCATTAATTCTATGCACAAATTTGTGTTAAAAATACAAGATGTATTTGCGTCATTTAAATTTGCGTTAACAAATCTGTTTTATGCAGTAAAATAATCAAAAAGAATATTTAAGCATATAATGCGCAATTTTTAAATGGAAAGGAATATAACCCTCTGATTCATACAACTGCCAAAAATAGGGGAGGGGGATGTGCCATTAATTCCAAATCAGATTAAAAGATAATGTATATAGTATTGCTATCAATGTAAGTAGGATTCTTATGCAATTATGGAGCCCACCAGTGGGCGAACGGTAAATAAACTGAACACTGGTAGTTCGTTCCGAGGTTGAATCCTGCGAACGGCTGGCTCCATGGACGTTTTCGTGTTTATATATGAGCCAGTTTCCCTTCGAAGTCCTATACCAAGGGATCCTTCCCTTAAGCCAGGCAGACAGCCCTTGAGTGCTTTGCCATATTCGAATAAACTAAAACCACATTTATGGACATTGCGAAAGAATGGACATTAAGAATTGCGAAAGTGATTTCATTCATGAAATCTCTAAATATAATAAAAGAAAGTCTGTCTTTCGTTCGTGCTGCGAGTAAGCTAACAGACCCAGGGCTACGAAATTGGGTAAATATGTGCATCTAGACAACAGAAAGGGCACCTCGAAGTTTTTTTTTTTTTTTTTTTTCAAAATTCGAATCCGATTTTTATTTCATCTTTTCGATTTTATCGCATCATTTCGAATAGTTTCATTCTTTTAGAAATGTGGTTTTGGCAATAGTTTTTCATTAAATTGTATACTGGACTGCTGACTGTTGAAAATCAGCACTGTTGCCACTTGGAAAAGTGAGGGCGATTATTCTGTACAGTTTTTAAATTTAATGTTTCTCTTGGATACTGGACGTTTGTTGAGAAAGGCAACGGGAAGTTGGTTAATTTACTTATTAGGATAATTAATATTTGTATTAAGGGATATTGCTTATTTCATTGTAATTTTATTATACGCAATACACTTTTTTTTTTATGTGTAGTTTTTTTTTTTTTTTTTTTTTAATGAAGTTGTTCTGCAAAGAAAAATTTTGCGCAGTTTTTAAATTTAACGTTTGTTATTCCCTTCAGGCATTTTTCCAGCACATTTAAAAGCCAGACGAAGGTAGCTATATATACAAATATGCAAGATAGCTGCTATCTATACAAATATACAAGACCTAAAATTGTAACCAGTAACCTAAAATTATAAAAAAGAGACCAGTAGCTAAAAAATAAATTATTAACATTAAACTAAAAACACAGTTACATATATTTCTTTGAATATACTCCGAATTCTTCTCTTTCTCTTCAAATTTGCAAACTCGATAGATTTTGTTTTAAAAACCGCTTATTTAAAATTTTTAGAAGCTGTTAATCTAATTTTTTAATGTATTAAAAATAACTCCAGGGAATTTTGTTTAATGAAATCTAGAGATATAAATAAATGCAATCTTCAAATAGGGTGGTGTTGGTGTATTTAATAATGGCAAAGCACACTAGGGCTATCTGCCTAAGGGGAGGGATGCCTTCGTGGAGGACTTTCTAAGGGAAACTGGCTCGTATACACGTTACACATGGGGAAAACCACGAAAACACCCATGCAGCCAGCCCGTTCGCGGGATTCGAACCTCGGACCGAACTACCAGTGTTCGGCGAACTTTACCGCTCGGCCGCTGGTGCGCTCTATCAAATAGGTGCTCCAGTTTCAAAGGTCTAAAAGACAGGAGTGTTTAAAACAAGCAATGTTTCGACGAGTTTTTCGAGCTAAGTGGCTGCAGCATTTCAAAAGAAATACAAATTTGGATTGATAATTAACGACTCAGTTTATTCAACTATTTTTTAAATAATTCTAGAGTAAAAATATTTATTTATGTTATTCTAATTTGTTAGTTCTTTGGCTAATCTGATTTTATAATTTTCTTACACTTTCGGCGTCGGGAAGAAGCTTTAATAGAAAATTTTTAAACACGGAGGGAATAGAAATAATTAATGTACATAATATTGCGTGGATAAACTTTGTAATTTACCATATGTTGTTGTAAAACAAAGCTAAGTGCAGCTATTAACCGATTAAAAATTGGTTTAATATTCACAAAAAGTTTAAAATGTCTACAGTAGATTAAGACATTCGGATCAAATAAAATTCAGTAAGGAAAATTATGATAAAAACCATTAGGGATAGGGAAAAATAATTCACATAATTTGTATTTCCTTAATCCAACAACATTCATTTAGGATTGAAAGATGCCTTTCTTTACAAACATAAAAAACTTTGAAGATTTCGCATCTACAAGAAGACCGGGTGAGGTACAAAAAATTAGGAGTCTTGCGTTAAAAAGGGAAAATTGCAACTACGATAGTCTTTAGACTAGCGTAGTCTAAAGACTATCGTAGTTGCAATTTTAGACTAGCGTAGTCTAAAGACTAAATTGAAAAAAACTTTCTGCAAAACGCCCAATCCTGTATTAATTTTTTTACCACTGGCACTTTTGAGGGGTAGGGATTTTTTATCATTAACCGTGGATATATTTACTCTTCAAATCTTGTTAACCTTCCAAGCTACAAAGTTTCAGAGCTGAAGCATTTAAGACTCCGAGTAAATATCTGGAACTTCCAAGAATTCGGTTGTTCCAAGAAACTGTGAAAGTATTTGTCACCATTTAGAACAATAATTCTTCCAAGAATTATTGTTCTAAAATGGTGACAAATACCTTCACAGTATATCCTGCCCTCTTTTCGAATGCCCAACTACAGGTATTGTCTATTCCGTTGAATAAATTTCGGATTCGACCTTCATAAAGATCAAACTTCGTCACAGTAAACTGAATCATGGCCAAGGTCATATTTAAAAAGGCGAAATTCAAGAAGTTCACCCCCCTTGGAGGCAGGAATAGACGCGTCTCCAGTGGCATTTCATTTCGGAATGTCTGGTGCATTGTCGTCTGCAATATCAGTTTGCCAGAGGCGTTTCCTGGATTTCCCCGAACAGCATTTTGAAAAAAGGCGGGAATTTACATTCCAATGTTAACCGCATTACTGAATAATCAATATTTATTGATTATTCAGTAGTATGTAAAATAATGAAAGGTGCAAGATTAAAATATTAAATTCACTGGTTTTGTGTTTCAAGTTAAAATGAAACCTTTAAAACTATAAAAGACTGAAAAGGAATTTATAATCGTGACCATAATTCAATTTTTACTTGGTTTATGAAGAGAGTTATTGTATATATAATCATATTGCCTCATATATAACCAGTCTATCAATCAACAAGTGATTTGTATTAATGCTATAAATATCATTAGCTACTAAAAATTGCTGCTAATAGCATAATTGGTGAATCAGTTTCTAACGATGTTTTGAATAGTGTTACTGTTTATTTAGGGTAGGACAAATAAGACCTACCAACTTTAAACATAAATAACTTTATTTTTTTATATAATAATTTTTTTTTGTAGGCCATGATTGAATTCTTGGAAATTTATTACGGAACCATACACTACAAAAAAGGCGTTAAAATTATAGTTTTTCTATTCTTATCAACGATCAATTATTATGACGCAGCGTAAATATCGAGGTGCGGTGCCAGTAGTTATCGGACCGTATTTCTTCGAGAATGAGGAGTCTTACAGAACAATGATTGAAAACTTTTTGCTGCCACATTTATATATATATATATATATATGAGGATATTTAAAAGACAAAGAGCCAATCTCTGTATCGAGAAAAATGGCGGACCTTTGTCCGATATCATATTTCATACATAATTTCCATAAAATATATTTAATGTATAAAACATTAATCCAAATAAATGATTACTACAAGAGTAATCCTTTCCTAGGTTGAGTGCTCCATTTATCTTGGGACAATTTTCATTTCTAAATTAACAAGGAAATTTTGCAAGCACATATTTCATGTGCTCTTACAAGATGCCATCAAAATTTCATTAAGTATTTTAAAAATTCTTGATATCCCATGTTTAAAACATTAACTGGACTAAAACATACTGCAGTAGACCTACAAATGGAAGAAGCTACAATCTAGTTCTATTTCCATATTATTAAACTTCCAGAAACTATGAAATTCTAAACAGTATTTTACAATATTTAAAGAATATTTAAAGAATATTGTAAACATACCGTGAAAAATCTGGCATACAGAGTATTTGGAATTTTTATAAAAATATCACCTAGGTCTTTCGTACACCATATAAAAGCTATTTTTTTTTACAAAATATGGATTATAAATAACACTGATTAGATATTATTAAAATGCATATATAAATCTCAACTGTCCAATTTTTCATGAGAGTAAAAATAATATAAAAAATATATAGAGCGCTTGGAATTGATTTTACAGACAATTCATGGACCTACTTCAATATCAATTGTCAAGAAGTCTGATTATTATATTAAATCAATTAAATAAGCAATGTATAATTTTAATTTAAATATAAATTTAAGATGCACTAAAATGAATAAATGTCTGTAAGAATGTTATTTCCCATAGTAGCATAGATGATAAACTAAAGATCTCACAGCAAGTGTTGCCATGCCATGAGCTTTGGATTCTGGCAGTGTAATGGAATGTAACAGCTAGAAAGAGTAGGAAGATTACAATATAAATATTCCCGCGAACGGGCTGGCTGCATGGTCGTTTTCGTGGTTTTCCCCATTTGTAACGTGTATACAAGGCAAGTTTCCCTTAGAAAGTCCTCCACGAAGGCATCCCTCTCCTTAGGCAGATAGCCCTAGTGTGCTTTGCCATAATTAAAGAAACCAGATGATATAAATATTTCTGCTGATAACATTTTATACCTTTTTGTTGCCTTTTCTATCCTCGTCAATATCATAACACATGTGCTATTTATTTCTTTGGTTACTTTTAATGCAGCTGTTTTAACTCCTATAATGTTTCTCTCAATTCTTACTTTAGGTATTGCTTGTATACTTTTTCATTTTTGTTTTAATGCATACATGCATTAAAATAACATAACAATTTGTATAATGCATGTTTCAGTGGACCAAAGATTAAAATAAAAGTAGTGAAATTTCACTACTTTTAATTTTTTTTCTGATTTCTTCCAGTAATGAACAGTCATATGATTTATGTACATGGAATGGTACTAAATAATCTTAGATTTTGGGAGGGATACAATCAGTTACACATTGAACGTTAAAAGATGTTGAGCGTAGGGAAGAAATATCAGATAAATTTCTCCAAACAGGAAAATGTTTGAAAAATCTTTCTTTTTATAGAATATGTGTATGCACTTAATAGTTGATAAAATATGAATCATTCCATAAAATGAACTAGCAAATTTTTACGAGAATTTTATTTTTGCAGAATGAAAGTCAATATTAAATTTGCCAGACCAAACCAAAGATAAGAGGAAAAATAATTTAAAATATAGCCTATTATGCCTCCTTTAAAAAAATCTACTTATTTACAATCGGTTTTTTTAATCATTTTTTTGTGCATAAAGACCACAGCAGCTGATCCGTGATTGCATGTACCACACATGTGTTTCAGGAATTAAATAACATGCTTCATTTAACTGTCATTTCGCAGAACAGTAGCTACCTGCTCTTAAAATGTAAATAGCAGACATAAAGGTTATTCTTTTTCACATTTAATTTCCTGTTTATTTAAGAACAGAACATTACCTATCAGCCATAAAGTTAGTCACACAATTTTTGCCAATTTACAAAGTCGTCAACTAATTGTATGGATTAAGATAATAAGCGTAAGGTAAGAAAAATATTAAATAAAATAAATGCTTGTATAGCTTTGAAAGTTTCAATCTCTTACAGAGAAGGGTTTTTACATTCATAAATCAAAGCTGCTAATCCAAATCAAAACTCTTTATTTTCCACATACAAAAATCCGAATAATGCCCCTTATTTACCTTTAAATTAATATAATTAACAATTAATTAGCAAAAATGCAGTCACCTGCTGGCATGGGATCGCCTGCTCATATTGGATAATATAAATATGCGAAATATTTGCATTCAGACAAACTTTTGCACAGTTTACAAACGGAAATTTTACACACAATTAATGGTACACATTATATTGAATGAAATTAGCCACTTTATGTTTAAGAAAAACTAATCTAAGTAAATATAGCACCACTAACACATATTCGTTAGTATTTCAAGCGATAGTAACATAAGCATGCGGTCTTCGAAATGAGCAATTGCGAGCGCGTGGATGCGATCTAACATGAGCATTTGTAAGCACTTGGACGAAATTCCTTTTTCCCTCTGTCATTCCGAAACCCGGGCGATGAGTAAAAGTGAGGTTTGAGTTCTAGACGCTTGTGCGAAAGAATGGCAAAATGTTTAGAACTTACGAGCTACTGAGATCGCTTCAGCGATCTAATGCTATGAAACCCTACGAAAATAAAGCGAGGCGTGAACAAATTTTATTTGAGGTTAAATTGCCGTCTAATGTAGTGGTTCACAACCTTTTCTTTGTCCCATGCACCCTTTTCATCATTGCTAAACGACCATCCCTTCCCTCTTTTCTCCAACTACAAAAAATACGTGTGCTGTATAAATTAAACAAGAAAAAGGAACCAGGGAAATCCCCCCCCCCCCGGTTGAAAACCATGGAGGTAAGAAAGGAGGAAGTCTTACTTCCTACCATGGAGAAAGTTTTACTTCCTACCTCCATGTTGAAAATTCCGGGGAAAGTACGGTCGACATTACTTAAATTCCAGCTACCACAGCTGGTATTTTATCGCTTTTTGGCTCGTTTTAAACGCAAGGGATACCTTATTACTTAGCATTTCTTAAGTTATCGTTTTCCCATCTTCTACGATTGGAGAAAAGGTTGGAAACTTTTGTATGCCTTTTCATATATAAATGCTGAGTTAAATTTTCAATACGGGTATGTGAAATGTTTATTATTTGTTAGATTTATAGTTTAGTTATTTATTTATACAGTTAGTTTTGGATTTAAGTTGTAGAATAAATTATTTCTTTCCTAGGTAAATCGCTAATGTTCAGGTAAGCATGCAAAAGCAATAGTTTTTGAATTTCTTTCTTTTAAATAGACTTCTGAATAAAATGTTGCTGAAAATTTTTTATGAAAGCGTCTGCCAAATATGCGTGGGAAGTTAGTTATTAAATAAACGTCAATCAAAAAAAAAAAGTTTACAGGAAACTTCTCCTTGTGGGGACATGAATGGCCGTCGTAAGGACGTAGAATATTGGTTCGATCCTAGTTCGGCATCTGGGAGTTTGGTTTGCTAAGAGCTAATTTCCATTCTCGTTTGCTTTATCATAATGCAGAGCAACACATTAGTATATCACACTTCCTTTCCGTCAATTTCCTCTCAATTTTTCAGGACCATCAGCGGCCGGATGATCAAATCTCTGAGCAATTGTCGTTCAATTCCAGGCAAACGGGGCTGGCTGCATGGACGTTTACGTGATTTACCTATGTAATGTGGACACAAGCCAGTTTCAATTAGAAATGAAGGCATTCCTTCCCTTAGGAGAATAATTTTCTTTGCCATAATTAAATAAACCATATTAAATCCTCTAAATTTTATTTTCTATAACTACGAGACAGACTAAACAATTACTAAGTAAATTTAGTTATAGTCTATATTAAATATTTGAACCGATTGCTGCTCATCTTTAGATAGAAATTTAACCTACTAAACTACTAATAAACCTACTAATGTTAAATACGGATAACTCTTGTAGTAATCATTTATTTTGATTAATGTTTTATACATTAAATATATTTTATGGAAATTATGTATGAAATATGATATCGGACAAATTTCCGCCATTTTTCTCGATACAGAGATTGGCTCTTTAACTTGAAACACAAAACCAGTGAATTTAATATTTTAATCTTGCATCTTTCATTATTTTACATACTACTGAATAATCAATATTTAGACTCGTATAGTGCGGTTAACAGTTTACGTGCTTTTATTCTTGTAAAAACGAAATTCTGTTTAATTCGTACTTTTTTAATTTATTGAATCTGTCAACAAGAACAAAATATCCGATTTTAATTCAGGCATTTGTGAAAAACACAAGAAATTTTTGAAATTTTAAAACTAATTTAAATTCCTCTTTTAATTACAAATATAAAATTAAGGTCTCCTTTTTAAAGCAGTGTTATCTAAAATTTAATTGATTTTTATAAAGACGTTTCCATAATATCTTAACTCTGCTACTAGTATTCTAAACACAGATTATAGGACTTTACTAAATTATTTGCGCTAATGCATGGAAAAAGCATTTTAATTAATAAAACAGAGGAAATTTGAAGTCAATTTCAAAAGGTACTCAAATTTTAAACTTGCATTAGAAAATAGCCAATCGCGAATCTCACGTAGCGCATTTCCTTAAAAAAAATCGTAAAACTGTTATTAAGCATTGCAGAATACAATGATTGCACCTTATAAATACAGAATAACTTTTTGTAACAATGAGGATTCAATCGCAGTTAAATTTGTAAGCACCTTTTTATACTGGGCTACTTAACTTTTTTTTAGTAACTAGCTTCTACTAAGGATTAGTAAGAGTTAAAAAAAATTATAATCCTGTTTTTTCCGGCAATTACCCTTAAATTGAAACATTACAAATTTAAATGAAATTTCAAATACTATAAAACAATTAAAGTGACTCAATGATGTTTCACTTTCTGAACATATAAGCTACTTCACAGTAACTGCAAGAAGCAATATCAGGCCTAATTTCACGTAAATATTCGAAATCGTTGCTCTACAAATACAAGTTTCCAAGAAACCTAAATTAATCATTCACTAAGTTTATGCGATCAGGCATATCAAGAATTTTAATTCTAGATATTCGGGCAAATTTATGCATTTAAAAACAAAAATTTGTTTATTTTTGATGAAATTAACAAATTGTAGTATTTAAAATCTAAGCTGGAACATTAACGAAAATGAGAAAAGGCAAATCAAATTAAAAATAGAGACATCTGAACTACGTTCATATTTATAGCAGAAATTTACTAAAAAATGTTTTTCACCTTGCGATTGGCATTAACAATAAAAATAATTACATAATTTTGATTTGCTGTAAAATAGCAGACAACATTCACCAAGTCAACAGTTACAAATTTAAAAAGGTACACATTTAAACACAAAGATCTAGAGAGAACTAATTCGTATACAAGTCACACTATATATTACTAATAATTAGTTTAGAAGATACAAACGCAGAAAACAGTATGAAAAAGTAATAAAGATATACTTCACAATCTTTCGCTTGCGTCCGATGAGCATCCGAAAGAGCTTCCATGGTGGAAAATGTGTATTAATTTCTCTGCCAAATGCACCCGTTTAGGTACGATCTAAATTCGCCTTTCATAAACTCAAGGCTATCTATGATTATATTTCATTTTAACAAACTTATTTTCAACCAGGACTTCGAGCCCTCCAAATACGTCATTCCCTCAGAAATACTCTTAAACCTTGATAGAAATTTAACTTAATTAATTAAAATTAGACCAGAATACAAGAAATTTTCAAATCTTATCCGTATCTAACTGCAAAAAGGACTAAAAAATACTTAAACGTAATGCAACACATGATAATAAATGTATTTGGTACAAGCTGAATGTACCGCTCAATCCAGTAAAAATTGGTTACAAAAGTTGGTTTAAAAAATTATGAAACTGAAATTTGTTTCAATCTTAATTCAGTTGCAATTAGCAAACTAAATTGAACTGTCACCCTCACCCGAGCGATAAAACTACTAAACACAACAAAATCGGCTGTCTCCAATTCCTGCGAACACAAAACGACTCAAATTCCTAGGAACATGCTGGCCAATTTCCATTATATAACCTTGTTTTAAAAAGATAAATTCTATTTAGGATAGCCAGATATTTTAATTTTTCTTCCAATAAGTAAACTGCTCTAAATCTTAGCTTTAATTTACTTTGAACAGAATGCAAGCTACTTGTTAAGTATAAAACTATTTCACTCGTAATTTAAAAATTTGACTAAACCATGTTAAGAAGGTTATTCCTTCATGAATAAGCCGCCATTTTGAAAATTTTCATTTAATTCTTAACGCAACATAAAAGAGTACCCTGCTCAAATAAGAACCAATAGCATCAAATTATATAAATATATATTTCAAGTTTATAAGCAATAATGTATTGAAAGGTGCCCTAGTACAGTTAGTTCTCAACGCGTAACAACTAAGACTGTGAGGCTTCAATTTTTGCTAAACAAACACGTATTATCAGCATCGATAACGAGTAAATTACCTTAAAATTTGCTACAAACAGCTAATTTAAATTTGAATAAACTTTTAAATACTTATTTAAGGAATTCCTGCAACAGTTAACAATCGAAAATACTTTAAGGCCACTACTATAACGAGCAGCTTAAAGATTATAGTATCTTTAGAATATGGTAACAGGTAGTTTGGCGATATTTTGGTAAGGCGATAAAGGTTACTAGCTAGGACTTTAGCAATAATATGAGAAGTACACAGTTCGAATCACAGATTATTTTGTCTCAGAGAAATGAGAGATTGAGACATGTAATGTGACATTTTCCGGAAAATTCTGATCGTGATTTTAGCTAATAAGCACTTAGAAACAATTTTCGCTGCTAAAGTGCAGAATCGCCCACTTATTTGTTTGGCGCTTTTTACAAGAGTAAGAATTGGATTTTGTCAATTTTCTTTGACTTTTTAAGTGAAAATAGGTCGATGTGTACATAGATAAAGTCAAGAGTGTGCGCAATGCCCTTTTTGTGCAATTCTGGGATGTTTTTTTAAGGGAAAATAGGTCGACGTGTACATGGATACCGTGTATGTGCAATTCTTAAAAACGCGGCAAGCAGGCACTCTCAATTTCGCACCTAATCTTCGTCGTAATTAAGCATTTTTTTTCCATAAAAGCTCTAGTATAAGCGTAATTCGACTAGCAGATGGTTGAAAAAAATGTTGAGTTAAAAAAAAAAAATGCCTTTATTTCGTGAAAACAAAATGGCGTCCAAAACAAAACTAGCAGGTTGCTGTAGTATGGTTGGTCGCCAAATTTTCGCCAAAAAAATCGCTAAGTTACCATAATGTAAAGATTCATCCCTTTTTTAGCATTTTAAAAAATTAATTTGCAACACTATTTTCCAGAAACAAAACAAAAAAAAAAAAAAAAAAAAAAAAAAAAACTAGCAAAAAATCACACTTAAATAATCTCATTAAATTACACAAAAATTTACATTTATGTGAACATTAGCGATATTTTTAATGCACAATAACTTTAAATTTAATAAGTGAACAAATAAGCACTGTAGTAAGTAGATGTACTAATTATTTCAGTTACTCGTTAATGCATCTAGTTAATAGACATGAATCTATTGAAAAAATAGTCTATTGTTCGTAAAGTTATATTGCTAGTTACAGATGTTCTAGAATTTCGCTTATCATAACAGCTTATTTCACTATACCTACCACATCCTACAACTGCCATTTTCTTTGTAAACTAAATTATACGAAAGCCTATAGTATCACATTAGAAGACAAAGGCTAGTTTCGCATGAAATATCAATACAAAATAACGAAATTTTTTATTAACTTCAAACCATAGCAAAGAACTTCTTACCAGTAACTATTTTAAAGCATAAAGTCCAACTACAGACAACATCCGAGTCGTTGAAGATTCTATTAAAACTAGCAGAGCTGCCCGCGTGCGTTGTTCTTATAAATCAGAATAAATTTAAACAAAAAATTAAAAAGAGGACTTACCTTACTTGCTTAAACATTCTTCAAAACAAGCTTGCTTTCTGTCGAAGTTACTTTCCCACATGGGAACCAACGTATTTGCTCCAAAACATGGCATCAAAAACGGATGCCATTTCTAAAATCTGAACTTAAATAAGCTTTGCGTTTCTTTTGATCAAATTATGTTGCCACACCATCAAAACAACAAACAGAAAACTTATTTCTGTGGCAATCGATCGCTGACCAATGAAATCATTGATAGTCTTTCAAACCGTACATCCCTCTTGATGAAAGGGAACCTAATTGGCTCGAACAGGTGCCATTTGGATGAATAAGCTTTGCAGCTCTCCTCAGGTACTTTCCACTTACATGCCAATAAACTACGTCAACCAATAAAGAAACAAATAAACGAAAAAAACATCAACCCCTCCCCTTTTAAGCCGCGCCTTCAACACTAAGCCACGCCTTCACCCCCTTCCGACCTGCAGGCCAGATTGCGGTCATGGACCTTTTAAGAGATAGACTAACCCAGTGGGCGTCACCGACATGCACGTCAGTGAGTAGCACGTCACCGACATGTCGGCAAGAAAGAGTACGGACGATCTGGTTTACTTTAACATTGAAACCTATGGCGTTTGTATCACATAACTCTTCTTAATTATTAAATGTGATACATTGTATAGTGATGAGATTATGAAAGCCACAGTTTTTTCCAAATAGGATTTAATATATCTCATTAAAGCACTTTTTACTGCATTTCGCGCATTTTTTTTTTTTTTTTTTTTTTTTTTTCACGCGTAATTCTTGTACAAACATCTTTACTTTGGTAAAACGGTAAAAACTCTAAGCACAAAATTTATGAACTTAATTTTGCGTAAAAATAAAGTAAAATTAAATAAGGTTGATAGTACGCGATGCTTTGAAATAAATAAGGTAAAATTAAACAAGATCTGATAACTTTTTTTTTAATTTAATGAACATTTCAGGCAGTGATTTTCTAAACTATAATAACATTACAAAACGATCATATTTATTTGATTATATGATCATTAAATTATTAACAAAGTGGATTAGTTATTTTAATAATTTATAAAATTCGGAGCACAAAATTTTCTGAGCGTAATGAAGAAAAAAAAGATAAAATAAAAACTAGAAACACTCCTTTTTTAAAGTTTTGTGTGTTACCTATATTTATTGAATATCATGTTCTTCGCCCGTAAACCACATACATTTGAAAACAGCATATCTTTAGAATTTCCGGGCTGGAGATAAAACTGTTATTTTCCGTACAGTGCTCGTTCTGAACTCGTAGAGTTTGTTAATGAAAAATTGGTTAAAGTTTTACAAAATATGAAATAGATTAAAACAAATTCGAAATTCGGCCGTCCAGATGCCTATGTTCGGGTGGAGGATTACATTATTCAAAATTTGATGGCTCTAGATGCTGTCGTTTTTGTCACAGTGCGAGAAGCATACATGCATTCATGCAGATTCTTCATTATTTAATTTCTTTACATATAATACAGGGCGATAATATTTGGTAACAACAATTTGCAAGGAAAACGGACATTTATAGTAAAACAGCGCAAAATGCCGCTTCGAAACTAACAGCCTTTCTAGGCTAGCGCCCCTTTTGGCTAATAAATTAAATTAACAGTAAATAAAATCTTATACAGAACTAAAAATAAATTAAAAAAAATAATCACTATAAAATACAAGCAAAATTAATTATTACGGTTAAATACAATTTTAATATTAGAATTAAACGTATAAAAATTTTTAAGGAGTCAAAAGTCTTTATCACTATGATGTATTATGAAATATAATAGAAATAAAATTCTTTTATAGAAATTGTGCTTTAATACTCATCTATAATTTTAAAAAAGCAGCACAATTTAGAATTTTAAACAAAACTTTCAAAAATTCGTTTTTAAATATTTTAGTATTTTTTACTTATTTACACCAATAAAAAGCATAAAAATTGCAAGAGAAAATTGCTTGTTTGAAATTTTCTATTAGTTCAGATTTAAAATATTATTTTCTAAAAGAAGTAGTTACAAATTTCCTTACAGCATAGGAAAAGCTTAAAAGAAATCCAGTCCTGAAAGCATGCAATAGCTTTATAATTATTTGGAACGTTAATTATGCTTGATAAATATGCTAAATTTTTAAAAATCAATCTCAATTTCAAAAATAAAAATATGGAGAAATTCTAATTTGTGAAATGAGGCGTTACAACCAGCTCTTTCTTGACGCTGCAATAGGCAACCAATGTTCAATTTCTGCAAGTTGTCCCTACTCCTCCGGATAGGATCAAGGTGACAGCCGGCAACGCCTCAGACAAGGGAGAAAACCCGTCTGGGTTAGTCTATTTCTTATAAGGTCTATGATTGCGGTTTTATGACGTCAAAGCAAAGAATCTCTAAGAAAAGAGATTCTTTGTCAAAGGTTTTGATAATCGCTGATTAAGCACAAGTTGTAAATTTTCGCTAGCCACCAGTTGAAGGAAATGTTATTTACTGTGATTGTGTTTATATAGCTTTTAAAAGTAGTTTTTTTTTTTTTTTTTTTTTTTTTTTTTTTTTTTTTCCCCCTTAGATTTATGTCATGATTTTGAGCGAATTGTAAAATATACATTTCACATAAGACAATACATATTTCCGATGCGTAGTTTAAGACAAAAATGATTCTTAACTATTCAATTTTTAAATATATATATATATCTATTATTTATTTCATTGCAATGTTATCCGATATGATATATCATAAAACATTTTTATCTCGTATTATATTTATTCATTAAAGATTATTATGTATTTAAGTTCCTTTGCATTTAAGTAGCAGTTTTTAAAGTGCATATTAAATTATTTTACAAATCATAGCATGAGTTCTAATGTTAGTAGATAGATTTATATTCAAATATCTAGGCTTCGCAGATAGAAAATCAAAGTTAGAAATGCCAGTTTTAATAGAGTCAGCTGTCAATAATTATACTAGACAAAAGTAGCCCATTGACTACAAATTCTGTTATACAAGATTTACACATATACACAACTAAAACCTGACACAATAAATATTCTTTATTGACATTTAAAAAAATTCGATCCAAGAACTATATGATGAACATGATATTTAACAAATATCATATTTATTTGTTACATGTTATCTTGAACATGATATTTAACAAATAAAGGTAGCACACAAAACGTAAAAAAAAAAAAAAAAAAAAAAAAAAAAAAAAAAAAAAAAAAACTCCGCTTTAAGCGTAATATAAAATCTGAAATTCAGAATTTTTTTTTTTTAATTTTTTTTCAGAATTTAAGATTTAACTGAAAATTAAAAACCTACAGCTGCAAACTCTCAGTTTTTCATCACATCTCCCAATACAGAAGCTTCTAGTTTTTAATTTTACTAGGAAAAATATTTCTCAGCGAGAAATGAAAGTTATTGAATTAATGAACCTTAGATTTCATAAACTCCATTCTATACAGTTTTCTTATTAAATTTTATTTCATCGGAATTGTCTTATTCTACAGTAGGCATATACAGAAATTTTTATCAATATTCGTCCAATGTTTAATCAGTTGTCTGTAATTAGTCCAAAGGGGCTTTGTCCCTGAAGGACTATTGTTTTCGTTTTGCGATTTTGCGTCGGACTCATAAACGTCGGTTCACTTTTCAAACTGTTGCCACAAAATGTTAGAGTCCTGCATTATATTTGAAGAAATTAAATAATGAAAAATCTGCATAAATGATTGTCTATTTCTCGCATTGTATAAAACAGTGGTACATAGAGCCATCGAATTTTGAATGACGAAATCCTACTGCGAATATGGGCATCTGAAATCCCAAATTTGGAATTTGTTTTATTATAGATTTTATATTTTGTAAAACTTTAACGAATTTTTGATTTACAAACTCAATGCTTTAAAAGCGAGAAATGGCAACGTTATATAGAAAAAAAATACTTTTATCTCCAGCTGGCGAGACTGTGTATATCGGAAATTCTAAAGATATGCTTAATTTAACATTATTTTGCGATATTGCTCTTGAACTGAATTTTATGGTTTAAGTGCAAAGAACATGATATTTAATAAATAAAGGTAACACTCAAAACGTTAAAAAAACGCCCCTTTGGACGTAATTTAAAATCTGAAACATTTCAGATTTTTTTTTAATTATTAATTTAATTTTTATCATATTTAAGTGTTTTAGCAAATAAAAATAAAGCCTTTCCTTCTCTAGTAAGATGTTTATTTGTTTTTGGCATTTTCCCTCACATTCTTAGTTTTTATTTGCTGATTAAACAGTTTCTGCTTCTGTAAAAAGTATATGAATATAAAATATATCTCATTAAACATTAACAATGTATTTTGCATTAGAATCATATTGTAAATAGTTTAATAACCTGAATTATGCATTATAAAGAGAATATATGTCAATCTGCAACTCTTTTCATGTTTTCAAGTTGGTATGGAGCATGTTTTAGGATGAAAATATCGAGTCATAACATTTGTACCAGTGGATACTTTTCCTTCCGAAACCCCCATACATTTTCAAGGATACACTTTCATTCTATTCTCCTTTGTTGTCCACGTGTAGCCTTTAGGCAAAGAACTTCTAAAGAAATGAAAAAATAATTTTGCTTAGAAATCCTTTGCTTCAGGGCCACTGGACCCAAAAATATATATTGTTAGTAAGTAGACGTTCTTTGTCTGAACCTCTGCAGTTCTTTGACCTTGGAGAACTTTGAACAATTTTGAGATGAGGTGTTCAAAGTGAGTCAGTTAAATGCTGTGAGTAATGTTCTTATCAGCTCAAGTGAGTGTACGTCTAGTTTCAAACTTTTTTCCAATAATGACCGCAATAGAATGTTTTACACAATTTAAGTAACAAATGTTAAAATACGTCAAAAGTAATTTTATCAAAGCCATAACGATACTAAATCTATCGCGGATCCAAATTTGGGAAGAAAGAATGTATTCAAGATATTAACTCTAAGAATATAGTTAATATATCTAATTTATGCACTTATTTTAATCGGATAAATTTTGCTTTTCTCTTCCTTCAAATACTGTAACACCGCGTAATTTTCAACTTCGGTATTCAGGCTAAGAAATTAGCAAAAGCAAAGGAAAAAATGCGTGCGTATTAAATACGGTTTTATACTCGTTATTCGAGTTTTCCTGCTAAGGAATATCTCGTCATTTTCTTGAAGTCGCAGTTGCTGACAGGTTAAAGTTTCAAACACTGTTTCATTTAGATTTTCCGAAGTAACTGGGATCGTAATCACCTCAGATAACTGAAAAATTGGTTAATAAATAGTGTATTGATTTTTTTTTTTTTTTTTTTTCCGGCAAGACTTTTTGCAATTCTAAATATAAAAGCACAAGAACTTTTATTAACATTTTAACAAAAAAATTATTTTCTTCGGGCAACTCATTTGCATTTTATTTTGTGATAGAAATCCTCATTAGGAAAAAAAAAAAAAAAAAAAAAAAAAAAAAAAAAATGGAACAACTACGTCCTAATTTAAATATGTACCCATTCATATTATAGCTTTATAACTGCATCCCTATCAGCCATTGCACGATTATGTCAGTTTACGATCAATAAAAGAAAATCTGATGTGTACACCACGTGACTTCCTTGTACGGAATATTAAATTATACGCATTTTTTCCTGCATTACATTTAAAGTTATTTCCTCGAATTTCATTAGAGATACATTTCTAATATAATTAATTCAAGTTCTCACTTCGCGGCAAGGCAAAAATACATAAAAATTTAAATGATATAAATTAAAAATTGAAAGATATAGAAATAGATAAAACACCAAACAACAGTTAAAGCAATTAAAAAAAAATTACAGTTTCTACGCAAAAACAAGCAGTTCGGCCAGCGGCCAAAAAGGCAGATTTTTAGGTGCACAAATCTGAACGTTTACTTCTGGTTTCACTCGGTAAAAAGACTCAAGGCGTAGAAGACTTATTTTGTTTTGGACGCTATGCTGAGTCAATATATGAGATAGTTTAATAACTTAACTGATAATTCCAGAATGGTTTGAGCATAATTTAATTTGCAATAATTAATGAAGACATTACTTTGTTGTTGCGAAGCTTAGTTTCTCTAGATTGGCAACAAATCCACAATTCTGCTAAGTTTCAAATGCAAACAAATATGGCTGCTATGGTAAAAAAAAAAAAAAAAAAAAAAGGTTTAGCCGCACTTAAGTAACTTTTAAATTGTTGATAATTCTACAATTATTGCATGCAGGTTAACTAAAGACATAAAAACCTTAACCGGAAGATAAGAACAACATAATTCGATCATTTCTAAAGCAAAAAATGCACAATTTACAAACATATATGAGTAAAGAAACTAAGCTCACTGGGCCGACTAACAGAGTGGATATATATACATATATTTATATACTTTTGGTGCGGCCGATTGTAACAAAATGGGAGGTGCACATCTACATGTATATTAGTGCTATATACAAAATTGCAACGTTCTGAGGCTACTTGTTTTTGAATTATGCGAGATATATACATGCATACGTATTCACATACATACGTACAAACACCAAGAAAAACTCTTCTTAATCCATTTTAAATCACTTTTATAATTCTTTGGGGAAAAAGAGTCCTTTATTTTGTTCTTACGTACAGATGTCACGCAAAAACATCGTTAAATTGCATTCGATAGCGGTCAAAATGGATATTCTCGTTGAAATATGGCACCCGGAATTTTTCGTGATTATAATATTTCCTTTACTTCCTAGAAGGAAATAATAAGAGTAGAACTATCAATATTTTACTTTAAATATTGAAGACATCTACTTGAGGCTTCAGCACCTACCAGTTACCGAGCATTAAACAGCTGAAAAGGTTCAAATTTCGAGTTGACTGCAGAAGAATTTTCATGATTTTTGTTTTATTCAACATGAATATGAATCTGAGTATCACTGAGGCATCCCTTCCCTTAAGCAAGAATCTTGGTTTAATCAAAATAAATTAAGACTTCAGCATGGGTAATTTTCGTATTTTTCATTTCATAGTCATCTTATCATCTTAGTTTCATAAATGTAGTACGCTCAGCATTATGTATGAACAAATTCCTCTTTTGAGCCAATTTTTTTTTTCAAAATAAAAATAATATACAATTAAAATGACTAAATTATTATTATTAATAACGTTAAAAATAACAAAATTATTATTATTATTATTTTTTTAAACAGTGTTTTCTTATTGCCGTAACCCAAGTTCGATATTTTGTTTACCACACTTAAAGATAATTTCTAAAATTTTTGGGTGAAAGACATAGTAACTGCTCATTTCACCAGGGTTTATACAGTTGATTTTTATTTATTTATTTATTGCCTTTTTAAATACGGCCAAGGATTTTAGAAAAATGGGCGGATGTCGGCGAGAAAATTCTAGTTATGAGAAATATTAAAGGTGTAATTACTTTAAAATCCTGTAAATGGGTATTAGTTTCCTAATGAAGAACCACAAAAATATACTTAGAAATGAAAGTTGGTCAGTATGCGTAATTATACATTTAAACAATATTGCATACACACCTATAGCGATACAGATTACAAGTTTGTCTTCAGGTTTGCCAAGGTGAGTAAAATTCATTTTTCGTAAATTTTCTGAAAAGAATTCCGCAAGAAAAAAAAAGTTTTCAGATTTGTGCGGTTCCCCCCCCCCATTCATTTACACACACAACACGTTTCGAGAATATTTGGGCTAAGAATACATTATTGAAACATCATAAAGGAAAGCATCATGCATTAAAATTGCAACATCATGAAGGAAAGCAAATACAAAGAGGATATTTATTCTACATGAATGGTGTAACATGAAGAGAAATTGATTAAATTTTTAAGCAGCTTGGAGGTTTACAAGGATGCAAAATTATTAGAAACAGCTGCCATCCCTGGCAGCTAGAACGGCCCTTATCCGGTTAGGCATGGAGGTTGAATTGGGCTTGAATAACAGAAAGGGGTAACTCATTCCATGCTACTTCAAGTCTATACCACACTTTATCAACCATATTAGCTGGAGAAGGGAGGCGGGCCAGCTCTCAGCAATCCAGGACCAGATGACCGGGTGACAGATCTGGAGACCGGGTAGCGCAAGGTAGCAGTCGAATACCCTGGGTATCGAGAAAGGTTGCACGACGTGCAACATGCTATCTTGCATTCTCTTGTTGGAAGCTTGTGTTTGGTAGGCCTCGAAAATAGGACACAACCACTGGACGTAAAATATCAGAAAGATACTGATCCGCGTTCTAATTACCGTCGGTCAGACCTAGAGATGTGTGTGTAGTGTACTCAATATCTTCCCTAACCATCACACCAGGTTTCAGGGCCACTATCCCGATATCGAAGGCAAGCTGGAGACGTGCAGTTTCCTCGGAGCCTCCAGATACGGCCATCAGAATACTGCAAGTATAACCGGGACTCGTCTGAAAGGACGTCATTCTGCCACTCCTGTATTCAGCTTTACCGTTCGGCGCACCGTCTCTCATGCCGCATTGTCGCCGTCTCTCATGCTGCATTGTCAAGGGAAGCCGAAGTACTGATAGCCGCGCTGATAGTCCACGCTGGTGCAAACGTCGACGCACCGTACGAACGGATACTGGGCGTGCTGCAAACATGCCCATTTCCTGACTAATGGTCCGTGCTTTGGTTGTACGCTTTTGCACGGTTGACTTCACAAATATGACTCTACTCTCGAGCGTCATTTATGAGAGGGCGTTCAGATCCTGTATGCCGTTCAGTTATAATGACCCTCAGCAACCCATGATTCCATATTCGAATCACAGTGGTTGGATATCGACCTGTGCGACGGGTGATATCAGGAAACGATAATTCCCACTCTCGATAGTCAACTATCCTGCCTCTATCGATTTCCGACACTTACTGGTAAACATTTCTTATTATTATTCGATACATAACACAGTGTTCTCAGCAAACTCCGGCCTTACAAAGCGCTTTCGAATGAGAAATCCAGTACACAACATTTCGTTTATGCAATGCTTTAGATGTCGTTTCTCTCTCCTGCGTCAATATGCATATCCCAATCTCTTCTTCCTTTCATGTGATTTTGACGTTCGTCAGATCCTTTCTTCCTGGTGATGCTAATTTAATGGCCAGCAGTATATTTTAAAACAGCATATCTTTAGAATTTCCGATTGACGTTTTCGTGCGTTGGAGATAAAAATGTTATTTTCCTTACAGTGATGCCCAGAGATATTTTTAACGCCTCTGAGAGCGTATTTCACGCATTAAAAATCGGAAATACGCTTTAAAAAAACTAGCCAGGCGTATTTTCGCGCACTGAATTTTGAACAAAAATTTAGCTTAAAAAGTACATAGCGCCCCACCGAAATCAACAAATAATATTTTTTCTACTCAAAACACCATTGAGACATTTTCGCCCGACTTCTCCGCGACAAGGAATATAGGCGCGGCACTGCGCGGCGCCGTGCTGACTTGACTAAGCGATCACGGCCAGAGGGTAGAAGAAAGAAATTGAAGTTTCATTGTATATTTACGAGCACTGATTTCGTCAAGCATTCTATATTACTGGATGGTCATTCGAATAGTAAAACTGGTTATCTACACACGTGGTTTGAGAGCTCGGTGAAATTTCACATTGCAAGGTGCAAAAATCTTTTGCACTCTTTTCAGAAAATTGAAGGCGAACTAAAAGCATATATAAAGTAATCGAGTTTTTTTTTTTTTTTTTTTTTTTTTTTTTTTTTTTTTTTTTTTCTGGCGTGATTTCTAATATGCCTTTAAATTATTTTTATGCTTATAGTGTTTGCATTTTTAATTCTTTCATTATTCTGCCTAGTCAAGAAAAAAGTTGAAATTTTACCGAGAACTACCAGTACAAAAATAAAATTTTAATTCCAATCTTCTTTTTTAAAAATAAATCATTACTTTCACTAGTCTTACAGCGCAAATATGGGTGCTTTATTGCTCTCTCTTCGTTAAAAATATACCAATTTTATCACGTTTTTCGGTACAAAACTCGGAATCTCATTGATAATTATCGGCTGTGATAAATAGACATCTCCTTTCGATCTTCTAGTGGGCAAATCGGGACTTAACGTTCTGGTTATATGAAATTAATTCGTCTAAGAGTCACCCCATGCGAAAATCGATATTTAGCTAACATCTATCTATTCAAAAGTCAGTATTTTGCGTAAATTTTGAGATTTTTACCGATTTTCGGGCAAAAATAAGCACTTTTTCGGATTGTACAAACCCTGCTGTAAATACTTTTGTTTTCTTGAAATATTCTGTAAGAAAGAAGTATAATTATTATTATTATTATTATTGTTTTAATTTGATGGAGCGAGATTTGTATTCGCGATTATAAGAATAATTCCTTTCATATAAAAATAATTATTTTAAGCGAAATTAAGACCTCATATGAAGAAAATTTTAAATTTAAGAAATTCCGTACAGTCTGCAAAACGAAAGTTTCTACAAGTGATCAGCTTTTAGGAGAAGTACATCAAAAATATTTTTTAGTTTCTAACTAAGTAATTTTTTAAAACTATTTAATTCAATAGGGTGATCCCTTTGAGACCGAAGCAATCATTCCAGGAGAAAAATTAATTTAAATATTTAAATACGAGTTCTAAATCCATCAAGGAGTTTTTTTTTTTTTTTGCCGTCAAGCCAAGTGTCAACCAGCTCAGAACCGTCAGCTAAGAAACCAAAGATTGATGAACAACCAGAAGAAACTTCTAAACATAAGTTTTTAAGTAAGTGGCTTAAAGAATTTCCTTGGGTCCGCTTCATTAAAGAAGAAAATAAAATGTTTTGTGAAACATGTCAATCTGCCAATATGAAGAATGGCGTGGGTGGGATGGGTTCATCACGTTTCCAAAGAAGTACTCTGTCTCGCCACGAAAAAAACTACGGAACACATGCTTTCTTTAAATGTTAAGAAAGATGTTAAAGCTCTTAAAAATATCATTGAAAAGGAAAAACCTACAGCAACAGATGGCGATTTGGCAGTGTTCAAAACTGTTTACACTATCGGAAAAGAACTTCCTTTAACGAAATTTGAGCCTTTAATGATGCTTATGAAATCCTGTGGAAATGAGACTGTGAAAGAGACTCACTTGAATTGATCTCAAATTCAGTTACAGACATAACTAAAGCTATTTCGGAAGTATTAGAATCAAATTTGGATGAGGATGTTTCATAAAGTCCCTATATTTCTTTAATGATAGATGAGTCAACAGATATTTCAGTTGACCATAAATTAATTATATATGTGAAATATTTGAAAAACAATGAAAGTCAGAACAATCTTTGAGCAAATTTAAAACTATCGGGTGAATGCAATGCAAATGCACTGAAAGAAATAATAATAAAGTTTCTCAACCAAAAAAAAGTACCGCTATCAAAAGTTGTTGGCCTTTCAACAGATGGTGCTGCTGTTATGATGGAAAAAAGCAACGGATTTGGCAAAAAATTTCAGGATATGTTACCTGAAATTTCAGGATATGTTACCTGACTGGTTTGCTGCACTATCACTGCATAGCTCACTGCATAGCTTTAACTGTTTCCCAAGCTGCTGATGGAATATCCCCGTTTCAAAGCTGCCAGAGAATTTTAGGTTCATTGTATGCTTATTTTCACACGTCCAATATTAGGATTGAAAAGATGAAATTGATGCAATGAGCCAAACATAACTCTCAAAGACATAAATGCTGTTCGGTGGTTGTCACTTGGGAATGCAATTGATACATGTCATATCCGTTATGATGCTGTGATCCTTACCCTGACAGACATAATTGCAAACAGAAAAACAGGCAATCCTCTGGACAAGGGCTCAGGACTACTTAATGCTCACAATTTTCCTTTGCAGCCACCTTGTCATTTTTGAAAGATGTGTTACTGATTATGAACACAGTAGAATTTTTCAGAGCATTGATGTGGACTTCTCAGTGTTGATTAATAGTCTAGAATCAACTATTAATCGCATGCAGGAATTGAAAAAGGAGGAAGGTCACATGGCACTCATCTAAAGGAATTTTTAGAGTCTGCTCTTAAGAATGGGTATTATCGAATTCAAGATATTAAATTATCTGTTTCTACTAAATTTTTAAATGATTTCATGAGTGCTAAAAATGCTTTTTTGAGTGCACTGATAGAGAATCTGCAAGAAAGATTTAATTTGCAGCAGATGCATTTTTTGCAGGATTTTGATGTTTTGTTGAATCCCTCTTGTGTTACAACAACAGAATCATCAAGACTGGAGTCCCTAGATAATGTTATTAAACATTATTATAGGCCAGATTCGACTTCGGTTTTGGGTGTTTCAGCAGAAGAGCACCATGAAGTACAGTGTTTTTATGCACGATACAGAGAATTCAAATTTAAACAGTTTGCCAATTTGTTTCTCTCATCAAGTTTAGACGGTGAACTCTTATATCAAGGATTTACAGCCCTGGCACAAATATCTATGACTATACCTTTGTCAACGGCTGTTTGTGAAAGAGGATTTTCTACTCAAAATAGGATCAAATCAAATAGGAGAAATAGATTGGGGGAAAAACAACTGGAAATTCTAACGAGAATATCTGAGCAAGGCCCCGATTTCAAAGAACAAAGGGGAAATGTTTTTTGCGATTTTAATTTTGAAAGAGCTGTGATATTGTAAGGAAATCAGGGGAAAAAGAGATTAAAATTGTAATGTACCAAGAATAAATGTTTTTTGTAACTTTAATTCTGAAAGAGTTTTGATATTGTAAGGTAATCAGCTATAACACTGTGGAAAAATCAGAGGAAAAGGATATTAAATAAATATTTCATTTAGAATGTTTAATGTAAAATAAATTCTTTTATTTATAATGTTTAATATTTTCTACTAATATTTAACATATGCTATAATTGTCAAAAACCAAAATAGCATCCTCATTTTTTTCTATTTCATTTTGTCCATCAAAAAAGTGTTTTTTGTAGAAAATTTGTCTTTGTATATGTAGTTGATGCTTTTTCCGTATTTCACGCCTCATAAATGAATTTCACTCCTTCTAAAAAAGTCAAGGAGTATTTTTACTCTTCCAAAAAAATCCTAGGAATAACACCGATGTTGCCATTGCTCGCTTTGAAATCGCGGAGTTTGTTAATCAAAAATCCGTTAAAGTGTTACAAAATATGAAATAGATAATAATACAAATTTGAAATTCGGGCGTCCAGGTGCCCATGTTCGGGTGGAGGATTATGTTATTCAAAACTTGATGGCTTTAGGTATCGTTGTTTTTTTCACAGAGCGAGAAACATACATATATTCATGCAGATTTTTCATTATTTACTTTCTTTAAATAAATTAAAGGACTAAAATACTTGGTGGCAACAATTTGAAAAGTGATACATTGCATTTAAGTGATTTAACGCAAAATGCTGTTTCGATAATAATAGCTCTTCTGGACTAACGCCCCTTTGGGCTAACATAATACGTAAAAAACATTCAAAACTACCGTCACTGCTTAAAAAAAATCCTGCCAATAAACTGGCTGTTTCTGACAGGCTGTGTGCAAGTGTCATTTGTTGCCTAAAACTGGCCACACTTTCTAGAAAATTTCATGTCCCGTAGGGATGATGTGCGCAAATGCCACTTGTGATGAACTGCCGTGTGCACAAGTGTCACATTACCTTCACAATAGGAAGGCCGTTAAATTCACCCAGCCCGTTCGCGGGATTCGAACTACCAGTGCTCAGGGATTTACCGCTCGACGTCTGGTGGGCTCTCTGACTGAGTTGCGCAGCTTCAAACTCCAACTCTAGAACTGAATAACGACTTTGAGTTTTTCATAGACACATATTTCCACTGTGTAGCGGTAAACTGACAAACTGTTTTATAAGGTTGGTTCTTGAATCAGTTTTTTTTTTTTTTTTTTTTTACTTCCATCCCTCATGTTGTTAAGTACTTTGCAGCTAAAATTGCTTTGCATTCTTAAATTCAATTACATATACAATTGCAGTTTCGTCTCCATTTTCCAATTCATTAACAACGCACAGTTATGATGGCATAAATAGCTTCGACGTCAGATCTATTCCGCAGAATAGATATTTTAAAGATAATTTTTATTTACAACAATCGAGCCCACCAGGGGCCGAGCGGTAAAGTCGCTGAACACTGGTAGTTCGGTACGAGGTTCGAATCCCGCGAACGGGCTGGCTGCATGGGCGTTTTCGTGGTTTTCCCCATGTGTAACGTGTATACGAGCCAGTTTCCCTTGGAAAGTCCTCCACGAAAGGCATTCCTCAGGCAGATAGCCCTAGTGTGCTTTGCCATAATTAAATACACCATTCATAACAATCGCGGATGTTTTCTATTTAAATGATGTTCAACACGTTGAGCGCAGCGCGGAATTTGCTGTCCTTTCCGTTCAGCCGGCAGGGAGCTAAGCCGTATTTTTGTTTAGAATGTTTCAATACATTTCATCAAAACTAAATTTAATCACATTTCATTGAGACTATATTTATTTTTTAACTTTAATACTGTCGGTTCCACGGACCGACTCCAGCCAAACGAAAATTCCAGTGCCGGTCCCCAGGGACCGACGCCGGCCGCACGGAAAGTTCACTGCCGGTCCCCAGGAACCGGCGCCACGCTCGACTTGTTAAGAGTTAAATAAAAAATTTTAGCTAATCTAACCGCGATCACCATCATTTTCATAATCAGAATAATTCTGAAATGCAAGATTTTTACAGAAATTTGTGAGAATGTTAAAATTAAGAGCATTCATTTGTATATTCATTCTGTAGTATTGCTTCCGTTACGGGCGCTTAGCTCTTAACTTTCACAGTTTCAGATCCCTCGCATGGCTCAATTAAGGATTTGGAAAAGGCTTTTAAATTACTTTAAAACAAATGTTAATATAAAATCTGGTACCATAGATGTGGATATTCCCATTTTCATTATATTTACTATGGTTGTTAAGCGGAGGAGTTTTGAATTTTTTCGTCTTGAAAGTGTTATCCTATCTTATAAATCCTTAATTTTTGGCATCGAGAATGTCATATTTTTCATCGCTTTAATTGAAGTTTTGCAAATTAGATTGGTTTTGGAACACGCTTCATTCTGAAAAAAGGCAAAGTTTAAGTAGAACTTTGTTAGCACTTTTCCGTTTCTGTTTATATTTTGAATACGTTAAGAAAAATTCACTCATATATTTCTAACTTTTAATGCTTTATGTAATCCTATAAATTACTATTCATACAACTTAAACAGATTACAAATTAAAATGTTTGTTTAAATATAAAACATTGGAATCTTTGAATTTCATTTTGAAATCTTACAACTCAATGTTTACCATTAAAGTTAAAAAAATTAAAACTTCAAAAATTCTAACCCCCCAAAAAATGTAGTCTAATCTTGGCATGCAAATTCCAACAGTTAAGCTCAGTAATTCAAGTTAAGAATTAAGCTCCCAGAAGTTTAAGACACAAAATCATATTTAAAATGAATGTTCCAAACTGAAACGCCAGATAGTAGGGAAAAGAAATACTTACGTATTATCGCGACCACCTTGGAGAATTTTAAGAAAAAGCAATTACTTTTGCTGTAAATATATATATATATTACATACATACATACGTGTTATTAAGCTCATATTTTACATTTCAACTATATACTTTTTCCTAAAGGTAATCGGTAAACTTAGTCACAAATGGGTATTTCTTGCGGTGGAAATTCCGTAGCGATCGCTTTGAGAAAGAATTCGAATCATTGTTCCTTTAACGATTTCCTGACAAAATAATGCATTCCTGCAGAAACTTCCCCCCCCCCTCGTCTTTCTTCTATTACAGAAAAATTCTACAAGCACAAGTTTTAAAATCGAGTTTAAGGCAAAAAATAATCACATTTTTCTGTAAAAGTCTTTGGAATACAACAAAAAGAAGGCACACCAAAATGGCGACGTTGGAAACTGGTTATTGCGCATGGTGCCTGAAGAATTGTTCCTTAGTTTTCAGAGTTTGATGTATTCTGAAGATTTGCCGGTTTCTACTAAGGTAGTTGCGATAATGCGGAAGTACAGGTAAAGACTTGCTTTGGTATTGTTTCATCGCAAATTAACAACAGATGCAGACATGTGCAATCACTTAACAAAGTATATTTATTCAGTGCACTATACATCTCTCCCAGATCGCTTGCGAACATGGCTAATATTTCTCTAAAAGAAAAGTGGCAGTGCTTTCTATATGCCATAACGCCAAGTGCACAAAATGAAAACAATAAACATCTCGAAAAAGCATTTCTTGGATGCACTTAATGAAGATTTATCTATCTTTGAAATTATTTTCAATAAATAACACTAGAAACAAAATGTTCTACCTTTTGATTAAAGAATGATGGTTTGGTTCATTTGATTATGGAAAAGCACTCGAGGGCTATCTGCCTAAGAAGAGGGATGCTTTCGTGGAGGACTTTCTATGGGAAACAGGCTCATATACACATCAGATATGGGAAAAATCACGAAAACGTGGGTCTAAAGAACGATGATAATAAATAAATACATAAAATAAAATATTCAGTAGTTTTCAGCAGTCAAGTAAAAAACTTTTGGATATATACACATGAACACCGTATTTCATCTAGAAATGAAATAATGGATGAAGATTATGATATGCACATTAGCGCCGATTTTATTTCTGATTCTATTACGCGATCTAAATCGAATTGATAGAAAGCTACGTTAAAACAATATAAACAAGATACATAAGCAAACTTTATATCAATTTAACCAGTCTTATTATACCTTATTTATACCCTTCCGAATAGTACTAAACAATATGTTTCACATTTAGTGCGCATTACAGTAATACAAACTTTCCTACTGGTGATCTCTTTTATCTGACAAATATTTTCGTGACCCTCGATATACAGTGGGTGTAGAAAGTATTCCTACAGTAAGTGTTATGGTCTAAAAATGCCTCGTTGATAAAAACTACAAATTCAAATTCCACAAAAAGCAATCAAATATGTACTTTAATATTTCCATGTCAAAAATTTGCAGGAAATGAATGCATGCATAAATAAAACATTTGCAAAACAAAAATAATCCACCATCTAGTGGTGTAAAAAGTATTCGCGCATTATATATAATGCTAAATATTTTCATAGATATACAGTAAACTCTCGCTACAACGATACCCGATACAACAGTAACTCCCTCTACTACAATAATGTTTTGTGGTCCCGGTGATTTTGCATATAAACTAATGTTAATCTCCCCTCAATATTGCTATATTCTCTAGAACAATAAACCTCTGTAAAACGATTTTTTCAATCTAAATTTCAGTATTATTTTCTCCCTTTATAATAATATTTTGATTTTCAAATGCTTTTTTTTTTTTTTTTTTTTTCGTTTTCTTTTGTTATTTTTTCCGTCTATTAAGACTCATTTGGATATTCAACTTATCCCTGAATAAATAGCTATTGTTCGGATTTCAAAACAGATGAAGACAACCCTTTTGGGAATTGGAGTGGGTGAGGGGGGGTGAAGTGTAAATGTATGCCTAGTCTCATTTCCCAGTAAGCTTTGGAATTCTGATAAGGTTTAAGGACATCTAGACCTGTCTGGTCACCTTGTCACAGAACAAGTGCCCTTTGTTAGAGGAACTAGGGAAGATGGAGGCGGGGTGTTGTTAAGTGACGTACTGAAAAGTGAGTTCAAACAAGGCCAACTTATACTCAAGGCCTGCCAGTGTGAAAATATTCTTTTGTGTTTTCGGTTGCCTGAGTGATATTCCTACTGATCGCAAGATGGCGCTGCAATTCTGCTACACTTTGCGATGTTTACAAAGATCGGAAAAGTACCAAAAACGAATTCTGTCTTGTTATATGCAAAGTTTAAAAACGATTAATCCATAGTAGTCAGAAATTGTTGATTTCTTATTAGTAAAAATATTTTAATTAGAAGGAAAGCATAGAATTTTAAGCTATCTCACCTTTTTTTTTCACACATAAACACCAGCTATTTGATCTCGATTTTAATTCCTGCTTTGATCTAGACATGCGCTATTCTGAATTGTACGCATTACAACTACTTATTCTAATTTAAAGGTAATTCAGAGTATACACCTTATTTTTTAATTATGTATATAGTAAGAAGTTAACAGATAGCTTCAGATCATGTACTATTTCAGTGAAAAATTTTCAAAATATTTCTATCGGCTGTACTGGGCCAAAAATTAATTTAGTATCCCCTATCAAAGATGTAATTAACATATTAATACACCGTGATCTAAAATTTGTATATCTGTTTCCACGACATTGGAGTAAAAATATTACTTAAAGAGATTAAAGTAAGAATATTACTTAAAGAGATTAAATTTTACATACTGAAGAATTTTTTTTAATTATTAAATACCTGTTTTTAGGAAATCTTAAACAATAAAAGTTTAAATAATGCAGATTTTAATCTCTGTGCAGTATTTGCATTGCAGATATTCAAAGACATTATAAAATTATTAGTCAAAAAAAAAAAAAAAAGGGGGAGGGGTTCTTACTGTGGCATAGATTTTGAATGAAACTCAAACCCAAAGTTGCTTTTTTGACTAATTTTAATATTACACAGGTGTGTTTCTCTTCACTTTCATTTGTATTCTAAATTTCATTGATGTTAACATTAAGAAACTAGTAACTGAATTAAGTGCACTGCATCAATTTACATTTTCAGTGTTAGAGAAACTTCAATTTTTCAAATGAAAATAATGACATTTTTGATAAAGCTATTGATCAAATCAATCTGTTTGTTATAAATAAAAGAGACACAGGCATTATAAAATATATTTTAACAGCACACAAAAAAATAATAACTCTCATAATCACAATATATACTTAAGAAAAGTTCAGTTCTGTATATCAAGGATAAAATTTGAAAACTTGGAATGGCTGAATATAAATAATATATCCATCACACATGCCCACAATGCTAAGTAGAATGAGGTATATACACAATTTTAGATATATATGCATTTAAAGTTAGGCAAAAAAACAAGCTTATTAAATGCATCACTTAAATATACAGCAGGTAGACATTTTTACACACATACAACATTTATCAGAATGACATGTGTACAAAATTTTATTTACAAAATTTATTTATTTACACGCTGGCAGCGTGAGATACTGATATAGTTCATTATCAAGAATAATGTATACATGAAATAAAATTACTGAATTTCACAAAACAATATTATCACTATTAAGCACACATACATATAAGTGCCATCTTGATACATTACCTACATGACATAAATCCATGAGTAGCATTCCCATTCCAGATTAATCAGAAGATGATTAATAGTATAATAATAAGATAATAAATTCCACACAAAGTTTTGAAAATAACAGCATTAGATGCAGAAAGATTTCATAATTAAATAAGCAGAATGAGGAATTTCAGAACTGAGTTCGATGAGGTATATACACAATTTTAAACCTATATGCATATAAAGTTAGGCAAAAAAAAAAAACAAGCTTATTAAGTATAGCCCTTAAATATACAGCAGCTAGACATTTTTTACACACATACAACATTAATCAGAATGACATGTGTACAAAATTTTATGGCTGGCAGCGTGAGATACTGATATAGTTCATTATCAAGAAAAATGTATACATGAAATAAAATTACTGAACTTCACAAAACAATATTATCACTATTAAGCACACATATACATGAGTGCCATCTTGATACATTACCTACATGTAACTAGCTGACATAAATCCATGTGTATTATTCCCATTCCAGATTAATCAGAAGAAAGTTACAAACAAAGTTTTGAAAATAACAGCATTAGATGCACAAAGATTTCAGGGTTGATCTTTACATTACGGTAACTTGGCGATTTTTTGGCGAAAATTTGGCGTCCAACTCCCCTACAGCAACCCTCTATTTTTTTTTTTCCTCGCCGCCATTTTGTCTTCACGAAGTAAAGACATGTTTCTTTTCTTCTTATCTACTGAACACTTCTTCCAACAATCTACTAGCCGAATTACACTTATGCTAGAAATTTTATCAAACAAAACTGCTTAATCATGACAAATATTCACTGCAAAATTCGGAAAAAGTGCACAATACCATACACCTTACGCGTTTTTCAAAATAACACATACACATAAACCATGTACACGCCGACTTATTTTTACTTAAAAAAAATCCCAGAATTGCACAAAAATGGCATTGCGCACACTCTTCACTATATCCATGTACACTGCTTTTTTCTCATAAATTCGAAAAATTTCACGAAAATACATGACAATTTTCTCAATCTTTAAACCCGGTAAAAAGAACATATATGAAATTACCTGATCGCGAAAAAGTATTTACCCTTTACAAATATGAACATTTCCACATATAAAATAAATAAAATATCCAAAAACTTTTACCTCTAAATCATCTATTACATTATACACGTCACCAACGAATTCATACATGAAGCATTACAAATATTTAGTATCAAATATTTAAATTATTTCCATGCACGTTTATTTCAACTTAAACGTAAACCAAATTCCTACAAGCATAAAATTCA
Source organism: Stegodyphus dumicola (assembly GCF_044657685.1). NCBI lineage: Eukaryota > Metazoa > Arthropoda > Arachnida > Araneae > Eresidae > Stegodyphus > Stegodyphus dumicola. The sequence continues at coordinate 180,067,398 of NC_140768.1, forward strand.
CAAAATAACTATCATTTCATTAAAATATCACTGAACCATGTACACGTCGACTTATTTTTACTTAAAAAAACATCCCAGAATTGCACAAAAATGGCATTGCGCACACTCTTCACTATATCCATGTACACTGCTTTTATCTCATAAATTAAAAAAAATTCACGAAAATACATGACAATTTTCTCAATCTTTAAACCCGGTAAAAAGAACATATATGAAATTACATGATCGCGAAAAAGTATTTAACCTTTACAAATATGAACATTTCCACATATAAAATAAATAAAATATCCAAAAACTTTTACCTCTAAATCATCTATTACATTATACACGTCACCAACGAATTCCTACATGAAGCATTACAAATATTTATTATCAAATATTTAAATTATTTCCATGCACATTTATTTCAACTTAAACATACACCAAATTCCTACAAGTATAAAATTCACAAAATAACTATCATTTCATTAAAATATAATTAAATTCAAAAACACCACTTAAAATATACATGAGCACATACATTCAATTAATAAAAATTACCTTACAATCCTAATTACTTTAAACTAAATCATTGCTAATAACAATTTTCCCAATAATACCAAATTCCTTTCCACCTTACATTTCCAACAATGCATAAAAATAATTAAAAATACTAACTTACCTAATCTCCTTCAGAATCTTCATTACGTGGCGGATACACTTTTCTTCATTCTCTTTCAGAATCTTTAAAATCATACTTATCTTTTAAAGCAAGATACCAGGTAAAATAAATAACATAATAAAACATGTTTATTTCTCTCTCACACAACCTTAAAAAACATTTCTTACTATCCTTTTCAATACCACTAAATACCCATTTCGAATTCACTTTACTTACGGCCATGGGATCCAAAAATTCACAAACACTATTTCACACAACACAGAATAAAGCCAAATACAAAATTTCCAGATTTTTTCCCGATTTCCCCCCTTTTCCGATTAAAGAACCGTAATTCGTCCATTAATATCACATGACATATCCCATGATCTCTCATTTCCCCCACACAAAAAAATGCGTAATCGGAACTCAGTACTGCTCACATTATTACCAAAGTCCCAGGTAGTAACCTTTATCGCCTCCAAAATGTCGCCAAACTACCAGTTACCGTAATGTAAAGATCAACCGATTTCAGAATTAAATAAGCAGAATGAGGAATTTCAGAACTGAGTTCAATGATGTATATACACAATTTTAAACCTATATGCATATAAAGTTACGCAAAAAACCCAAGCTCGTTAAGTATAGCCATTAAATATACAGCAGCTAGCCATAAAATACACTTTTTGTTAATAACGAACCACGTTACAAATAGTGAGCGTATAGCAAAATTGTAGCAGAATGCGAGCGCCACCTAGCGATTAATTTTGCGAAAGCCACTGAAAACTGGGAACCGGAATTTCGTTCAGTCTGGCAGGCCTTGAGTATAAGTTGGCCTTGGTTCAAAGGTTGTTTTATAATCTTTAACGATTTTAAGTTCTACGCGAAACATTTGGTTTAAACTTTTCTTTCTTTCACGCGATATTGTTCCCTAAGATGGCAGGGCGAAAGCAACTATCTTTTCGAGATAAACTGAACGTTATCAATGATATTGATGAGGGAATGAAGCAGATTGATGCGGCTAAGAAACATGGATTATCGCAATCTACAGTTGCAATGTTCCTAAAGAAGAGAAGGGAAATCGAAGATGCTGTAACTTCAAATGAAATTAACCCAGAGCGAAAACGACTGAAAGTTGCGACAAATGAAAACATTGATGCTGCTATTTTAAAATTGTATTCAAGAGATGAGAGCAACAAATGTCCCAATAAATGGATCTTTATTATGTGCAAAAGCACGGAAATTTGCAGTAATGCTAGGGAACGAAACTTTCAAAGCTAGCAATGGTTGGTTAATGCGTTTTCGAGATCGTCATGGAATAACTTTCCAAGAAGTTCACGGAGAGAAAAAGTCAGCCCCGATAAACGACGCAAATGAATGGCGGCAAAACAAGATGAAAGAAATCTTAGAAAAGTATGCTTTAGAAGACATTTATAATGCAGATGAAGCTTGGCTGTTTTCCAACTCCTATCCGATCGAACATTGGCATTCAAGGGTGAAAAGTGTTATGGAGGGAAGAAATCAAAGCAGAGACTGACTGTTCTTCTGTGTACAAATAGCACAGGAACGCATAGAATACAACCTCTCGTGATTGGTAAATCATTGAAGCCAAGGTGCTTTAAGAACGTGAAAAGTCTTCCCGTGGAGTATAAAGCAAATAAGAAGGCTTGGATGATGTCTAAATTTTTTTCCGAATGGTTACAGAAGTTAGACAATGAAATGAAGAAGAGAAAGAAAAAAATCGTTTTGTTGATAGATAACTGCGGTGCTCACACGTCATTTCCAAAGCTACAAAATATCGAAATCGCTTTTTTCCCTGCAAATTGCACTTCAATTTTACAGCCTCTTGATATGGGCATAATTAAGTGCTTCAAAGGATATTACAGAAAACGGTTGGTGGACTCCATACTTGTAAACTTTGAAAATAAAGTAGAAGACCCTTTCAAAGCTGTAAATGTCAAGGAAGCGTGTGACAATATTGCTGGAAGTTGGTGGGAAGTAACAGAAAAAACCATTCGGAATTGCTGGAAAAAGGCCGGTCTTTGTGTTATGGAAGATAAGAAATCTGATATTGATGAAAATTCCATAGACAATGAACTCTCAGATGATCAAAAATGTGTTTTGCACATCAAAAAATCCGTATCCCAACTTGAGGAAACAAGCGGTAAAAAGTTTGGAATTAGTATAGAAGACTATTTAACAGCAGATGATGATCTTATGGTTTTCGCAGGAGTTACTGATGAAGATATTCTCTCTGAAATTACTGATGAGATAGGAAACAGTGATGAAGATGATGATGATAATACAGGTCCATCGCAGTCCTTATTGTCATCCCAGGAAGCTCTTCAATCTGTGAATTCTCTACGGACATTTTTTTCAAGCCTTCCGCAGACAAATGAAGAACATTTTCGTGCACTAGACTCAATGCATACAGTATTGGTGAACTTAATAGTTAAAAAAATCAATAAACAAACAAAAATATTGGATTATTTTCAATAAAAAGTGTTTTCAGGTATGTGAATATTTCTGTGCTTATTTTCTGAATTTATCTTATTTATTTATTTTTTTAGTATTTAAACCACTATTATTAGTATTTTACAAATTAATTTCTTCTAAATATAGACTTAAAAGTAGTATGTTATGCACCTTAAACTAATAATAATAATAAAAAAAAAAAACTCTTATTAAATGCTCAAAATATGTGGGCCCTCGATATAACAATATGCCTCTCTACAACAATATATTTATTTGGTCCCTAAAATATTGTTGTAACGAGGTTTCACTGTATTTAAATTAATACCTTATGCATTTTGAATTGCACTTATGGATACTCTTCTTCCCATGTTTCTCAATTCTGCTGTAAGCTTACGAGAACTTTCTTTGGGATCTTTCTTCAAAGAACTTGCCAGAAATCATCTGTTAACATAAGTCGTAAGTAGATACGATCGTTCTGAACGAGCACTATTTTGCACTGTTTTAAAGCTAATAAACTTTTGAATAATCCGACTGCACACTTGAACATGGTCTGCCGACTAAGACTAAAATTTCATCGTACGATTTACCGCCAAACGGTCGTACCGTCGTTTCATTGTACGAAGCTTTAAGATTAACTCTCTTTTGGAAACACTCGTTTCTTTACCTTTACGATCCATATTAATGATATGTTTCTTATCATTGTTAAAGTTACACTCGGTCATTTTATATAACTCGCAATTTAAATACAACAGTTACCAATGAAAAACTGATTAAACTAATTGGAAAATGCTATAAAAATTTTGCGTTTGTTTGAATTGTACTAATACTTTTTTTGGCGCCAATAAATCCCTAATATTTATTTTCTCGTATATTGGAAAGCTAAATCAATATCTTTTCGGTATTGTTTTTTATACTTGTATAGCACATCAAAATGATAGTTTCTTTCGCAAAATCTGTCTTGTATGAATAATTTCTACCCTCACTTTATAGGAGTATATAAAATAGGGATATGAATAAAAACATTTTCCGGTAATAATACCGCAAGAAAATTTATTCGTTATTAAAACAGTTCTTTGTATGCGTATTAATATAATTTTAATATGAAGAAAAAGCCAAATATTTATATACTAATGAGCTACGTGTCTTCGTTGTCTGTAACACAAAGGCTTAAATCTTGGATTAATACTTGATACTGAACGACATAGAGCCTCTTTCGCTATTATAGCTTCATCAGTGTTTCGATTCAATCCTTCATAAAATCGATAATTTGATTTTTTGAAGCTTTAGCGCTGAAAATGCCGATATGTATAGTATAGTTTTAAGAGCAAGGTAGTGTTGCAACCTAACTATGCTATTACCAAGCTGCAAGATTATGTTCTCGATAATGATGACTGCTGTAGGTTGAGGAGAATCAGTTGTATTAACGCCTCAAAGTCTAAGGTCACAATTATCCGTTGAAAGAAAGCTCGCTTGAGGATTTCCAACCAGCTGTATCTTTTTGGAGACCCAGTGCTTATAATCAACAAAGTCAACTACATGGTGGTTACTATTAATCATCGCCTCACCTGGCAAAATCATATGACTAATGTCACAGATGCTTTGATGCTTGGTGGGTATACTGTCTTGCAGTAGGCGATAGTGATCGCTACTCTTGCCAGTTATTGACATTAGGTGCCATTAGGGCCTGACTTGTGATACAACCATTACGAATTTCTCCAAAAGAGTTAAGTACCTGACGGGGAGTGAACCGATTGAAGCGCTTTTCTTTTAAAATTGAAGACAGTAATGTCACAGGAAAAGCGATTGGCTTTTAAATGGATATGATGCCGCTCTCGGTCCCAATTTTAGTCTTCAACTCAACCGGAAGCTCAGAATGTACCTTTGCGTTATAAGATTGATTTTGTGCTATGCCTCCCCAGCCTGGGCCAAAGCTACGGACACTGATTTCAACCGCCTTCAGGTGGTATAAAATAAAGTATATAGAATTATGACTGCCATTCAGCCGTCGTGCGAGTAGGTTGTCCTCTTTATCTCTGAACGTGTGCTTAACTTTGCTGCTGCCTTTTGCCTTCATTATGTCAGAGAGCGTACCGCAGTTAAAGTAGGCCGGTACTGCAAATCTCTGTATCGTGGACTGCTGCTGTATTTTTTCTATTGTGCTTCAATATGGACCGCATCACAGATTTTATTGCTGCCGAGATCACGAATTTGGAATGTATTAAAGAAGCTGATGGCCAACTATCTGATAAGGATGAACGCGATCTCAAGTTCTTCCGCAGATTAAAGATTTTCGTCGAAGGGGAAATTCGTTCTGAACGTACTACGACCTCTTCACTACCTAAACCGAACATCCCTACAGCTAAACTTCTGGATATTACCTCGTCAGGAAATAAAATTAATGCCAGGAAAGCTACAAGCCCTGCTAGATCCAATGAAGAGGAGTCCAAAAAATACAAAGCACTCGATGAGGAAACCTCCGACTCAGATTCAGGTCCCAAAGGAGACGTCACCAAGAGGCCCAAAAAGCATCCAAGAAAACCCGCTCAAACGGAGCTACCTGATTCGTCGAAAGAAATGACTCCCGAGCAACCAACTCCTGAAAACATGGAAGTTGTCTCGGATCCCCAGCCAGCCAATCAGGACGTTCCTGAATCTAAACGCACCCCGCCAATCATTGTTAAGGACCAAAAATTCCATTTTATTAAATTACAAGGAGTTCTTGCTGGATACAACCTATACCCCTACAAGGATTACCACGGACAACAGATTAAAGGTGGCTTTAAAATTCAAGCCTATAACCCCACTATATACAAGCAACTCGTCAAAGTCCTCACTGACGAAGCTATCTCTTTCCACTGCTTTGAGCTACCAGAATCGAAGCTTGTAAAGGCGGTTATCCGTCACCTTCCATCCTATATCACCTGCAATGAAATATCAGATGAACTCGCTGATAGAGGATATAAATTTGAACGCGTCGACCAGCTGAAACGCAGGAGAGACGGCGAAGTAATCAAGCTACCAAGCTACCGCTTTTTCTCGTAACCCCTGGGAAAAAGAAGAAGAGCAGAGACATCTTCCATGAAAAATTCATGCTTGGCATGAAAATCGAAGTTGAACGCTACAAAAGAAGAGCCCCTGCAGTGTTTCCGCTGTCAGGGTTTTCACCATGCCCAAAATCATTGTCACCACGCTGCTCGCTTCGTCAAATGCGGCGAAAACCATCAATCTTTTGTGTGCCAAAAAGACAAATCTGCACCGCCTAAATGCGCGAGCTGTAATGAAATAGGCCATACTGCAAACTATAGAGGATGCATAAAATTTCCCAAGTCGAAAATTTCCACTCAGAAATCCTATGCTGATAGATTCGTGACGAATAAATCCTTCTCGCAAGCCCTAAGTTCTGGGTTAGCTCCTGAGAATGTTACAGAAGCCAAACAAGTCCTGCGGAAACTCAAAAACTTCGTCGCACTCATCAAGGAATCCGGACTACCCCTACTATTCCAGCAGCTCACTGCTGACAAAAATACCACTGCAGATCGCGCCGAAAGTGTTACAAAATAATGGACAATCGGCCCTTAAGTGTGTCGCCTATCAAACTGTGCATTTGGAATGCTAATGGACTTAAAGGCAAGTTTTTAGAGTTTCAACAATTTTTATACGATCACGATGTCGATATTGCGTTGGTTACTGAAACCCACAAACAGCCTTAAAATAGCGAATTTCAGAGTTTACAGATGTGATCGTGTTGGTGGTATGTATATATATGTAAAAAGTACTTTTCCTTCATGTCTTATTAGTGAATCACGTGACTTCAATATGGAAGTTGTAACTATTTGTGTTTCTCTACCTACCTTTAACAAATTATATTTCAGTGCATGTTATAATCCACCTCAAAATAGAATGTGTGATAATATTCTCAAAAGACTCTTACCTGAGAACTTACCGACCATTGTAGTAGGTGATCTAAATGCTAAGAACACAGCCTGGAACTGCAGGAAAACCAATCCTAATGGCAAGGTTCTGCACGATTATATTATCAATAATCCTATCTCAATCTATGTGCCTGACGACTACACGTATAGGCCAGAGCGCATTAAACTCTCAGATATCCTGGACCTAGCGCTCTCGACTACTTCTCTTCCAATGGTGCTAGATGTAAAACACGAACTTTCGTCAGATCATCTTCCCATCATAGCAAATATTGGCATATCTAAAGCAATTACTAAAGCATATCGGAGTTGATTGGACTCTCTTTCAAAATTTACTCATCAATAGCAATTTCGCATTAGATAATCTTCATGATAAGCAAGGCATAGATACCACAATCGACAAAGTGGCGCAGACCATCCAGGCAGCAATCTCCGAAGCAAATGAGCGTCTTAGTGCAAAAGATAACGCTTTCCGCCTCCCTCGCAGCACACGTGACAAGATGCGGGAACGCAATAGGCTCCGTAAGGAGTATCACGTGACTTGGGATCCCCAAATCAAAAGAGCAGTCAATCGACTCTGTAAAGAAATTAGAAAGGAAATTAATAACTTTAAAGAAGAAATATGGATTGATAAATCTCTAATCTCAACGCACAAGACGGCTCTTTATGGAAAACAGTCAAAATTTTCAAGGGCCCTTATGCCACGAACAGACCTATTATCTACAATGGGAACTCTGCACTCACTAATCAAGAAAAAGCTGACTCTTTCGCATCTCATCTGGAGGAGCAATTTACACCTAATTTGACTCCCTGCGATGCAAATTTCGAACAAGAATCCCTTGCTAAAATTCAAGATTGGCTAGTTTCTCCTACCGTTAAAAATCTCATTCCACTCTCCACCCCGGCGGAAGCGTCCCTCATTATCAAGAAGCTCAAACCGAGAAAAGCTCCTGGCATTGACGGAATTACAAACAAATCCATTAAATTTCTGCCACCCAACTTTATATGCAAAATTACTAGCATTTTCAATGCAGCACTCACCAACTGCTACTTCCCTGCCGCTTGGAAGACTGCTAAAATTATTATGATCCCGAAACCAGTCAAAAACCATACGCAAACTGATGGTTACAGGCCTATAAGTCTTCTTCCAGTCCTTAGCAAAATATTTGAAAGACTAATCCTCTCTAGAATCCAACATCACCTGAATTCACTCCCCCCCTGAGAAATTTGGATTCAGAAAAAAGCTCTCTACGACGAAACAACTCGTTCGAATCACGGAATTTGTTGGATCGGCACTGCATAACAGATTAAATGTGGCTATCCTCATGCTAGACGTAGCGAAAGCCTTCGACCGCGCCTGGCATGAGGGATTAATCATCAAATTGATGGGATTTCACTTTGAACCTGAACTCCTCCACATCCTCTACTCCTTCATCACCCAGAGGACTTTCAAAGTCTGCGTGAATGATGCCTTTTCTACGGAAAGAAGGATTAAAAGCCGTATCCCTCAGGGCAGTGTTTTAGGTCCTGTCATGTATCTTTTCTACGCTACAGATTTCCCTAAAATCGACTCTTCAAACTCCATCCTGGCCTGTTATGCAGATGACACGGCTATAGCCGTGAAATCTGCTAACATCAACCACTCCATCAAAGTTCTCCAGAAATTCACTCCGCAAATTGAAACCTGGTGTAGTAAGTGGAAAATTAAAATAAACGCCGGTAAATCGCAACTCTTACTAATCAGAAGGAAAAAACGGAACCGACATGTAAAGAAGAACCTACTACTCTTCAACGAAACTGTCCCAGTTGTACGACAGGCTAAATACCTCGGCGTCACCATTAACGATAGACTAACTTGGGCTCTTCATATGAATAACATCAAAAACCAAGCTCTGAGAGGGATTAACTGCCTCCTTCCCATCCTGGGAAAATATTCAAAGCTTGATCTTGATAAGAAGCGTCTTATTTACCTTACCACAGTCAGACCCATTCTCACTTATGCTTCACCTGCTTGGACTGCGGCCAAGCCTGCTGACATTAACAAACTTCAAGTAGTTCAAAATAAATTTCTAAGAATTGCTGCAAACGCTCCGTACTATGTAAGGAACTCTGTGCTACACAGCGATCTTCGCATCGAACCTCTAAAAGAATATCTGCAACGGAGCAATGAAAACTTCTTTCAGGAAGCTTTGGATTGTAGTCTTTTAAATTATTTTCAGATCTTCAACTATGAGATCCGGTCGCCGCTTTTTCAGATGGCCCAGACTTTCCTTTTAATAGCGATAGGCAGACCTTTGTCATCGATAATGAAATGGTCGTTGTTTATCGATTGCGAAGGTTTTGATGTTTTGGATTCGTATACGTATGAACTTTGTCAGAAGGAAAATGAATATCGCGAAACCTTGCAATTTAAAGGCAGACACGAAGTAGAAACTATTAAAAAAATTTGCTTACTACTATAGAAAATCATAATCATTCGATGATAAGAGTATGTTATGTATGATGCGAGTTATGAAAGTAAATGTAAAGATAATGTATGTATGTATGTATGTGAAGTAAATAAAATCCTCTAGAGTGCAAATGCTTTATTTGGTTATGTAGTTGAAAGTTTGGCCATTTTGTTCTATTTGTTCTTAAGTACTTATCAACATAAATTTTTATTAATTTTGTCTAAGATCTAGTTGATGTTTCGAGATCCGGTCCAAGTTAAAAAAAAAAAAAAATGTTTATAGACGTTCATATTCATTAATTTTGTTGCATAACCTGTAATAGAGTTCTGTTTGATTTTTATTTGGTTTCATTGCCAGCTATTGCATGCTTTTTTTTTTTAAATAGCTGATGCTTTACAAAACCTTCCATACTATATTAAACATTAAACAGGGTATACTGTGTTAGATTTGAAAATTTTTATTGTTTCTTTAGAAACTCAACCATTGCCTCAATGACTACTGTATTTTTCATCCTGTCTTATTGTATAATTGCAATCTGTTGATTAGAAATATAATAATTTAACAGTCAGTGTATAAAGAAAATTCATTCTTTAGTTTTATCACGAACAATGTTTTTCAAAATAATCTTATAATTAAACACAACCAATTCAAAAAAATATTTTATTTTAAGTTAATAGTTCACCATAAAATTACATGCGTTGAAATATCAGGAAGTTATAATAATGAAGATATTGACAGTTTCGGAAAACAGGAAAGTTTTCTGAAGTGTATTTATTTCTTTAGTGATGTATAAGTCAATGCTACTTAGCTTGTATAATATTACATTACTGTCTATTTTGACTGGCACCAGTAGACTAGCAGATAAGATAGCTGAACACTGGATGTTTGATCCAGGTACAAATACTGGTGAATGGGATAGCTGCATGGGAATTTTCCTGTTTCTCCTCATGCATTATGTGAATACAAGTCAATTTCTCATAGAAATACCTTCTCAAAGGCATCCCTTTACCTAAGGTACATAGCTCTTACTGTACGTTACCTTGCTTTGTGTAACTTAGCATAGCCATGAACACCTTAATAATTTTAATACAAAATGACAAAAAAAAATTTTTTTGCTACCATATTACCACAACAAATTTTGCAGTATGCACCAAACTGTGTCAACCATGTGTATGTGCATGTAACAATTATTCCGTTTTTAATAAGCAGCATCACCATTTTTGTATGTTTTTTTATTTCTCCTTTTTTTTTTTTTTTTTTTTTTTGTGTGTGTGCATTTGTCCAAGTTACAATGATTTCTTATAACTCATTTTTATTTTAATAACAAATCATTTATAAACAAATCATACTTTTTTAAATGTGAAATTAATTTTAAAATATGCACTTGTGGAATTTGTCTGCAATGGATGAAATACTAGTATGAATAAAATTCTGGAAAAATAAAGCTGTATCAAATTATAAAGTTACAGAAGAATGGAATTTGCTATGTTAGTTGAATTTAAATTACCCAGAATCTTTCTCCCTTCGTTGTTGCTATACCACCAAAAGAAAACCAATTATGAACAGCATCCTGACAACAAAAACTTGCTTGTAACAAGATTTATTGATTGATTGGTACAGACTTTAATGGCATATTTGTTACCAAATGAATCTAAAGCAAACCAGTATGAAGGGTAGTTTGACAGGTTAACTTGTTTTCAAATTAGCAACTCTGTAAAAGGGATCATCTAGGCACTGCATGTTCTTTCTCATATCTAGTTATTTGGTTGTAACAGGCAATTAAGATAAAAACACTTTTAACACTGCTTAATTTTTATGTATGGTAGCCCAGTTACATGACTACAACATTTTCCCACTACTTTTTTTATACTGTAAACTTGGTTTACAAAGTTATTTACCAAGATTTTGGGATGTTGTATAGAAATATCATATGAAACAACTACAGTCAAATTTATTGTTTCAGAAGAGAGTATATCCTCTTACTGAATCTTTTCCTGCACTTATTGTTTGATTTAATATTTCCAGTATAGTGGAATGACCATCATGAAAACGTAGCGTCCTGTAGCTCTTTCTATATAATTCCATTCAGATATTCACACTTTTATTTTTGTAAGTTAATGCAGAAGACAATACATATTTACATCTATTTCTGATACTTCCAATTTTAAGGAATAATCATGGAGTCTATACTGTTACATAGAAGATGCTAAAAAAATACGTAACAGGGAGTTTAACATTATTCATGGAACAAAGGAGCTAAGGTTTATTGCACTTTTAACAATATGTTAGAACTCATACAAGCATTTATTTCTTTTATTATAGATGAAAATCAATGACTAGTTCCTAAAGTATTGAAAGATAAAAGTCAAGGAAAAAATTCTCAGTTCATAGTGCCAAAGTATTTTGTTAATAATGATAAAATTCAGTTAAAAAAGAATACTCATGTTATTATATAGAATTGATGCTAAAACTCTATATTAGAAACAAGTATCGATTGGTTGTGTTAGGTAGAATTAAAGAATAAACAGTCTGGCGGAAATTTATTAAATGCATAAAACATAACAAAAGCCAGCGCTGTATTTATTCATCCATTTCAAAAATTGTGGCTTTTCTATCCAACTGTTTTCAAATATGTGAAATCAGAAAAAACTCTAGAATTGTAATTTTTTCCAGAGAAGCATTTCCATCCTCAGAAAAATAAATGTTAAAAAAGAATTGAAATACAAAATTTGTGGATTTTATGCAGAAAGTGAAAAGAAAATTATTATTTCATTATAATTTTAATCATAAAAACAGATCTGCTTAATATTATTTTTTGTAACAATAACAATAGAATAAAAAATATTTCTTTAAGTATGTCCAGTGATATTAAAAATAGTTTTAAATTTTGATTTTGACGTGCAGATGCCCCAGAGGAGCTGCATGAGATCTAAAATTTCTCCGAAACATAGTTTGAAAACCTTCAAACTACTTGCAAACTTCAAATTATGTGAAAAAAAAGAAATGTAGATGTAAACAGCAGTGATTAAAAACTTTTAATCACCAAAATATTTTCATTCCATCAGATTGTTTATTTTGAAGAAGACACTGTAGAGACATTAGGATTTTTTTTTTTTTTTTTTCGGAAGCTGAGAGACGTGAAAAACGAGCAATGCCCTCCACGCGACTTGAACCATGGACCTCTCGAATATGTGCCGAGTGTGCTGATCATGTAGACATGCTACGAAGGCAAGAGAAATACCTTATAACACAATCCGATAATAAGATCACAAATAGAAGATAAGAATTTTTTTCTTCTGGAAAATTAAAAAAAAATATTCATATTGCATATATACAAACAAGCCTATACCATAAATTGTACCATTTATATAATTCTTTGATTATCTAATGGAAGAAAAAAAGTAATAAATGTAAATATTTCAATAAACGAATAGATAAAAAATGGCCTTAAACAACCAATAGAGAAATTAATGCCAACAAAAACATTATTATTGAAACAAATGTAAATAAACACAAATTGCCTAATGTATTTAATTTGAATATCTATTTTGGAACGAAAGGTGTAAACAGCCTTAATGTGCTTTATAACTCAGATTTGTAATGCATATATTTTTATTTCCAATGGTAAACAAATATATATATATATATGTAAACATTATCAAGTACACATACACAAAAATATATCACACACTTAATAACAAACCTAGAATAAGGAAGCCTATTTATAGTGCCTTCTAGTAACAGCCACAGAGATCCTGTACAAAGAGAGCTATGCATTTCGCAGGTGGTGGAGGTTGTATCTTGGGCCTTTATTACAAAGGATGATCACAGAATTTTCAAACAGAAAGGTTTCGCTGAATAATGACCGGGTAAAAGGTAAGTTATTATGATGGAATTAGCCTTTGGGTATCGGAAATAGACATGTAGTTGAAGAATGAAAGCTTGCTTTAAATTGCAGAGATTTCTAATATATTGATTTAATATAATTTAAAAAATATTTTAATAATATAATACTTTTCTAATATATTTATTTTATTATCCAAAATTATTTTCGAATTAACAGAAATGTACGGCATAAGTTTCAGTGATCAATTATCAGAAAGGCTTTTTCTAGATGGCTTAATAATAATACAAGGAAATAAGCTTATTTTATATATGCCTTATGGCATAAGAAAAGGAACTTCTGAAGTACATTAAGAACTAAAAAGATGTACATATACCATAGAAATGATTTTTAACTCTAAACAAAATTACTGGTTATCATTTCGGAAACAAAATTCAATACTTGCCCATAGTAAGACCAACTTGTGAAAGATTCTTTGCCAAACTGCAAATCATTGTGTAAGGAGGTAAATTCCAAAAGCCATTTTGAAATTTTTAATAATATGACTAATAATCATAAGATACTACTTTTTGATCAGTAACATGGGATGTTTGAACTAAGAAAAAACTTTAAATTGCATCAGTATTAAAATGAGCTAATTAATTTTAAATCATAAAATACAGTGACAGCCAGGTACAGCTGCTATAAAATATTTTCTACGGAAGTGGTTGTCTTAGGGAGAGGGTAATTGATGCCAATGTTATTTATGTTGTTAAATTACCACTTTTGTCGTCCTGGTACTGTTCTCTGTCTATACATTTTGAATCTGAAATAAGGCATTCAGCACGGCATGCACACTGGGTGTAAGGAAAGAGAAGCAACAGAAGAAACTGGAGAGTTTGGTTAAATGATAAAACCCAAATCCTTAATACCACTATTGACAGAGAGAGACCAAAATGCAAATAAGAAGCAAATTTCCTTAAAACCTAACAATGAAGAGGGATTAAAATTAGACTCAATGGTTAAAACCATGGGATTTTTATTGATATAAAAGACCAAATGTCAAATGAAGTGGTGTCTCCCCCCCCCGTATAATTTTTCGATGTGGAAAAATGGAAAAAATTATTTTTTTTAACTAGCAATCGTAAGCAATGCAGAATTTATGAATTTCTTTTCTTTGAACATAATTTTGTGTTTTCCAGTACAAAATTTAGGACACGCATCTCTGCTGTTTGGAGGAAACTTAAAATAGAACTCTGTGAACATAATTTAAAAAAAAATGCAGATCACTAAAATAAATAAAAATTTAGATTCTTTTCTTGTGTTCTAACATATGTAATTATGGTGGTATTACTTCAGTAGATTCTAATATTTATTTTATAATTATGCATTATTACTACTTAGACAACAATACAGACATATATAAATTTTCACTATTTTTACTGTCATTACATGCACAATTACTGTTTTTTATTAACAAGAGAACTGAACAAAGCATATCAATACTTTTGTATCAGCAATATGAGTAAGTTTCTGTTTATTAAGACTTTTAAAGTTCTCACGATGAATTAATTCGAATAATGGAAATAATTGACTGTAGCATAGAGATTTATTCGTATTGCGACCACTCTCGTATACAGCAAGAAAAAAAATTAAATACGAAGAGCGGCCCTTATCAATTCCACTAGATTTTCCACATACAACCTTACCACAATTCCGCATAAAACGTAAACAAAGTGTCGAGACTTCGTAATCGATTAAAAAGTGCAAAGCTATCAGCTATTCGTCATCGATGGGGAAAGGAAAGTCTGGGCCATCTGAAAAAGTGGCGACCATGAGATCCTCGCAGAAGAACAATATCTACGTCCTTTTGCTGCATTCATGCTTAACACAGATGATAATCACCCAACTTAAACAGTCAAAATCAAGCTGCATTCAGCGAAGCCACAACCCGGGAGGATGACCTCCCACGTGACCATGGACTTAGTGCATTTCACCTTTTTGGATCATCTAGTGCCCTCGGCAAGAAACGTACATACTTGTATATATTTATAGCCTAATTAATCGGCAAATAATTTTTCTTTTAAAAAAAAGGTACTTTTCCGTTTTCCCGGCGCAGGCGTTAAAGTCGCCAATAATGGTACAATTGATGCCAAACGTAATATCCTTGCTGGCAACCTTTTACACCTTCATTTTCAAAACAATTCGCAGCCATTTCTTATCAGCTTGATTGTTTCTTTCAATACTGGCATATAATTACATAGATTTTTTTACCAAGTAGTACAATTTTATGCCCTAAGGCCATTCGCGGTAATAAAGTCAATTGGGATGCAATCATACGGCTCACCCGAAGGCGAAAATACAGAAAAGGCAAGGTTAAAAATTAAATTCATCCATTCTAATGAAAATGCACTAGCGAAGTAAAGCACTGCAGTTTTACATAATTTCTGAGTAAGCGAATCGAAAAATTCTTGCATTTAAACTTGTATTCCAAATTAAGATTTAACTTGAAATTAATGTAGATAATTACTGAGATAATTAGATTTTTCAGTGTAGTTTACGTGAGATGAGATCACTTGGAGTCACGTGATATGAAAAGGCGAATTAGGATGTTGAACCATGAAAGTATAGTAAATTCTTAAATTAATATCATTTTACAAATTTATTGGCTTTTTACAAAATTTTAAACCATAGTAAAATGTTTATGCCTTCAAAATAAAAAATGCTTAGAACTAACATTTGTTAACATTTTTAATGTGTACACTGTATGTTGTCGTCAATAAATTTTGCTTGGCGAAATTTGCGCCGGCGAAACGGAAAAGTACCAAAAAGGTAAGTGTTTATACGTTTTTTTGCCCTAGCATGGTCGACTACTACACTTTTATTCTCCATGTAAATATTGTAAATACTTTTTCATATTTTATCAAGACGGTCAATTATCGGAACTCTCATCTGAAACTTTTTTTTTTTTCCCTACATGAAATTATCTTTGTATCTTATTAATGTTTCTGAACTCATCTAGTATTTGAATTATTTCACCACCCCACGATGTAAAATTCTGCAGTGGCAAAGGGCCACCTTTCCCTTTATTTTTCACATCTTGTTTCTGTGACACCTTTTGCTGATGTTCTTACTTCCAGGATGCCACATTAGAAGATAACTGCAAAAAGCCTGCAAATTCACGCCGGCTAGGCCCAGTATAACAGCAGTAAATGGAATGGAATGGTATGACTGGCGTATACTTTTTAATAAGACCCAACCTTTTACCAGAAGCCTCAAAATTGAGTTTATAAGATTAAATTCACCGCTGCAGCGACAGTTCTTCTGTAAAGCTTTAGGCAGTTTACAGAGCAACTTCTTGACTACTCTAAACTACATTATTTTAACCGAGGACAAATTCTTTAGATCATTTACGTCACATTTTGTACATAATCACAATTTTCGTTACCAAAAAACAATTACCATCGTTAAATGTGGCTGTCTTGTAATCATTTTGCACATAATTATCTTACGTGTATGATTCGTATTTTATCTTTTCGGTGCATTTATTTTGAATTCTAGCGTATTGCGATTTGTACACAGAATGTACTGCATTATGTTCCTTGAATTCTCTGATCCATATTCGTACTTTATGTGGTTTGAATTTCGTCTTTTAATTATTTGCTTCCTGTGCATAGAATGAATCCAATCTCTAAACTTCCCAACTCATCACTTTCCTTAGATTTGTGATATCACGTGACAAAGACTACCTCCATTTGTTCATTTTCCCAAATGGGTAGGTATTTTCCCAAATGGTATCACGATTGTTTTCATGGTAAGAAGCTTACAGCATCTGGAAGGAATAAGTATCAGTATCTTTCTAAATACATTATAATTTACACTTTCTTGACACTGAATAAGTTTTTGTTTTGAACGATTTATTTTCCTTAGTTACTGCTTAATTCACATTCATTCAAGTATTCAAACATTAATTTAACGTTATCCTGGCTCTCCACCATGTGTGGTGTCAAACGGGAATATTCGTGTTTTAGTATTGCAACACTTTCCCTAACCGCAATGATTTGTTAGAATTCAACGACCAAATAGACACACCTTACTCGACATTCTACAACTCGATGAGCTACTTAAACATTCTTAAAATTCAAGTGTAGGTGGAGAACCCTACAAAACACATTCATTCTAAATTCCCCCTCATTCATCTTTAGACATGCAGGCTTTCGCTCTAAAGCATGATTTTATCTACAGTTTAATACTTAAATTTGAATTCATTGCTTTTGAACATTTACTTTTAGCATCTAAAATTTTATGCTTCTAGACTAAATTCTACTTTTACATAACTTTCAAGTATTTACATATATTTACAAAATTCTAATACATATGATTTTTACAATTTACCATAAAATGAATAAGAGAAAAATAAATTTTTACTTTACTTATTCTTCGCCAAGCTGGCGGCACTGAAACTATAGTTCTTATTAATACAAGAATACGAAGTTATTTTTATCTTCGGCCAAATTTTGGCTTTAACATAACAGAATTAGTCTTTCGACCAACAGAAACTGTTTGTTCTTAGATTTTATACTTAAAGAAAATAATACTTTTGCCTTAGCTAAATAAAGTAAAACAAAACTAAGTCTCAACCGAGACACATTGACTTCCGTCAAAACATAGAACTTCGTATTTACGCATAACATTTCGGAACAAAAGAAAAAAAAATTATAGAAGATTTTAACTTATCTTTAAGTTTTCGATGATTGAAACTCCGACATCCTCTTGTGGCAGAACTGCTCCCACGTTATAGGTTTCATCGACGTCAGTCTTCTCCTTAGTGTCCTCCGAGTGTCGTCCACGTTGCTTTTTCTTTTTCGCCCTCTGCATGCTGGCCTCTTGGAGTGGTAGTCGTCGGGTTGCTGTCTTTTCCATTTTCCCCCTGGACGGCTGGTCTTGGCGTCCTCCGGTCTGGAGTCATGCTTGAATTTTTTTCTGTTGGTGGTGGTCTTTCCGTTCCTCCTGCTGTCTTTTCGTTCTGGGGAACGGCGGCCTTGTTTGCACCTGACTCTCTGGCCCTGGAAGCGTTCTCCTCGATGTAGAATTTCTACTGCGATACGTTGTAAGTGGTGTTTTCCTCTTTACCAAGGTTTCTTTACGTGGCGGCTCTGCTTCCTTGTATTTCTTAAATGGAGTCTGAAAGTTTTCATTTCTTCTTTTCGGTACCGTCGCATGGGTTGTAGAAGGGCTAGGTTTCTCTTCAGTTCTCTGTTTCTTGGGTGGTGGAACGGGTGACGTTACTTCTCGACCTTCTACTTCTTTTACGCTTGAGTCCTGCAAGAAACTTTTAAGGATTTCAAAATCATTTTGATTATAATATTTTTTTTCACCTGGTCGGGACTTGCTTTACAGATTTCCCCTCTCTCGTTCTTAAGGTACAATACGACTCCCTTGATTTCCTGAATTACATAGGGGCCTTCAAATTTAGGAGTTAACTTTGCAGTAAAATTGTCTGGGGCACTTGATAAAGAAAATTTCCGCTTCAACACTTTATCCCCAACTTTAAAATTTGCTTCACGGCGTTTTCTATCATAATATAAGTTTTGTCTATTTCTTGCCGTATCCGAGCTTTTAACCGTCTGGTCAATAAGTGTTTGCATGTCTTTCTGTTTAAATTCTTGCTCTCTTTGTTGCACAAAGAATAATTTATCTAGTGGCGTAATTAACTTCCGTCCTAAAAATAATTCTGCTGGAGTTTTCCCCGTAGTATCATGATTTGCTGTTCTTAAAGCATACGCTAATTCATTTATGTACCCATCCCAGCCCTTGTGATGTGTGCTAACATAACTTCGAATTATTTTTACAATGTTTTTATTAACTCTTTCTGCTATGTTTGCCTGTGGTCTATACGGAACCATTTTGATATGGCGTATGCCAAGTCCAGTGCATATGTTTTCAAATATTTGGCTAACGAATTGTTTACCGTTATCGCTAATGACTTTTATCGGTGCACCGTATTTTAAAATGTATCTGTGTAAGAATCCATGACTGTTTTGGCTGACGCGCGTTTAAGTGGAACAATTTCTGTCAATTTTGAAAAATGATCTACAATTACTAAAAGAAAACGATCTTTATTTAACTCACTCTGCGGGAAAGGACCAAGAAGATCTATGCCTAAAATTTCATTCGGAACTGTAGCGCGAATGCTATTTAAGTACCCTGCCGGGCTGTAATTAATATCATTTATTAACTGACATTGATTGCAGGACCTGACATACGCAGTTACTATTTTGTATAATTGCGGGAAATATACCGCCTCGCGTACCCTTTTTAAAGTCTTTCTGACCCCTAAATGACCCGCTGTTTTCGCGTCGTGTAATTCCTTCAAAATGCTTCATCGAAGCGAGGCTGGGATGACTGGTTTGTACTCGAGATTTTCGTTTGTTGTTTTCGCATAAAATTAATTATCTATAATTTCATAGTTTTCTGCTCTATTTCTTATCGCATCGATATCTGTGTGCTCGGGCTTTCGGGGTCTTTCAAATATGCATAGATACTTCCAAATTCAGGATCAGCTTTCAGTTCAGCAATAATTGTATCTCTAGAATCTAAAATTTTTGAAGTCAACACAGCGCATTTAAGTTCATTGCCTTCATCGTCCAGTTTTATACGAGAAAGTGCGTCAGCTACATTGTTTTCCTTACCCGGTTTATATTTGATTATTAGATTATATTCTTGGAGTTTTAAAGCCCATCTTATTAACCTGGGCGTTAGGTTTTACCTCGAGTAAAGTCTACCAACAGCCGCATGATCCGAAAAGACTGTTACTGGCGCTTTGCCGAAATAAACTCGAAATTTGTGTACAGCCATTAATACGGCTAATGTTTCTCTCTCTGTAGCTGTATAATTCCTTTGTGTGTGATTCAACGTTTTACTAAAAAATGCCAAAGGATGGCCATTTTGCATTGTTATCGCACCCACAGCATAGTCCGACGCATCAGCTGCAATTTCCAGGTTTTCGTCCTCCTCCGGGAATTTCAAAACAGGGGCATTGATAAGCGCTTCTTTTAACCTTTTGAATGCGGTATTTGCTTCTGCTGTCCACGTGAATTTACTTTTCTTTCTTTTAATTACTAACAAGGGTTCAACAATATTAGCAAAATCTTTTATATATGACCGATAATAAGAACATAACCCAAGGAACGAAGAAAGTTTCTTGGCGGTGTTGGGAGGTGGCAAATTCTTAATTGCTTTTATTTTTGAATCTTGAGTTTCTATACCCTTTTGTGAAATTTTATAATCCAGATGTTTAAGTTCTTTAGTTGCGAATTTGCATTTTGAGGCGTTAATTGTAAGAGCGGCCTCTTTTAATAATTTAAAAACTTCTTCTAGATCTTTAATATGTTGTTCCAACGTACTACTCGTTATAATTATATCATCTAGATAGATTAAAGTCGATTTTCCTAGGACAGGCTTTAGAACAATGTCCATAGCTCTCTGGAATGTTGATGGGGCCCCACACAACCCAAAGGGCATGCGTAAAAATGTATAAGTGCCCGATTTTGTTATAAACGCGGTTTTATGTATGTCTTCGGGTCTCATAGCTATTTGATAGTAGCCAGACGTTAAGTCCAAAGTAGACATGTATCTTGTCGATTTGATCTGTCTAATAATTTCCTCTATAACCGGCAAAGGGTAAACTGGGAATTTAGTAATACTATTTAGTTTTCTGTAATCGATAGCAAACGTCCAAGCCCTTTTATCCGAAGGAGGAATCTCGTTCTTTTTCCTACATAGTACGACTGGACTCGCGTATTTACTATTTATGGGCGTTATTATTTTGTTCTTTAACATTTCCTGAATATGTTCTTCTATGATTAGTTCTTTCTGTTTATCATAGCGATAAGGTTTAGTCCTACAGGGTTTGTCGGCAGTTAACTGTGTCTCATGCGTAACTATTTGACAGCTACCAGGCCGTTCTGAAAACAAGTTTGAAAATGTACTCACCACTTGCTGGATGGCTTGACTTTCATGGTCATTCAAATGGCTAAGGTCAATTTTCGGTTGTTTCACTGGTTCCACCACCCTCTGGTCCATCTCCAGCACAATAGAACTGTCCTGAAAATTCAGTTTGGTCTTCGCGGCTTTTAAAAACTCCATACCTAAAATAAGTGGACTTTGCAAATATTTTACTACAAAAATTAATACTTTAAGGCTTTCATTCTGAACTTGTATCTTTAAAGATAATTTTCCGATACATTGACAAGTTTGTCCTTGTGCTGCTATGATTTCTGTATTTAATTTTTAAATAATCGAAACCTATTAAAGTTCTTCTTAAAAAATATATCACTCATAAAATTACCTTCTGCTCCTGTATCGATGAGGGTTTCTAGTGGTACATCGCCAACAGGACTTGTATAATTGGTAGATGTGAGTTCTTTACGATGACCGTATTTAAGTGTCTTCTTGAGGGTTTTTTTAAAACTTCCGGGGTCTGGACCCTCGCTTTCACAGGCCCCTGTACTCGTTTAAAGCTTTCCTTTCAACTTCTGACTTCTGGGTACGCGGACGTTTGTTTTCAAATTTCCTTTTTGGGCCTTGACCGTCGAGCTTCGATGAGTTAGCTTGATAGCTCTTTCCCCCATAAGAGCGGTTTGCATTTCTAATCTGCTCATTTGAAGATTGCCTTCGGATACTTTGAGAATACGATGCCCTCTAGCTTTTACCGATATTCTGCGATTTTGAAACTTGACCGCCCATTCGAAGAGCTCCTGCAATGTGCTTGGGTTTCTAATTTCGAAGTAGTCTTGAACAGCAAGTAACAATATTGGTAAGATTATTTCAATAATCTCCGCGTCGGGTTTCTTCCCATACAGCATATCCGTCAGCTTAATTTTTCGTAGAATAAAGTCCGTCAACTCTTCTATATTCCGCTGATAAAAACTATACAGTTCGGCTTCTAGCCTTGCTCGATCTTTCACTATGGGGAAGGCCTTTAATAACGATTTTTTGAAATTTTCAAATGTATATGTCTGGCCTCTGAATTCCCCTAATGAAAATTTGCCTATATTCTTCCACCATAGCGCGGCCTGTCCTCTTAGTGCGGATGTGGCGATGGCAAATTTTGTCTTTCAGGCACAGGGTAGAGCTGGAAGTGATTGTCTAGGCCTTCTAGAAATATCGCCACCGAATTTTTTCCGTCGAAATTGACGTTTGGCTTAATTGACGCTCTCATCGTCTGGACCAGGTATCCAAGTCCTTCCAATTGGCTTGCCATTTCTTGTTGTTGTCCAGCAACTTCCATCCAATTTTCGGCCATTTCAGTTCGACAAGTGTTCGAGCGCCAATGTAAAGTTGCGTGCTTCCAACCTGCACGCAACAATAGTGGTGACTGCTAAGAACTTGAAAGTAGACGAAAGTCTTGAGAAGGGTTTAAATCCCTTTTTATTCAACTTTAGAAATTACAAATGCGTGCTCTTGACGCTCTCAAACTACGCCGACCCGGCGGTAAAATGAAAATAAAAAACTAAGAAAAGAATAGTAACAAGTGACTAACTACGAGGCTCTCTAAACCTAACTAACCTCACCGCGTTCTGAAATACCGCTGATAATTCAGCAAACTTCTGAATATTACGTTGAAAGATTAACAAACTGCCGAGGCAAGCACACAGGCCGAAACGCGTGGTTCTTCAATTTCTAACTAGCCACCTCCACGCGCCCACCAGCGGCCGAGCGGTAAAGTCGCTGAACACTGGTAGTTCGGTCTTAGGTTCGAATCCCGCGAACGTGCTGGCTGCATGGGTGTTTTCGTGGTTTTCCCCATGTGTAACGTGTATACGAGGCAGTTTCCCTTAGAAAGTCCTCCACGAAGGCATCCCTTCCCTTAGGCAGATAGCCCTAGTGTGCTTTGCCGTAATTAAATACACCAACACCACCACCTCCACGCTCGTGAAGCAAGAAAGCACTCTTTCGAACTCGTTTCCCTTTTATTTAACTCAGAATACTTCCGCTGACAATTTGAATCCTTGCGCGTTCTACTAAAATTTACATACTCTGGCATTGGCAATTCCAGGGAAAAGTAAGGCTTAGAAGGAAAGATAGTTTAAACTTAAAATAAATGTTAGTTAAAATAAATATAAACCCTACAATGCTTTGAATACGACTTTTTAATTTTACCTAAACTTTTTAAAGTTTCATAATCATTCGTTTTCGTACTGAAATATTTCACAAATGGTTTTCATTATCATCTCTAATCTAATATTATATTAAATTATGCTCTAATTTTAGATGTCTGTGTTATTATATTTTTATAAATAAAATAATAAATATAGTATTTAATATTAAAAAAATAAAAAATGGCGAGTAGGGTAGAAAGAAGTAAAGAACGCAGCAAGCTTTAGTAGCAATCATCGTTCCAAAAATTGATCGCGTCCTTGATTACATCGTTTTAAATTGTACTTTGTTACGTGTTCCGACAATAGGCTCTGCAATTAGGAAGGGAAGTTCCGTGGAAGATTTTCTGAGATAAACTGGTCCGTATCCCCCGTTAAATAAAGAAAAAAACGCGAAAACACTCATGCAGCCAACATGTCTCCAGGAATTTCGGCTTAGATGACCGGGGAAGAATCTATAGAGCACTGTCAGGCAAACAAGTTAAGGTCTTAGTCTTAAATATTACTTTGAAATGTTCTTATTCCTTCAAACATTAGGAACGAAACGTGTTTTTCCTCTATTGGGATTTCAGCATTCTTTGTTGTTGTAACTTCATATTCATGAGAAATATTAAGTAGGATAATTTATGCTTCCAAAGACGTTTTCGAAAACCTTCATTATTGCAAAAGTGTGTTTGTGTGTGATTATGGCAAAGCCTCGAGGGCTATCTGCCTAAGGGGACGGATGCCTACGTGGGGAACTTTCTAAGGGAAACTGGCTCGTATACACGTTACACATGGGGAAATCCACGAAAACTCCCATGTAGTCAGCCCGTTTGCGGGATTCGAACCTCGGACCGAACTACCAGTGTGCAGCGACTTTACCGCTCGGCCGCTGGTGAGCCAATTATTATTGAAAAAGAATTCAATAAAATTTTTATTGGGCTTAGTGTTGTTAAATGTTTCAGAATAAGATTTAGATTTTAAGATAGGAGTAAATTTAGAATTGTTTCGGAAGCACCATCTCAAAGAACCCATTTTGCCATTTTTGGGAAACACCGCCAAAAATGACGAAGTAATTTATTTTTAATTAATTTATTTTCATTTAGCTTGAATTCCACAGTACATTTTATGAATTATTTTGCAGTGAATAAATGGAATTATTTTGGTTTAATTATGAAAGTTGTTGGAGACTGATGCTTGTCTGCAATGATGCGTCTCAGAGGTTCCATGTCATGTTTTAGATGATGTTGCCTTCATCGAAACATGTTCCAGCAAACAGACCAGCAGACCTCTGATTAAGAAGCACATGAGCAAATGAAAAACTATTATCACTGATGAATGGTGGACATACACATATTCAAGCAAGCATGGGATCTGAAAATAAAAATGTAACAAATAGGTCTTCATAAACCTAGCCAGTCACCTGTTCAAATACCTATTTCGGCGATAAGTTAAACATAACGACAAGATCCATTCGTGGACATTTTAAATACAGTTTAAACATTAATTCCTTTAGAGTATAATACGTCTTCTGCAATTTCATGAACGGCACAAGGCTAAACTTAACTTAAAATATTCTTAATATCATGCTTTACATTAAATTTCACATTTGAAAAACTGGATTTGGCTTATATATCCTTTATATCATGTGCATCTTGGAATCCTACTACTAAAAAACAAAAAGGTGTATTAATGGATATATATGGGTAGGTGTATTAATGGTATGGCCAGCTGAATATGGAAGACAAAGCAGTGAAAAATTAGTACAAGTATCTTTTGAATGTCTATAGAGTTCTAAGCAGAGCTTCCGGTAATACGGGAGGTCCTAGCAAAATAGTAGAAGTCGATAAAAGCTTTTTTACGAAGCGCAAAAATAAAGCAGGTCGAATACTGATTTTTTATTAAATAAAGAAACGTCAGTTTGTTCACAATTCCACGGGAACGACGGGCTGAGCTTTGTCAGGTTTTCTGCCAGTTTTCATAGTTTAGTGGTAGCCAGTTTTCATGGTCGACAGGGTAAGAAGTAAGTATCGAACTTTTTTTTTTTTCCATGTAATGTTTTACATACAATCTATTTATTTGTAATGTTTTACATTACGGAAGAGGGGGTGACCATGCACACAAAGGCACAAAGAGCCAAGCAAAACAGAGAAAAGCGAACAATGGAGAGACGAGACAAAGAATCAGACAACTAATGCAGGTAGTCAGGTGCAGCAATGCAGGCTGTAATGCACATTGAGGGTGCAATGAGAATTTGAAGACTCAGGTGCAAATGCGTCACTTGTATCAGGCTCTTGGGAATAAACCTCATCCTGAATAGAACAATGTAGTGCTTGCATAACTTTAGGTACCATAACATGAGTAAATCCATGGTTGAGAAAAGAATTTCTCGATGTGTGCTAAGATGAGTCTTTCGTATATTCGAGTTACTCCGCTAGCCTATGTCGGTGGGAATGATTGCAGGAATGGCCGCTGTTTCAGTGAAAAGTAACGCCGGGATGGTGAGATAATGCTTGCTGAGAATTTGAAGTGAATAATTTCAATACATGAGGATAAAAGTTCGCAATAATACAATAAAAATAAGTATAAACAAGAATGTACACAAATACTTAGAATGCATAATAAATACATACATAAGTGCATAATAAAGTGTAAAAAATCTAGAGATTAAATAAGAGCAGTAATAGTGAGAACTTAAGAGATAAACTTATTACGTAGGAAAGTTTAAATCCCTGGTTAAGTGAGCTGCGAACGATCTAATTTAAGGTGATCAGACGGCCCGCTTTTGGTGGGACAGTCCAGATTTTTAATAATTTCTCCCGCGTCCTTCAGCGTTTTAAAAAGAGTCCCGATTTTTGGAAAGAATGCACAACAAGCTAGGGAACGGCGGGAGAATACGGTTTTTGGCGGCCATGTGGCTACTTCGCCAAGCTATGATATATATTATTTTTGTTAATTTTATAATATTAAATTTTATTAATAACAAATAATTATTGACAACTGATTATCGAGAACTGCTTATCAAAGTTCGCATTGTTGATCAGTTGTTAGAATTCGACCACCATTATGTGGCCTTTTTTGGCTTTTGCAATGACGAAAAACTGTCTCTCAGACAATACACATCGTACTATGTGCTAGTGCTAGTTAAACAAGAGGTCTTTAAAAAATACGAACCAAAACAGTAAATATATCACATAAGTCGAAATGTTGATAATAGTTTCAAATAAGTTAATTAAAAATCTAGTTATTTATATTTAATAATTTTCCGAGCGTAAATCTGTGAACTTTGACCTTTTCGCCAACCGAACGGTTGACAGGATACGAGCTACCCCCTCCCCCTCCGTCGCTTTGGAATCGCAGCCTGTCAACAAAGAGTTAACAATAGCAAGCGGAGTATTGTTTCATCTGCGATTAAGCTCGAAATAATTAGGAGGCAAAAACAGTTTTACCACCAATGTTCCTATCATTCAGAGTGCAACACAAGTTTCTAAATTTTAAGAAATTTGGATAATTAGATCAAAAGTTATAATTTTTATCACCAATTTATTGGACTCATACGGAAAGACGAAAAAATCCCTAATGTCGCTATTGAGTCTCATTCAAATTAGCGTTTTCAGAGTTTTTAATTAATATTTCAGCTGATTAAAGTCGTACAAAGATGAGAATGGTAGCGATGGATTCGCACGAATTTTTGGAATCAAGGATTATGTGTCTCGAAATTCAACTAACCGCTGTTCCATAGATATTTGTGAAAAAAATTAATTGGCGCGTAGCCAAATCCCTTTAATAGGGAAAAACCCAACAAAGCAAGTGAAAAATGTAGGGAAAACGTCGTTTTTAATTAATATCTCGACTAATTGAAGTCGTACGAAGACATTTTATAGCCTATAACCTTTTCTAATATATCAAAAATATTTCTTGAAAATTTTATGATGATTAAGGCGTGAAAGCGTAATAAACAAACTCACATTCGCATTTATAATATTAGTAAGGATATTATCCAGGTATTACACTAAAAATTCTTATTTAGTACTATTGCTAAATTATTGCGACAAGACATTTATTGAACTAACAAGCAATTTTCCACAAATAGTGTTTGAATTTTTCCTTTTATCAAAAGCACTTTTTTTTCGTCAGTAGCATATAACTCTCTCATTACATCTTTATCTGTGTCGAATGTCTTTATCGCATTATTATTAAGCCAGCGGACTGTGACTGTGTGTAATTTACTGTGACTCTAAGGCTGCCTGAGACTTGCAATTTACTGTGACACTACTGCCATGGAACAGGCAACATCGTTTCCAACTTCACATGTGAATTAAGAGCAGTCCAGAAGGCTCTGAGAATTCACATCGACGTAAGTGTTTAATGACTTAAGTGCCAGCGGAGTGACTGTTAATGACTTAAGTGCCAGCGACTTAAGTGCCAGATGATTGTTAGTTTACCGTGACTCTAATGCTGCTCTAGAGGCAATACTGCAGGGATATCAAGACTCACCCAGGATGTATACCAACACCTAGACACAATCAACCAGATGGGAAAGACATGAATTATGCCATGGATACCTACACATACTGGAATTGATGAAAACGAGGCAGCCGATGAACTGGCTAAAAAGGCAAGAAATCTCAACAGCTCAATCCCCGACACTCTTGAAGATGCTAATGCCATTGCCAGATATAGATTTAAAGAGAAATCTGTTAAGGTAGACCATCAGATATGCGAGATTGATGTAAACAGAGAAACCGCAAAGACCGTTACTAGATTGAGAACCCGCCATTTTAGAGGAATCAGAATTAATGAAGATGGTACCAGATTATACAGAACTTGTAGAAATTGCCCCGGAACGGAGCTTTCTCCAGAACACTCCGGGATTACTTTCAGCTTGGGAATGGGGGAATTTCCTTTCCAGGAAGAGCTCTCTAGTGAAAAAATAGTCGAACTGGTAACAGCAGTGAGTTATTTGGATCCGTTTGAATTCTCAAAGGACACGACACTAACCAACCAACCAACATCTAGAGAATTCCAAATGCTATAAGCATTTCAACACTAGTATTATGTAAACCGACTTTGCTTGACAGAGTATAACTACCAGAAAGATGATATACGAAGACTTAGCTAATGCACTGAGATCTCACCCTCAGCTCGGTTTTTCAACTATGTTAGGTCCAAGAAAAGTTATGCGCCGTGGAAATGACGTTAAACTCAGGATGAGGCTTTTGCCCAGGCGCCTGTCATCAAGTGACTTTCACTTAAGTCTTCAACACTAGTTTGAACAGGAAGTTTCTAATTGCAACAGTTGCGTTCAACGTTCTATTTCGCGCGCGTAGGCGCAATATTTTACAATATTAGAGAAAAAATTCGCTTTCGCGAAGAAGAGGAATTTGTCGCAGGAAAATCCTACTTCCATACAGTATACTTCTGAGCGTGTTTCTCAAAAAATCTTTTTATTGAAATTTGTTCCGATACTTTTGATAAAGGTTTTGATAACAGAAACAAAGAATATTTACGGTAAGGAATGTTACCGTTTGAAATATAAATAAAAGTTTCTGTAATTGGTTTAGAAAATACTCCCAACAAAATTTAGTAAATTCTTATTTTATCGCATTCTTTATTATTATCTCACTCTAACAAAGATAGTACGAGTACTTTGCCTTAATCACTTAACCGATCCTCAAAAGGAACCTAATCGGAGAAGGCTGAATCACTATGGTTGATGTCATGGCCTGTTTACCAGTTTGAAGTGGAAGGAGTGATTTCATTGGAATTCTGAGTAAAGAGTTAGTAGGAACGAAGTTGTCAACAAGCAGATAAGATGTTTTTAAGGAAAATTAAACTAGAAATTACAGTTTTATCAGAATTAGACTTGACTCATCAGCTAAGTAAATAATACAATCGCGAAATTATTTTAAGGAAGTATTTTTAAAGATATAAATCTAATCACAACTACAGACAAAGCCTGTAGATTACTTTAAAAAAAGTATACAGAAAGTTTAGCTCTAGTAACAGAGATAGTGCTAAAATATATTACAGAAAATATAACAGTAATCTATCTCTTTTGTTTATCTTATGTAAGGAAATAGCTGAAGCAAGAATATCAAACAAGAAATTAATCACTATTGTTTATTGAACTTTTTATATGCCTTAAAGAAAACTTATGGCTAATATAGTGGTCATTTTGAACAAAACTTTTCATTGAGCAACATTTAAGTAACTAGATGTTAACAAATCATCCTAAATGCATGATATATTTAATATTAAAATGTTACCATTATGATATGATTGCATTTTAAAACACTATTTAAGCAAACTGCTGCAAAAAAATTTTATTATATTCTTGTAAATACGTAATATAAGTAATAAAATGTTGACAAATAAGAGTAACAAATTTGATTTATAATCTGAATGTTATATTTATCACCTGAAAGTTTCGACTATGACACAATTCAAACAACGTAAACATATTTTTTAAAAAATTAAATGCTATTTTAGTAACCAGTTGAATTCGAAATCGCTTGAGATATAAGGCAAATATTAAGAAATACTGCAATATAGTTCTTTGTGTTTCAGTTTAACACCAGAAAATAGTCATAAATTATTAAGCTCGAAGTACAAAACTTAGGATTTCTTCAAAAATCAAAAAATGAGTTTTTTTTTTTTATCATGCAAAGCCCTAAATCATAATATATAAACTGAAAAATCGAAATCGGTCTTTTCTTGTTACGAAAGCTATTAAGCGTTCATCCATGCATAAAAACTAAATAAGAATAACAAGAATTTATTATTTTAAAAACTAATTAATCATTGATTGAATACAAATATTACTCTGTTGAGGAATCAACCCCCCATTCTGACAATAATAGTTTATTATCATTATGTTTACTAAACGCGTCTGGAAAAAAAAATAGAAATGGGAAATGAAAATAGGAACTGCTATGTATTTTCAGAAACAAAGATTCAGTAAAAAGAATTGCAATTTAGAAATTTACAGAAATGATTATTACAGTGTACGTTTAAAAACTTCTTTTCATATAACTTGTTTGCGTGTTTCAGATTTTACTCAGCTGAATCGAAATATAACATTTCTATGCACATTTAAATTTTGCATTATCATGCACTTCTTTTATAGGAACACAGCATACATTATTTAAAAACACAAGTTAAAACATTACTTCATACTTTGGCTGTATATTGGTTCGCAGCAGGAAACTGGTTACCTTACTCTTTCCAGTTCTGTAGAGTCCCTCGGGTTTAGTTCTGTTTCCGCGATTCCTCTTTCTGCGTTTTTCAAAATTCTTCCTGTTTCCGCGAAATCGGAAAGTACAGTCCCCCTCCTGCAGCTTCTCAGGTGAATGTCAGGAAAAGTCATTAAGAAGAGGTGTGTGTGATTATGGCGAAGCTTCGAGGGCTATCTGCCTAAGGGTAGGGATGCCTTCGTGAAGGACTTTCTAAGGGAAACTGGCTCGTATATGTACGTGACACATGGGGAAAACCACGAAAACGGCCATGCAGCCAGTCCGTTCGCGGGATTCGAACCTCGGACCGAACTACCAGTTTGCAGCGACTTTACCGCTCAGCCGCCATGAAGAAGAAGTGGGCAGTTTCTTTGTGAATAAGTTAGTCTTTGTCTTGACATTGTTAGACTAAAGATGTGTCAGTTTAGGCTCCTCTGCACAAATTTAGTTTCATTCTATTTGTAATTCTGTTACAATACTAACTGTTATTTTGCATCTTCTCTTAATCAATATGGATGCTTTAGACATTATTGAAACTAAAAGCAAAAACCTTTAGCCCTTTAAAAAGGTTATCAATATCGAATTCGGAATAGAAATAAGGAAAATGTAGATCATTGGATTTGCATAAATGAAAGAAAAAGCTGCAAAGGCGCAATAAGGATAAAAAAACAAGTCGTTTTAGAAGAAAAAATTCATTTATGCTGTGTCAGGTGGTACAGCAGATTTAGGAGGGAAAAAAAAATATTTTTAGCAAAAATAAGAAAGAAAGAAGAAAATGTTCCACTTTCTTAAATTTACAATGTAGAAGTTACAAAATTATACAATCAAAGCTTTGACATATTACCAGTATTCCTCAGTCTTCACGTATTAAAACAGCTCTATGCAAATTTAGGAAAAGTGCCCAAGGATACGCTCGAGAAGCTACCTGTTGGAAGACTTCGAAATTTCTGACGAATTATTAGCAATAGATGATAACTTTCGTTTCTTATTGTTCGATAATTTAAAAGACAGCCGAATTTTGATTTTTTTCAAGTAAGAGAAGTGAAACAATGAAAAGCGCCAAAACTTTCTTTATGGATGCAGGTTTCTAAAGTTGCTCAAAGCTTTTCTCTCAAATTTATACTATCCATGTTGACACTGGAAATACCTGCAACGAGATTAATGTTGTTCCTGTGCTCTTTTGCTTACTCCCCGATAAGCGAAAGCAAACTTATGAGAGATTATTATGTTTAATTAAAATTGGGATCTTTCTAATTGGGATACTAAAGAAACTGTGATAGATTTTGAAATAGCAGTTATAATTTCTCTGAATTTCTTTTCCTTCCGTAAAAATAAAAAGTTGCAATTTCCACTTAAATCAGTGTCTAAGAAAGATACAAGTCTTGGGACTTGTTAACTAATGTAGGCATAAGGAAGAAATTAAAACTCACCTCAAAATATGCGCCTCTCTTGCTTAGATATCCGTGGAATACGTCGATGTTAGTTGGTTGTCAAGAACAAAATTACTTACAGTACATTACGAGGTGTACGTATTTGGATATTCCGATGAATGCTAGTAAAGCAAGTCCATTCAATCGAGATCCAGATGTTACATTTCTCAATCATGACTTTGAAAGTTGGCGGCTAGAGAGAAAAAAAAAAAAGCTTCTTTGGTCTGGGATAAGCTTTGTCAGAAGCTGCGATGGTGTTCGAGGTGTATTTTCTTCTAATCCATTCTTTTCGTAACGAATATTTATTCTGCAAGATTTTATTATAACTTACCTTTATGCAGAATTTTGGAAGAATATTATTCTTACTTTAGGAAACGATCTTTTAGTTCATTGCCAAAATCATCTGAGAGTTTGAACATCTCTCTCTCTCTCCCCCTTTTTAAATACAGTATTAGCTTTATTCATGCAAAGATCTGAGATCGTAAATATTTTTCGATTATTTCTTTTAAAAATTATTTTTTTAAATCTAGAAATTTTTTGCTTTCCTACGTTTCGAGAGACAAGGCTCAGTCGGCCTTTACTATGTAACCCCTTTGGAAAGGGGGCTAATAAAGATTGATGGTCTAATGCAGTGTTTCCCAACCTTTTTTTCCTCGCGAACCAAAAGAAAGGTCCGAAAAAATTTGACGAACCCCCTAATGTAGTCGTTAACGACAGGTAAAAAAAAAAAAAAAAAAAAAAAAAAAAAAAAATTGATAGAATATATATTTTTCATACTGCCGAATAATTGATTATATTAATCGTGAAACATTTAAATAAAACATTAATAAGACTAAAATGATGGCTATAAAAGTTGAAAACAAGATAAATTTAACAAACTGGTTCTTATGTTTTACATTTGGAAAAACTCTTAATGGAATATTTGTGGCTGTTTGATAGAACAAAGCAATTCAAAGTTAAGCTCAATATCTGACAATTTCAGTCTTAGATCAGGTTCTGCATTTAACCTGTTTCTGTATTTATCTTTCAGATAAGTATATGTTGAAAATCCTTTCTCGCATAGATATGTTGTGCAAAAATGGTAATAGAACTTCAATGGCTTTTTTTTTTTTTTTTTTTTTTTGGACAGAACAGGATATTCATTTTGTATACTGAGCCAGAAGTCAATTAAAGACTGATCTTTAAAATTTGCTTTTAGAGAACTGTCACAAGATAACTCTATGAGTTTTTCTTTTTACAGTACATTTAGAGAGGTTTCTGAATTTACATTTCCTTGAAATGGATTACGTATCCAGTTGTTTGAGATGGATATATTGCATCTGTTGGGAAAATAGTCATCAAAAGTTAATCGAAGATAGTTCAGATGTTCACATATACTCCTTTTAATGTTTTCGTCAAGTTTAATTGAATTTTCTGATAAAAAAGTGCTGACAGAATCGAAACATCCATACTCATTCATCTGCAGGCATTGAATCCAAAAATTTATCTTTTTTCAACAAATCCTCAATTCTTTCATGTACACAGAAAATGGTAAGACCCTAGCCTTGTAAAGACATATTTAATTCATTCAGTTTACAAAAAATGTCAGCTAAATACGCAAGCTTTTGAAGCCAAAGAACATCGGATATACAAGAAGACAAATGAAATGGATGATCCATGGAGGTAGGAAGTAAGATGGAGTAGCCCTAAACAGGTTTCTCCCGTACCCTGCTCTGAAGCACCGGCGATCCCTACGTGGTGACCAAAACATTGGGTCATTTACCATTGAGTTCTATGGGATTTGACGCCATCGGATGTAAATATTTTGTAATTACGACGTAAATATGCATATAAATGCATATATTTTCTTTTTCTACAACACTTAAGAGTCCTAAGTATATGAAAACAACATATTTTTAAACAACATTTCATTCTGAACGGAATTAAATGCTATACTTTTCACAGAACAGTTTTCTCAGAATGGTTTAATTTGAATGAAATATTTTCACAAGTTTTCGTTAATTACATTAGAAAAAAAATTTAAGGTAATTCGATTTTATTCGGTTAAGGTACAAAAATTAAGATTAATGTTTATTGTATTATTAATATTAAAATTATGCATTATTTCTTTTCTATTTATAGAGCTTCTTCCTAAAATACTTTCTTAAATATGACATGATTTTTGGGCTTCTGAGGCATCTTTTAAATCGAAAAATATAAGTCAATTTATAATTAATGCTCTATTCGGTTCATTTTAAATTAGAGAATTATTAGGAATTAGCGAAATACTTTAAATAGCACTTAACTTTCTCTGAGCATTTCTGAAAGGGAATAAAATAAGGATTTTATTTTTAATTAATTAAAGTAAAACTCGTAAGCCCAAAGTGATTATTTTTCAGATATATAAAATTAAAATGATGAGTTTAAAATGAGCAGCAGTAAAGCCTCTCCTCTAAAAGATTTTAAAAGGTACATGTTACAATAATACATGTGAAAAAAAATTATTTTATTTAAAACATTTGGACATTTGGAACATAAAATAAAAGTAGCGAATACTATATCAAGGATATCGAAAGACGTATACAATTTTAAAGGTACCGTAAGGTATTTTTCATTCTTTTAAGCATAAAATTTTTGTTAAAATCTATATTTTTGTAGTTCAAGTGCTTAGAATTTTATAAAACAAATTCATAATCAAAATCGCTGTTGTTACTTATCGAAAAATAACCAAGATGTGTTTTTTGCGTAAATGTCACTAAACTATACAAATCCATCACACTATGAATGTTTCTTTCATGCGAAAGTGTCCTTTTTTCGATTTGTATGGAACTGTCGTATGTCGAAATACTAACAGAACACTGTCAAGCGAGCTCCTGAATGTAAACAAAGAACACCCCATCTAGTGACCGAAGCTTCGAAGCAGTGCTTCACTTCTAGTGCCGGTTGGCCACTCCTTCCTTTCTTACCTCCATGGGATGATCAATAAAAAATGCTTGAACTTCAGACTTCAACTCAAACAAACGCGTCAAAACTTTACCACAGGAAAGCCATCTAACTGTGTGAAGTAGTAAAGAAACATGGCAACTTTCCAAAATCCTCACAAAGCGTACGGAACAGACGGCTATTTGTAGCACGCGATTTTATAAAGTTCACAATTTTCACAGCATCACTTAAAGTAGTAGATAACTCTGCAGGAATACGCTTACATACTTAGAGCTTGTCTATGAATACAACAATGAGTCCATTGAATTTTCTTCGTTGATCTTCTTCATCCGTGCCACGAAACCAGAAAATTTTCCTGTCGTTGATTTTGCACCATCTGTACACACACCCACACAATAAGACCAGCTTATTCCATTCTTTTCAAAATACCCATTGATCATATCGAAAATCGCTTTTCCAGTTGTGTAGGTTTTCAAAGGTTTTGCAAATAGTACATCTTTTTGAACAATATTCGTAAAAAGATATCTAACGTAGACAAGCAAGATTGCGGCATTTGTTACATCCGTCGATTCGTCAAGTTGAATTGCAAAATAATTCAATTTTATTCTTTTTAGAAGTTTGTTCTCCACATAATTAGCCAAGTCATTGATTCTACGCGACACCGTGTTGTTTGATAAGGGAATTAGCTCAATTTTCTTTGCTGCTTTTCCCCAAGCATACATTTGGCGATATCTTTCGCACACGCTCCAATTAAATTTTCTGCTATTGTATGCGCTTGTCCAGATCTTGCAATTTTATAACATACTC
This sequence comes from Stegodyphus dumicola, assembly GCF_044657685.1. Lineage (NCBI taxonomy): Eukaryota > Metazoa > Arthropoda > Arachnida > Araneae > Eresidae > Stegodyphus > Stegodyphus dumicola. The sequence continues at coordinate 180,103,248 of NC_140768.1, forward strand.
GAAATGATGCTTCAAGGGCCATTTTACTATCTTCGTTTGAAGTCAAGATAGAAAAAAGGCTACACTTATCAGGTTCAGTGTTCCTCCTTACTTGCATGGGGAACATTAGATGACCTGACTCGGAACAGGGAGCTTACTAAAGCTATGTTCAATAAATGTGGGAAGCAGACAAGATACACAGGAAGGGTATACGAAACCCTTTATTTTTCTCTCTTTACAATGATTTCCGGACTTCGGAATACAGAGACCAACCACTTGTGGTCTGAACGTAAGAACATAAAAATATTAACTAAATTCTAACTAAACTAACTTTGGATTAATAAACAAGTGGCTACTTGAAGATTGGCCGTATATTAACAGAAAGGCCGTATGTAGTACAGAGAATTGTTAACACTACGATACGTTTAAAATTATCAAGAGGATTAAACCTCTGGCCTTGAAGGCAACCAGCAACCGAGTAAAACTGCTATGGCAAGCGGCCTGCATCTACTAACTCCTTCCTCTCCCTTGCTTGGCAAAAAGCCACAAATTAAGTACTTGGCGTTCGCAAGACAAATTTGCATAAATAAATTAAAGCTTTTAATTCTGGCCGGAAGTAGAAAATAAGAAGTGATAGTAAAGATTTAAAATAAAATAAACGTTAGTAAAACTTAAGATCCTTACATACTTCCCGCCAGAGTTAATTAGTTTGAAACTGAGGTCTAAAACGACCTTGTTGAAAACTTTTAGCTCTAGAATCTAACGCGAGGCCAATCTTTTACAAACAGATCTCACTAGAAACTAGAAATTAAAAAAAAAAAAAAATTCGTTTTTACATTATCAATTCCATGGACAATTACTTTTCATCTGTACTGCATCTAAACAGGAGTTTCTAGTTGAAATCTGGTTCCTTCCAGAGATCTGGAAGGAAAACTAGTTTAATGAAATGTTACACAATGAAATGGCAAGTAACATGTATAATTATATTTCTCTTAACATTCTTATTTCATTCATGACTTTATTTAATTCTCTCCCCGTGCTCTCTGACATGTGTTGTAAAAGAAAACACCAAACACGAATGTGTTTATGTACAAGTGTTCAACACTACCGCCTGGAATCAAAACACTAACGTGTTAAAATTCAACATAACATGACCTCATGACACACCTTATATTCATCTCTAAACCCTGAGGTACTATTCTGAAAGTGGCTAACTCTGAAGTGTAGCGTCAGAGAGCCTAACTACATTCATTCAATCTTTAACACATATTCACAGTAATTTTCTCTTTTTACCGTCACACGAATAAGTTTAAAAATTTTGGCATTACTTTCACTTTTAACATATCACAGTATTTCTTAACGTTTAAAATAACAGTTCACATTGTATAAGGACATCTTAACATGCCGTTAATTTTACGCATTTTAAAACATACATTAGTAGTACATTGTTAACTTCTATTCTTTTCCAAGCAAGTGCCACTTCTTCTACATTGAAATAATACATTTCAAAAGTCTTTCAGACTAAAACTTCTTTCTTGCCAGAATCTTTTAAATAGAATTTTATACAATAACTTTTACAATATTCAAGTATTTACACATTCCTATTATATATTAATTTTAGTTTTTCCTCGCGAGTAATTGAAAAACATAATACCAAAATAGGTAACAACTCATTTCTCGCCTTTTTGGCGATAAAGGTACACCTCACATGAGGTAAAACTTCTTGAATTCTGCCACTTGCAGTAAGAATGAAAGATTAACTTAAGGTTGCAAAGTAACATAAAATTTTACTTATCTTTGTGATATTCGGACATTCTTTTCTCAGCCCAGTCCTGGAAGGTAGCAACAATTCGTGTTTGATTTATCCTCCTTCTTGTGCGGGCTCGCCCTTCAGTCCTTCCTCTATGAGCTTTCTTTTCCTTCCAGTTCGGTCACCCTTGAAGACCTTCTTTTTCGCCTCTGCCTGTGGTCTTGGCCGTTTGATGGCAGCTGGTCTTGGCGGAACCGGGACACTTCTCTCTCGTTCCTGCTTGGATCTCGTTGCTGGCTGTTCAAATTTTCCTTGTTTCTTTGCCTCCGCAGCTGGTGTTCCTTCCGCAATTCGTCGACATTTGCTGCGTAGACAACTGTCCGATGGGTAGATCTTCCGTTGGGAGACGGGTTATAGTTGCCGTTATTTCTCCTGGCTCTCTTTGCATTCATCGTACTTCTCCCTTCTTCATTCTGGGGGTGGTCGTGCGCTCTCTTTTCTGGTCGGTGGAAGGGCCTCTTTTTCTTGTTACCTTCAATTTTCCAACGGGGAAACGTTTTTTCCAATTGCTCCCGCCTCCTAATGGCTTGCCCTTGTGCTTGTCGTTGTTCCACCTCTGGATCTTGTGCCTGCAGTGCCTGCCGTGCCGGATCCTGCAAAAGATCTTTAAATATTTGCATTTTATTACGGTCATAGTATCGTTTTATCTGGTCAATGTTTGCGGAGCATGTTGCACCATTCCTGGCTTTTAACACCACTACAGCCTGAGTTATTTTTTCTATGACATATGGTCCTTCAAATCGTGGAAAAAATTTGGCGGTTTTATCTTCTGATGCTGAAGAAAGTGAATGCTTAATTTTTAATACTTTATCTCCTACTTTATAAGTTACTCCCCGTCGTTTCAAATCGTAATAAAGTTTTTGTTTTCTCTGTGCTACTTCAGTGTTCTTTTTTGCTTCTTTAATTAATTTTTCTATATCACCCATTTTAAATTTTGGGGCTCTTTGTTGAACATAAAATAATTTATCTAACGGCGTTATAATCTTTCTACCTAAAAATAACTCAGCAGGAGTTTAGCCCGTTGTATCATGTTTTGCGGGCCTAAGGGCGAAAGCTAATTCATTGACATAGTTATTCCAGCTTTTATGAAAATTTTTAACATAACTACGGATAATTTTCACTATATTTCTATTGACCCGTTCCGCTATATTTGATTGCGGCCGATACGGGACCATTTTTAAATGACGTATGCCCAGTTTTTGGCACATGTCTTCAAATATATTACTTACAAATTGAGGACCATTATCCGGGATAACTTTCAGGGGCGCCCCGTATTTTAAAATATATTTATTTAAAACAGAATCAGTAACTAATTTCGCGGAGGCTCGTTTTAAGGGAACAGTTTCGGTCCACTTACTAAAATGATCAACCATAACAAGGAGATAACGACATTTATTTAACTGACTTTTTGGGAAAGGGTCCAATAAATCGATGCCAATTATTTCATTTGGAAATTCGGATTTAATACTATTTAGAAACCCAGCCGGGCGGAAATTAATATAATTAACTGCTTGACATGTTGGGCAGGACTGGACATACGCCCTTGTTAACTTTTGCAGTTCAGGAAAATAGACTGCCTCGCGTACGCGTTGTATAGTTTTTCGAATACCAGCATGAGAAGCTAAAGGGCGGTCATGCAACTCCTGCAGGATATTTAATCTAAGACTAGCTGGGATAACAGGTCGAAATTCGTTGTTGGAATTCGTAGTTTTTGTATAGAATAATAGACCATCTATTAGTTCGTAATGCTCCGCCCTATTTCTTATCGCCACAATATCTTGGTGGCTAAAATTTTCAGGATCCTTTAAATACTCATAAATGTTTCTAAATTCAGGATCCTTACCCAGTTCGGATATTACAGTTTCTCGGGAATTTATTGTACATGCTGTGAGCATTGCCACCTTTACAGTATTACCTTCTTCATCTATTTTTATTCTGGATAGGGCATCTGCTACGATATTTTCCTTTCCGGGGGTGTGCTTGATTACCAGATTATACTCTTGTAACTTGAGTGCCCATCTTATTAACCTTGGGGATAAGTTTTTCCCTGAGTACAATCTAGTTACCGCCGCATGATCAGAATACACTGCTATTGGCACCCTTCCAAAATAGACTCGGAACTTTTGTACTGCTAACAGAACTGCAAGTGCCTCTCTCTCAGTCGCGGAATAATGTCTTTGTGTTTGATTTAAAGTTCGACTAAAAAATGCCACGGGCTGCTGATTTTGCGAAAGTACCGCTCCTACCGCATAATCCGAAGCATCCGCTGAAATTTCTAAATTTTCATCCTTTTCAGGAAATTTCAAAACGGGGGCGTGCGTTAATGCTTGCTTTAATTTTTCGAAAGCACTATTGGCTTCGGCCGTCCACGAGAATCTTGCCTTTTTCCTTTTTAATTTTAACAATGGTTCAGCAATAGCTGCAAAATCTTTTATAAAGGACCTATAATATGAACAAAGTCCTAGAAAAGAAGAGAGCTTCTTTGCCGTATTTGGCGGCGGATACTTTTGCACAGCGATTATTTTTGATTCGTCTGTCTCGATTCCTTTCTGAGATATTTTGTAACCTAAGTATTTTAATTCATGGGCTGCAAATTTGCACTTTTCGACATTAATTTTTAGACCGGCCTCATTTAATAATGAAAACACCTGTCTTAAATCCTGTACACGTTGGTACAGATCATCACTAATAATAATGATATTGTCTAAATAGATAAATGTGGACTTTCCAAGAACAGGTCTTAGCACAATGTCCATACATCGCTGAAATGTTGCCGCTGCCCCTGAAAGGCCAAACGGCATACGCAAGAATGCATAAGTGCCAGACTTGGTTATAAAAGCAGTCTTAGGCACGTCTTCCGGTCTAACCCCTATTTGAAAATAACCAGTCGTTAAGTCTAAAGTCGTCATGTATTTGGTAGATGTTATGTTCGTTAGAATTTCTTCCATAATAGGTAACGGATATACCGGATATTTAGTTATGGAGTTTAATTTACGATAGTCAGTCGCAAAACGCCACCTTTTTGGATGTGTTACTGGATAGTCATTGTTTTTCTTACATAAAATCACCGGGCTAGCATAACTACTTGAGATGGGCGTTATGATCTTTTTTCGTAACATATCTCTAATGTGCCACTCTATAATTTTTTCTTTATTCTTATCATACCGGTATGGTTTGTGGCGAACTGGCAGTGAATCTCCGGTGTCGATACTATGGTTAGTAACTTGAGTAAATCCTGGAATATCACTAAATAACGAAGCAAATTCGCTTACCACTTGTCGGATTTTTTGTTGCTCTTCCTTAGGCAGGTGGTCAAGGTTTAACATTGGTGGTTCTGTTTTCTGTTCTCGAACTGGTTTCATCGTCAGCTTAAGGGACGCTTCGTTAAAATCAGTGTTGCTTCTGCCTCTGAAAGAAAATCTATTCCTAAGATGATATGTGCTTGCAGATTCTTTACTATAAAAAACATAATCTTTACTTGTTCTTCCTTGATACGAACGTATAGCGGTAATTTACCTATACACTTGCATCTTTCTCCCTGCGCCAATTTGAACCAATTAACACTGCCGTATTATCCGAATTATATATGCGGTATTTCCGAAAATACTTCCTAAAAAAATCTTCTGCCACACAGGAACACTGCACGCCTGTATCCAAGAGTGCGGTGGCTGGGCTGTTTTTCACCAACACTTCAGTCTTTGGAAGAGTCAAATTTTTCACCATCACTGTATTTAACTTGAAGGAAGAGGGGTTTTCTTGGCCTTCGGATTTCCGCACCCTCCCGTCAGCAGAAATCCGTTTTAGTTTAAATCTTGTTTTTTCCTTTCCATGGTTTCCTTCTCTTTCCACTGGCCTTCAGACTTTTTTTCTGGATTGATATTGAACTGTCGACGTTCGCCGGCTGTTTTTGGATACTCGGGTTTCCTTGCCCACTGATTCGCTTTGCTTCCGTAGCCGTGTGCTCGACTTTGCTGTGGTCTTGGCGCACCAAATTGGTTTCGTTGCTCATATTTCATATCGTTGCTTCTTCCAATGTCCGCCGTTCTTCTACTCTCAAACTGGATTGCTAGCTCAAATAACTTTTCCAGTGTAGTCGGATTCCTTAATTCAATAAAGTCTTGTACTTGGGGAAGTAACCTCGCCAAAATCACTTCAATTATCTCAGGATCCGGACGGTGTCCATACAAGAGTTTGAAGACGTGAATTTTTCTTAAAATAAAGCTTGAGAGATTTTGAATTCGTGTCTGGTATATGCTGAAAAGTTCCGTTTCTAATTTTGCACGATCCCTTACGACAGGGAAGGCTTTTACTAGGGCAGTCTTGAAATTTTCGTAAGTATAGGTGGGACTTCCCGCTTGACCCAAGAGATTTCTGCCTATACATTTGAACCAATTAAGCGCTTGGCCCCTCAAAGCGCTGGTAGCTAAGGTGACTTTCTGGAACTCATGCACGGGATACATCATGAAGTGTTCCTCCAATTTTTCCAAAACACTGGTTACCGGTGAGTTTCCATTAAATGTTGCTTCTGGTTTCATCGAAGCGCGCTTGGTCTGGACGATGTAACCAAATCCTTCCAGGGCGGCAGCTGGCATTTCTGGATTCTGAGCCGCTTCTGCAGGCAGCACAGGTTCTTCTTGAAACTCGGCCATGGTTATTCTTCTTCGTCGGGCGCCACTATCAGGTTCAGTGTTCCTCCTTACTTGCTTGGGGAACATTAGATGACCTGACTCGGAACAGGGAGCTTACTAAAGCTATGTTCAATAAATGTGGGAAGTAGACAAGATGCACAGGAAGGGTGTACGAAACCCTTTATTTTTCTCTCTTTACAATGATTTCCGGACTTCGGAATACAGAGACCAACCACTTGTGGTCTGAATGTAAGAATATAAAAATATTAACTAAATTCTAACTAAACTGATTTTGGATTAATAAACAAGTGGCTACTTGAAGATTGGCCGTATATTAACAGAAAGGCCGTATGTAGTACAGAGAACTGTTAACACTACGATACGTTTAAAATTATCAAGAGGATTAAATCTCTGGCCTTGAAGGCAACCAGCAACCGACTCAAACTGTTAAGGCAAGCGGCCTGCTTCTACTAACTCCTTCCTCTCTCTTGCTTGGCAAAAAGCCACAACTTAAGTACTTGGCGTTCGCAAGACAAATTTGCATAAATAAGTTAAAGCTTTTAATTCTGGCCGGAAGTAGAAAATAAGAAGTGATAGTAAAGATTTAAAATAAAATAAACGTTAGTAAAACTTAAGATCCTTACACACTTTTTGATATCTGCTAATTTTCTTTTGAAATATTCAAGAGGTTTATCTTTGTGTGTCGGATGTTTTGTTTCAGTATGTCTATAAAGAAGTGATGGTTTTAAACTGCTGTTGGCAAGAACTTCGTTACATATATCACAAAGCGGTTTAGGTTTCGACTTATCCCCAGTAAAATGAAAACCCATTTTACTGTCATATTTTCGCTTTTTCCCTTTTCTACCATCATTTCCTTTGTTTTTCGTCTGGTGAAACGGTACCTCACTACAGCTTTCAGTACTATCATCTCGATTATTATGTCTTGTTTCTAAACGACCCGTTTTTAACCGTCGATCCATAATAAAAATAAACTATAATAATAATTAAATTAATAATTATTAAATCATTTACACGGGAACTTGACAGTCACAGTATCACTACACTCCTGCTTTACAAGTGCTAAGCCTATGTATGAACGTCGACAGACAGACAGGCAGATAAAATAGACAGTTAATACAACACTACTCTCCCAGTTCCCGGTTGTGAACAAGTATCTAATTCTGAAATCTGTAGTAAACTGCCTTAATTTGATATTTATTTCCAATTGTATTGTAAAAAAAAAAAAAAAAAAAAAAAAAAAAAAAAAAAAAAATATTACATAGAAGGGAAAACTGCTGCAATGATTTTAAATGTAAAGCTGAACATGATACTAATCACATTAATAAAATGTTTTAAATATAAATAAATGTTTGTAATAAAAAGAGAATAGTATTTAATTACTTGAATAAGAGGAAAAAATTATAATGTATAAAATTGTTGATATAATTTGATATTGATGAAGTAATTTTCAGAGGTTCGCGAACCACCGGTTGGGAATCACTGGTCTAGTGCAAAAAGGAACGTTTTTGACAACCGCGGAAACAGGAAGACACCATCCCTCGTGGGGGCTTGACGATTGTATAATCCTAACTGATACTTTCTGTGGCGTTCCGACAGATACTTCAACTTCTGTTCATGAGATGGCGCCACGTGTGAAATCCAGTTCTTAATCGGAGCAGCAAAGCGACATCTTTACTCACTCAGACTTCTCGTCGAACATGCGTACGCGACGCTAGCATGAACTGTGTTTCGAGCTCTGTGTTGATCTCTTCAATGTAATTTAAATTGTAATTTAGTACTTAATATATTCTTTTGTTATAGAAGATTGTCTATTCTTATTTTCTTTCATTATATCATGCATTAAGCACACACGACCACCAAAAGTGGTGACCTTTTGACTGAGCACGCTACTGAGAATGGATTTTCAACGACCCTAAGCCACGTGCATCCAAGGCATTCTGAAGAACTGACTAAAAATAACAACGAATATGGACATTAAACGTATGCTACAACGTACCCCTTCAATTATTTCTAGATGTATTGATATATATTGCTTGTGTTTTTTCAAAGTCGTGCATATCATCGCGAGGAGCTTCAGCAAATCATCAATGTGATCTGTTCCGTTCCGCTGACTTCGCTGACTTCGCCAGTCGTGCAATAATTCTTCGATCATTCAACGACAAATGTGCTACAACAGTGATTTTCGCTAAATGTGCCACATCAGTAACTTTTGTGCAACGTGCTACGGCAAAATTCTTTTCTCAGTGTTCGAAAGTAGTGAATTGTTTTCCCATGTGCTACAGGAGTGATTTCCATTTTCCTTCAAAAGTGCCTTAGCAGTGTGAAGTAATGATTTTGTGTGTGCGCAATACAAAATGAACGCATCATTTTTTTTTCTCAAATAAGGGTTTCTTTTCAAATGCATTTCGGTAAAATATTATTTGTGTGTGTAATTGCTGACCCTGTATTATTTGTGTGTGTATCATTACGTAAAATTTTTCTGCATGGTTAAAATATTTATTGTTATCATGGTAAAATGTCAATAGTGTATCCTCATGCTACAATATTTGTGCTGATAAGTGTTTATTATTTAAAGTGAAAATTATCTATCAGTATGCCCGACGATATTCCACCAGAGCCACAAATCACACGCGTTGCGGTGAAGCCACCGCCTTTCTGGAAAAATAATCCTTCATTGTGGTTCGCTCAGATCGAAGCACAATTTTCTATCGCTCGCATTAGTGAGGATTCTACAAAATTCAACCATGTAGTTGCAGCAATTGAGTCTGATATTCTGAATTCAGTGCATGACTTAATTCTCAAACCACCTGATTGTGATAAATACTCCAAACTGAAACAGCGGCTCATTGAAATCTTTTCAGAAAGTGAATCTTCAAAAATACGTACTTTACTACAAGGACTTGAACTTGGAGATCAGCGACCTTCATACTTGCTGTCACGAATGCGTGATCTGGCAGGAAGCCATTTTAGTGACGACTTGTTGAAGTCACTATGGCTTTCGCGTCTCCCTAATAACATACAAATAATTCTTGCTGCTTCCAATGAAGATCTAACCTGTTTAGCAACAATGGCTGACAAAATTAATGAACTTGTTACTCCAGCTTATGTCAGTGCTGCTAATGCTGCACCTTCCAGTTCATCCCTCGAACAACAAGTGGCTGAATTGACCAAAAAGTATCTGAACTCTCTACAAGTCTTCATGCTTCACGGAGATACAATCGATCAAATCAGGGCCCACGTAATAAATTTCGTGCCCGAAGCAGGAGTCCATCTCGTCTTAATACTCGAACGCAGTACAAAGAACCCACAAGTGGCATATGTTTTTATCATATGACTTTTGGCTCTGAAGCTCGCAAGTGTGCCCCTCCATGCACTTTTGAACAAGCGGGAAACTAAATGGGCGGTCTTCTGCTGGCCAACAGAATGTCCGCCACATCAACAGAATAGTACTGGCTGATCGTTCAACTCAGTTATGTTTTCTTGTAGATACTGGAGCTGACATATCAGTGCTCCCGAGAACTAAAACAAATGCTCACCAACTTAATAAACTTGTACTGTATGCAGCCAATGGTACCCAAATTGCAACCTACGGCACCAAACTATTGACACTTGATTTAAACTTGCGCCGGACTTTCAACTGGCCTTTTATTATTGCTGATGTAACTCAAGCAATTATTGGTGTCGACTTCTTGACACATTTCCACCTTCTAGTGGATGTCAAGAATAATTGCTTAATTGATGCTACAACTCAGCTGACATCACAGGGCCAAGCTTCTCACATATCAAACGTACCTACCAACATAAGTGTTTTATCGGGCAGCACACGGTTTCATCGGTTATTAGCAGAATTCCCTGACATTTTAAACCCATCCAAATCAGGGCAGCATACTCATCAGCCAGAAGTGTATCATCACATTGAAACACATGGCCCACCTGTATTTTCCAAGCCTCGTCGTCTTTCTCCAGAGATGCTAAAAGCTGCTCGCAAAGAATTTGAATTCATGCTAGCACAGGGAACCATTCGCCCATCTAAAAGTCCATGGGCCAGTCCACTTCACATGGTTAAAAAGTCTAATGGTGACTGGCGGCCTTGTGGAGATTATCGTCGATTTAATGCCATCACAGTCCCTGACAGATATCCAGTCCCACATATCCTAGACTGTACCCATCTTTTTCATGGAACAAACATATTTTCTACCCTCGATCTTGCCAGAGCATATCATCAGATCCCAGTGCATGCTGAAGATGTGCCCAAGACCGCAGTGACTACACCATTTGGCCTCTTTGAGTACTTATATATGCCATTTGGCCTTCGCAATGCTGGCCAAACATTTCAGCGTTTCATACACCAAGTACTGTCTGGCCTCGATTTCTGCATTCCATATTTTGATGATATCCTGGTTGCATCTACAGATGCGGAAGAACATTTTCAACATCTGCGTCAGATTTTCACTCGCCTTAAAGATCATGGATTAAAACTAAATCCATCCAAATGTGTACTTGGTCAACCCTCAGTTTCCTTTCTTGGATGTCTTATCACCCAGAATGGAGTTAAACCTTTACCGGAAAGAGTCAAAGCAATTAACGACCTACCTCAGCCCAAAACCATCTCTGAACTGAAGCGTTTTCTAGCAATGTTAAATTTCTACCGACGCTTTCTGCCAAATGCCGCAAAAACACAAGCCTGCCTACATGAGTTTCTGAAGAATAGCAAAAAAAAAAGATCAACGAGCTGTCCCTTGGACTGAATCTGCATCTGCAGCATTCGTGCAATGCAAACACGATCTGGCAAATGCAGCCACACTTTCTTATCACCCACCTAGTGATCAGCTCTCTTTATTGGTAGATGCATCTGACACGGCCATAGGAGCAGTGCTTCAAGCCCATACCACTAAAGGACTTTCCCCAATGGCATTCTTCTCCAGAAAACTTACTACTGCAGAAAGGAAATACAGCACATATGACAGAGAGCTACTTGCTGTGTACTGTGCTGTTAAATACTTCCGGCACAACTTGGAAGGACACGACTTCATCATTTTCACCGATCATCGACCATTAACCTTCGCTTTTAGGAAAAACTCTGACTCGTGTTCTCCTCGTCAGCTTCGACATCTGGATTTCATCGCCCAGTTTAGTACAGATATTAGATATGTCTCTGGTACTGATAATTGTGTCGCTGATGCCTTGTCTCGGGTAAACAATATCAACCTCACTACCCCAGATTTCTCTGAAATTGCAAAAGCTCAATTGCATGATGAGGAACTCAAGAACCTAATCTCAAATCCACAAACCTCCCTTCAGTTACAACCGCTGCACATTGATCCAACGCTTAAAATTTACTGTGACATAGAGAACAATAGAATACGTCCCTATATTCCAGTCAATTTTAGACGTGAAGTGTTTAATGCCTTGCACAATTTGGCACATCCTGGAATCCGTGCCACCAAAAAGCTGATCGCAGACAGATTTGTCTGGCCAGCAATGAATCAAGACATCACAGAATGGACTCGTTCATGTATTAGATGTCAACGGTGTAAAGTATCCCGTCACACTCACAGCCCCATTCAACAATTTAACCTTCCAGCAAGACGCTTTGATCATGTGCACTTAGACTTGGTTGGCCCATTGCCTGCTTCAAATGGTTACACTTACCTCCTCACTTGTATTGATCGGTACACAAGATGGCCTGAAGCCATTCCTATTGAAAATATATCCGCTGAAACTGTAGCTCGAGCATTCATCTCCCAGTGGCTTTCAAGATTTGGCATGCCTACCACCATCACTACTGACCAAGGCCGACAATTTCAATGTCACTTGTTCGCATCCCTCACCTCTCTTCTTGGCATTCGCCATATTCGCACAACACCATACCATCCATCTGGAAATGGGATGGTGGAACGCTTTCACCGATCTCTCAAACAAGGTCTGAAGTGCCACAGTAGCACACACTGGACAGAAGCCTTACCCCTAGTCTTGCTTGGTCTTCGCACAGCATTCAAAGAAGACATTGGTAGCACTTGTGCCGAAATGTTATATGATGCAACCCTCCGTCTGCCAGGTGAATTCTTTCACCCAGAATCTACTCCAGTTATCGACCCTCCAACATTCCTTCAACGTTTACGTGAGACCATGAGCAATATCTCGCCAACCCCAGCATCTTCGCATAACCAGCCAAGCTATTTTGTACATCCTGCGCTTGAGACATCTTCGCACGTATTCGTGCGCAACGAAGCAATTAAGCCAACTTTAACACCTTCATATGATGGTCCATTCAAAGTTGTCAAACGATCACCGAAACATTTCACCATCATCTGCAATGGCAAATAATCAGTGATTGGAATCGATCGTCTCAAACCAGCATTTCTAATGCAAGATCCAACAACTTCCTCATCAACATCACTCCCGGAAGAAAGCTTACATCCCGTTAAAGAGCAACCTAAAACTACCAGATCTGGAAGAAAGGTTAAATTTAACCCAAAGTACTTATAACGTACCGATGGTACTTGGGGGGGGAGTACTGTGGCGTTCCGACAGATACTTCAACTTCTATTCATGAGATGGCGCCACGTGTGAAATCCAGTTCTTAATCGGAGCAGCAAAGCGACATCTTTACTCACTCAGATTTCTCGTGACACAACGGTACGCAAAGGTAGCATGAACTGTGTTCCGAGCTCTGTGTTGATCTCTTCAATGTAATTTAAATTGTAATTTAGTACTTAATATATTCTTTTGTTATAGGAGATTGTCTATTCTTATTTTCTTTCATTATATCATGCATTAAGCACACACGACCACCAAACTTTCCTCAAATGAGGTAGATATAGATTGGGAAGATAAAATGTAGCAAAAGGACTCGCTTTTGCGATAAAAGGTGGTTTCCTGAAATTACGGGACTTCGATTTTTTTGCTTTTTCCTGCATCTTTTACCACGTGTTACGACGGATTACGGGATTCTGTTATTTTGTGAAATTAATGTGAATCTGTGATTTTTGTGTGTGTGATCTTCAATTTTTTGATATTTTCAAGCATGCCAGGTAATGATACTTCCCCATGTGTTTCTACTCCTCTGACTACGGCGATCCTAAATACGGCTTATGAATTAAATGATGAAATTATTGCATATGGAAATACAGCTCTAGGTGACGATTCGAAAGATTTAGTTACTAAATGTGATTAGGGACTTAATGATTATGTTTGTGCTATGCATCTTTCACATAGATGCTTAGCACGAACATAATCATCAACGAAGGATCACTTGTGATATTAACCTTTCATAATCATCAATGAAAGGATCACCTATGATATTAACTCGCGAGGACAGCAATGTGCTACAACTTTGATACTGATTGACCACGAGGATACTAGGATTAAAATTGAAACCAAGTCCCAAACTACCAGGAAGAATGTCGAAAGACTGTTGGCTATTTTGAAAGGTGTCCGAATATTACGGCAAATGGAATCCAAATGCTACTAATATTTCATTAAATGATGATGTGTTAAATAGTATTGAAAAGGAGTTAAAAATGCTAGTGGTAACTTTAAAAATAATTCTCAAAAGGATATTGATTCTGATGTATATGTTAAATCTCAACCTAAGGCTAAACGAAATTCTAAAAAGGTTCACAAACATTCTATAAATGATTCAAAAGGTGAGCATCCTACCCAAGAACCCCTCACTCCCAGCAAAAATTGTAATTTTATTGAAAGGAAAAAATAGTCCTTGGAAACCTGATATATTGAAAGCAGAACTTTAAGTCTATGCCACAGTCAACAGACTCAAGAAATAGAAAAGTCACGGTATTGATGCCATCACAAATATCATGATTAAGAAGTTCCTTGTCAGGACCATCTTCCTGCTAACTAAAATCTGCAATATTATCCTCACTTGGCAATACTTTCCTCGGCAGAGGAAAATAGCTAAAATTATACCTATCCGCAAGCCTGGTAAACCTGCGTCTGAGCCTGTATCTTATAGACCAATAAGCAAAATATGTGACCAATAAGCAAAATATCTTCAGTAAGCCAAATATATGAAGCTACTATACTCAAAAGAATCAACGAATTTCTGGACTCCAACAATGATATTATTCCGCATCAATTCGGGTTCATACGCCATCTCTCCAAGACCAACCAACTCGACCGAGTGGTAGAAACTATTGCAGAGGGAATGGCTACCCGGAAAGTGACTGGTGGTTTGTTCCTCGACATTGCCATGGCTTTTGATCGAGTTTGGTTGTATGGGCTCACTTACAAATTACATATCCTGGGCTTCCCGGGCTACATCATAAGCATTATTAATTCCTACCTAACAGGTAGACACTTTGTTCTTCACGTCTCTGGCACAAATTCCACAAACCATGTCATCATGGCTGGCGTCCCTTAAGGATCTTTACTCGGACCTACACTTTTCCATATTTACGTGAACGACATACCTTTCACACACGACACAGCATTAGCCATGTATGCAGACGACACAGCGGTCCTCGCACAAAATGTATTTCTAGGTCCAGTTATACGACGACTACAAAATTACATAAACACGCTAGAGACTTGGCTCTCCAGGTGGAAGATCCCCGTAAACGTGGAAAATACAACAGCTATTATGTTTGCGAAGAAGACTAACTTCAAGAAAAACCTGAAGTTCTATGGCACTGATATTCCCTGGGCCAAGCAAGTCCCTTATCTTGGGGTGATCCTCATTAAGTCACTTACATGGTCCCCGCACATTACATCTATTATACAGAAGTTTTGAGTTCGTAAAGCCAAACTATACCCCTTAATTGCTCGAAACAGTATATTATCTATTGACAACAAGTTATTCATTTACAAGTCCATTCTACGTCCACTTTTGTGTTATGCAAGTCCAGTTTGGGCATATACCAAGAAAACTCATAGGAAAAGATTGCAAGTCTGCCAAGATACTGTTCTGCGACAAATTGTAAATGCTGAATGGTATGTAAGGAATAATAGAATACATGAAGAGTTAGGCATTGAGTTACTGCGCACTCATTATTATAACTTAGCCAAAAAATTTCATGAAAAGCATCAAAATATTGATAATCGCAGTATTAAAATCTGTGATTACGACTATAACAGTTTGGAAAATATGGATAGGCCTATGGCCCAACTAAATGTATGGATCATGTAATATGCAACTCTAATAATTTGACATATGTGTTTATTTATATATTTATTTTCATTCCTTCACTTCGAATTTTCTGTCTGCATTCTCACTTTTGTGTATGTTATAGATATATGAATATAATTATTTCAAGTTCATGTCTTAATATTTGATGTTGTGTACTTGATAATTCTTAATGGATTCAATTTGCCTACGTTTGCACTACCTCATTTTGTCCCAGCCACCAGTTTCTCGACTTTTCTGCTCGCACTAATTTAGACAACAACTCCATTGATATTAATACGTAAACAATATTCTTATCTGGCCTTAACAAAACTATTCGATTTATCTTACGGTTATTGTATACTACCTTTCGAAATGATCAAACTGTTCTACAAGGGCTCAGGCACCCTGGTGTCTCAAACACCATTCTACAGAGAGGAAGAACTTTAAGTCCTGGTTTCTAAAGTTCAAAAACAATTCCATTTGCATCGTATGGCTGCTGTAACTGCTGAACAAAAGAATATATTGTGCTCCTTTCACAATCATATCATTGAGCTGAGGAGAACTCATATGGAGCAGTGTAAAAGAATATGTAGCACCAGAAAACAAAACTTTGACAAAGAATGAATTCTACGTTAATTAAGAAAAGAATTAACCTAATAACTCCTATTCAAGAGACAAATGCATAAGGCTGGTAGCAGAAGAAGAGAAAACGTTAAAATTATATTGTTTCTAAATTTAATATTAATGAATTAATAGTTCGGATTCTTCCGATGATACCTTAGCCGACTGAATTTTCACAACTGCTGATTTAAATAGGGGGATTTTTCAGCGTCGTAAATCAGTGAAAGTCTGATGTATATACCACACAATTTCCTTGTACGGAATATTAAATTATACGCATTTTTTGCTGCATTTCATTTAAACTTATTTCCTCCAATTTCATTAGAGACACAGTTCTCATTCAATTAATTCGGTTCTCACTTCGCGGCAAGGCAAAAGTACATAAAACCTCAAAATATCTTTATCAAAAATTGAAAAAAAAAACACCAATTACAGTTAAAACAATTAAAAAACAATTTTAACAATTAAAATTAGAGTTGCTACGCAAAAACAAGCAATTCGGCCGGCGGGTAAGAAAGCAAATTTGTCAGTGCACAAAACTGTAAGTTTCCTTTTGATCCCACTCGGCAAAAAGGACACTGAAGGTGCAGAAAGACTTAATTCACTAGTCTGCTAAGTTTCAAACGTAAACAAATATTGCTACTGTGGGGGAAAAACTACGCGTAGCCGCTCTTAAACAAAGTTTAAATTTTTGATAATTCTACAACTATTGCATGCAGATTAACTAAAGGAAAAAAAACTTAACCGGAAGATAAGAACAATGTGATTCAATCATTTCTAAAGCAAAAAATGCGCAATTTACCAACATATAAGAATAAATAAAAACTAAACTCACGGTGCCGAGTAACGAAGCGGGTATATACATATTTTTGGTGGAACCGATTGCACCCAAAAAAGGAAGTGCACAACTGCATGTTACAGTAGTCCTGTATACAAAATTTCAACGTACTGAGACTACTCGTTTTTGAGTTATGCGAAATACATGCATACAGACAAACGTACATGTACGTACAGACATCACGAAAAAAATCTCTTCTGAATACTTTTTAAATACTTTTTTGCAGCCCGTTTTGGGAAAAAGAGTCCTTTGTTCTGTCTTTTCTACTTTCTTTACTTCGTACAAGCAAGTAGAAAAGGCAGGATTATACATAATTATAAATAGCGTAAATTAAACACAAGCTAACATTCCTTCGAAAATCCAGTGTGGATTTACTGATCAATTTAACTAAAGAGAATAACGCAAAGAGAATAAGGTTTTCTGCCCAAAAGGTGAAATGCCTTCGTAGAAGACTTTATAACCGAAAAGTGCTGTTTTTTATATAATGCGCTGGAAGATTCTCCTGCAACCAGCACTTTCAGTCACCGGAAGCGAACTCGTTTCATACTACCAGTGTTTCACAGCTTTAGCAACTCGGTCATTTATGCGCTTGATAGGCAGATGATTCCGTTTCAAGAGATGGGAATGGCTGGTTTTGTCTATTTCATTATGGCAAAGCACTCCAGGACTATCTGCCTAGAGGGATGGATGCCTTCGTGAGGGACTTTCTAAACGAAAGTGGTTCGTATACACGTTACATATGGGAAAAAAATATGGAAACGCACATGCCAGCCCGTTCGTCGGGATTGGAACCCTGGACAGAACTACCAGTGTTCAGCGACTTTAGCGCTCGGCTGCTGGTGGGCCAAGTATTTGTAATATTCTATCCTGAACTTACATGTATCACAGAACACGATTTTCCATGTATTACTGAGTATTACTAAATTGCAATTCCCAAAAGCATTTCTTCTGAAAAATACAGGAAGAAAGGTGTCAGCCTTATTCTTTAGGAACCTACTAAGGCTGTCTAAACAAGAGGGAATACTCTTACGTAAAAAGCCTGAGTCGAACAACCAATGTTCAACGCTTTTACTGTTCAGCTGCTGAAAGGCACTCAAATTTCTCACTTAAAGAATTTAATTAAGTGATCAAAACGAATTTTCCACGTTTTATGCTTACCTCAAAAAAGTTTATTCTTTTCACTTAACTTATACAGTTTTGTCTTGCAAAATATAATTCATGGATTCTCAGATGTTGAATAAGTCTCTTACGAATAAGTTGAGCCGTGTTTTCTCTTTGCGCGAAGTAGGATTTCCTGCTTTTCTCTCCTGTGCTGTGAGGCATCGTTCTCAGAGTATAGGCATTTGAGTTCTTCATTAAATAACTTTGATTTATCTTTTATATTTACCCAATCAGCCATTAGTTCAAAAACTGAGTGATTTAAGGCAATAAAGTAATAATTTAAATCATTATTTCTACTTTTCAACAGCGAATTCAATTGATACGAATTAAATATACTGCAATTTATATCGTTGGGTTACGTAATTACGGTATAAATTGCGATTTGAAATAAATGCACTGGATATTTAAGAATTAAAACCAATAAATGCAACTCATTACAATTTTAATTTTTTTCAATTACTACTTTGTGCAAAGTAAAGGAAATTTCTTAATCCCGAAAAATTTCGGGTATCATATTTCAATGAAAATATACATTATGACCCCTCTCGAATACATTGGAACGTGCGTACTGCATATGTATGTATCTCGCATAACCGAAAAGTGATTAGTCTCAGAACGTTGGAATTTTCTATATGGGACTGCTATAACATGTACTTTATACCTTCCTTTTGGGTTGCGATAGGCGGCACCAAAAATTATATATATACCCACTCTGTTACCTGTCTCGGTGAAGTCAGTTCCCCCCCCCCCCTATATGTTGTTAAACTGTGCATTTTTTTGCATTAAAAAGTATTAAATTATGTTGTTCGTATGTTTCAGTTAAGGTTTTAATGCCTTAACTGGAACATAATCTGCATGCAATAGTTGTAGAATTATCAACAATTTAAAAGTTATTTAAAAATTACTGAGCCTAACGTAGCCATCATTTGTTTAGATTTGAAGTTCTTAATAGAATAGTGAATTAAGTCAGTTTGTTCACCAATTGCAGTGTCCTTTTGCTGAGTTGGACCAAATGTAACGAGGTTTGTGCAACGAATGATGTCTTCTTGCCACCCTGGCTTAATTGCTTGTTTTTTACGTAGAAACTCTAATTGTAATCGTAAAAAAAATTTGAATATTTTTAAATGTATTTTTTTTTTTTTTTTTTTTTTTTTTTTTTTTTTTTTTACGCTTTTCTGTATTTTACAATTTTTAATGAAGAAGTTTTGCGTTTTTATGCATTTTTGCGTTGCAGCTAAGTAAGAACTGAATTAATTGAATAAGAAATATATCTGTAATAAAATTCGAGGAAATCAGTAAATGAAATGCAACAAAAATGTGTATAATTTTAAAGGCCGTACAAAGAAGTCATGTAGTGTCTACATCAGATCTTCTGATAATAAAGTGTCATCTGATGTAAACTAAAATGCATTTCTTTTAAAATACACCCACTGGTGATTCTTATGAGCATTCGCGTTTTCTGTAATTAACAAAAGACATTTCTAATATTAAATTGGTATACGATCATTCGTTTTAGAAATTTTATGTGCGTAACACTTTAATATTTTTAACTCTTTTTTCACATTTTAAAATTTTATGGTAAACTCTTATTTAAGTCCTTAACCCTTTCACAACCAGTTTTTTCTTTTAAAAAAAAAAGATAAATTAGGGGTTTATTAGGTAAAATAAAGTAGAAATAGCAATATTCTGCCCAATTATAAGCAAAAATTTACTGTAAGGGCCATTTTGGAGGTGGGACATATGTGTCCCACTGGTCATTTTAGTTGGGACACATGTGTCCCATTGGGGTTGAAGTGACAATATAAAACATAGTGAAAAGTTCAGTTTTCTAGTTCTAAATGAATTTCACAATACTTTTGAAACAGTTTTATCAGAAAACACCTACCTACACAACATTATTTATGAAATTTCTATGTATGGTACATTGCAAAACAGTTTTTACATAGTGCAATTTTACACATGGCGCAAACAGTTTTTGTTCGGGTTTCTTTATTTTGTTTGGCACAGCGGGCACATCTTCTTCTTGTTGGCCCTTCTAATGGCAAATGATCTCCAACATTCAACATCAGTTTTGTTGCATTTGACGGTCGACCTGATTTCTTCCTCTTGACAATTGCATTTTCTTTGCCATGAGCAATCATTAATTCGGCTAGGGGGACAATGTATTGCAAGAGAGGTATTTTCCTATGTTTGGTTTCTTGAAACAATATGTGTGCATTCACAACAGCTGTCATCAAAAGTTTATAAAATGCTTTTTTCCACCATTTTGTAGATCTTCTGTCAAAATCATATAGGCATATCTTTTGATCAGACAAATCTACTCCTTCCATAAATCTGTTATAGTCGGCAATAGCGGTAGGACAATTTGTCATTACTTTTTCTCCATCTTTCTGCTTACGTTTTACTTGTATGACATCAGGTCCGTGGCAATTACTCAGAATCAGAACTTCCTTTGAATCTTGCCATCTTGCTGCAAGAGTTCCTCTTCTATTCTGGAGAAATTCTGAATCACCTTTTTGAAGTTTTTCGTCAGACAATTTTGGCATGTCTTTTCTACGAGAAATACAAGTACCAACAGAAGGAAAGGATATGTTATCCAATAAGTTTACACTTGTAAAAAATCTATCAAATGTAAGTGTAACATCTGGGTTACGTATTGTTGAGGAAAGTTTTAGAACAACTCTTTCTCCAAGTATTGTACCCTCATGATCTGTATTATCCATGTCTTTGCCAGAATATATATTGAAGTCATAGGTGTAGCCCGTAGCAGCATCACATTTCTCCCACACTTTGATTCCCCGTTTTATTGGCTTTAGGGGTAAATACTGCTTTAGGCTAGAACGACCTTTGAATTTAGCCATGGATTCATCGATGCTTTGAAAGGGACTATCTTCGCGAGCTTGCATAAATGTCTTTTTGAAACATGCCACCACTTCATCCATATAATATGTCTTTGGAGCATTCGCATCTTTTTCTGGATCATTGAAGTACATTTTTGCAAAGAGCAATAGGCATCTGTTACGGGAAATCGCATTTTTGATAGCTTCGTTTCCCAATGAAGAATTGCTGGACCAATAATCTGAAAAGTTCGGTACTTGATTATACGACATGACAAGCATAACTCCCAACACAAGCATAATTTCTGAAGGGTCTGTGTCAGGAATATCTACTTTTTTTTCATGTATCAGTATTTCAAGGCACTGGTTGGTACATTGAGAAATAAAAATAAGAAGACTTCGTGGAAATACACATGAGAAACATTCTAATTCATTAGAGGATCTGTTGATTTTGGCCAGTATTGCAGTTGGACGGTCTTTAGATACATGGAGCCGTGGCTCAAAATTTGGACCAACATTTGACCAAATGACAGGATCAGTAGGTTTTGAAATAGTTTTTTTTTATGTTTATTTTTTGCCTTGCACTTATATTTTGATACCTGCTCCGCTTCATCGGGTGAGAAATCATCAGAGTCCGAGTCAACGGAGGGTTCTGATGAATGCTCAAGACATGACAGCTTTCGTTTCGGTGCCCTTGATGTTCCTGAATTTTCTCTCAATTCTTCACAGCTATCACTGTCTGAGGAACTAGGGACATATTCCTTGTCTATATCTGAATCGTCCAATTCATCACTTGAATCCGGTTCATTCAATAATTTAATTATTTCTTCCTTTGTCAATCCCTTCCTGCGATTCATGATATTGCTATGCCTAAAAATACCTAAAAATACAGAAATGACCACTTTGAGAATGAGGCATAGATATATTTCAATAACCACTGGGACAATAATGTCCCAATAAAACAGACCATTGGGACATATATGTCCCATAATATTATTTTTTTTCAAAATCTACAATGAAAATTCACTTACTTCAAATAAACTGCTTGATATGGCAAAAATAGACGAAAATCACATACAACGAAAACAGCACGTGTGTCCACTCATGTATCTTCGCCTAAAATGGCTGCCAGAATGTCCAAACTTTCCCGCTTGTCAAAACTGTTACGATAAAACAAAGAGCTCACAGGGCACTAGTGTCATCTATCGAGAAAAAATTACACTAAAAGGTAGATGTAATCACAGGAAACCAGTGGGACACTCGCGGCAATAAATTTTACGCTTGTTTTTCCCATTGGGTGATTTGGAAACATTTGCGAGACATATATGTCCCGGTGGGGCCGAAAGGGTTAAATTATAATCTGGATTTCCCAATTTGCAATATTTTTATTTGTTTATTAGCCTAAAGAGGCGTTAAACTCAAATGGCTGTTAGTCTCAAAACTGCATTTTACGTCGTTTCATTTTCTCCATTAGTTCACTTTTCAAACTGTTGCCACCAGATATTATAGCCATGTATTATATTTAAAGAAACTAAATAATAAAGAATTTGCATGAGTACATGGATGTTTTTTCGCATTGTGAAAAAACAACGGTACCTAGAGCCATCGAATTTTGAATAACTTAGTTCTCCAACTGAACATGGACATTTAGAAGTCCGAATTTGGGATTTTGAATTTGTCTTATTATCTATTTAAAATTTTGTAAAACTTTAATGAATTTTTTATTAACAAACTCAACGATTCCAAAGCCAGAAATGGCAAAAGTGTACGGAAAAAAATTTTTTTTAGGTATCCAGCCCGCGAGGCTGTCTTTCGGTAATTCTACAGATATGCTGTTTTTAAGTATTTTGTGTCATTGCTGTTGATTTGAATTTTATGGGGTTAAGTGCGAAGAACATGATATTTAATAAATAAAGGTAACCCACAAAACGTTAAAAAAACGCCCTCTTAGGCGTAATGTAAAATTTGAAAGCTTTCAGATTTTCTTTTTTATTATTATTTTATTTTGTTTTAAAAATTAAGAAACACTACAAGATAGGACGTACTGAGGGAAGGTGATTTGTCTAAGCAAGACTGGAAGAGACTAAGGAAACAATTAATATAAGATATAATTTTTGCATTGTCTGTAATCGAGTTTTTTAAATAATCGCAAATTAAAATCTAATCATCTTTTTCAGGAATTGGAAATTTACATTTTTGCTTTGCCTCACTGTTTTTAAAACAGCAAACTTGTCAAAATCTTGCATTTTAGCAGAAAATAACTTACTGCTAATTATACGTGTTTTACTTTCAAGGTAAGGAAACATTTAAAAAAAAAAAAATTAACCCGATTGCAAAGAATACATTGTTAGTTCTTCTGTTTCAAGTTTAAGTAACGATTAATTTCTTAAAATATACAAGTGCCAGTTAAAAAGTTAGCTGCACTGCTTAAGAAAACAAAACAGGATGGAAATTTTACAATAACTTTCAGGTATGGACACATTTTTGAAAAAAAAAAATAACGCAACTGCAAAGAATACATTGTTAGAATGTATTTTTAATTATTATTAATTAGAAAAAATACATTTCAAGTTTAAGTAACGAGTATATCCTAAATTTAAATTCATATATTTTATATTTATATAATTGTACGAAAATTGCACGTAAATTAAGAAAATATGTTAGTTATTTGCAGTTTCTTCTCATAAGAAGATTGTTATTTAGATAAGCTACGTTTGCCAAGAAGCCGCTTGATGTGCAGCGAAGGAATCCAACACCTGCGGGCAGTTTCGTTCTTTGGTTTGGCATGTATGGCTAACATAAAGAACAAGCTGAAATGTTCGTACGCATACTGGCAAGCTCCCTTGGCAGGAGATTTTAACTCTCATGCGGAGGACTTCGGATATCTGACCACAGACCCAAGAGGTAGAGAAGTTGTGGACTTCATTGCATGCAACGGACTCATTCTTCATAACGTGCCGGACAGTCTGCCGACCTTTGAGACCCAAATGGGAAAAGGATGGCCCGACATCACTCTGTCAACAGCGCGTCTGGCTCAGAAAATACAGCACTGGACCGTAAGTGACACTTCCTCAAACTCGGACCATCGCTATATAACGTTCCAGATAGGTCAGCCACATGCGCAGTTTATGAACAAGCGTTATAGAACCAATGGCAGAAAATTAAAACAACTTGTAAGCAGGCTAGGACCAGTGCTAGAGCAGGTGGACGAGGCACTTATGGAATGTCAGAACATAAAGGATGCTGACGACTTAACCACCAGTATGATACGAGATATTCAATCTATCTGTGATGCCACCCTAGGCCTGAAATCAACAAAAGTTTTAAGAGTGGCAAACTGGTGGACGAAAGAGCTCCGTGCACAGCGTAGTCGCACCAGGGCATTTAGGCGTAAGATGAAGAGCGAAAGAGACCCAGACAGGAGGCAAGCCCTTAGTGTTCTTTATAATAAAGAGCAAGCTCAGTACAAAAGGGCAATTACAGCCGCAAAACTTGCCAGCTGGAGGGAGTTCTGTACTAAGAATGTAGAAGTCTATGGTGCTCTCCACAAGATAGCTTCGAACAAAGTTTACAGACCACCGCAGCTAAGAGCCTTTGCAGGGCAGCAGGCTGGACACATAACGGAAATCACGCTCAGGACAATTCTTGACGCCGTACTTCCGGAAGAGGATATTACAGATCCGTCCGACCACCAGGCTTATACGCTGCACACATCTGTCCCAGATGATGCGCCATTTACGGAGAAGGAAGTCTCCGCAACGATCAAAATTCTCCCGAAAAGTAAAGCCCCTGGTCCGGACTCAATAGACTATCCAATCTTGAGAGCAATACATAAAGCAAGATCGGGCTTTCTCACGCGTTATTTTAACAAACTGCTAGCACTGCAAAGCTTTCTGGAACCTTACAAAACGGGGCAGGTTGTGCTCTTTAAGAAAGAAGGGAAGGATCCAAACAGCCCATCCTCTTTTAGGCCGATATGTCTTCTCCCGGTAATAGGGAAACTCTATGAGAAGCTCCTAGTCCAACGGCTTAAATTTCATATGACGCAGAGTGGGGCAATCTCTGTCGCTCAATATGGATTCAGAGAGCTACGCTCAACGATTGCTGCCCTATCAAAGATAAGAGACTATATCAGCCACTTACATGAAAGGAAACAGCATGCAGCGGTCTTAAGTCTGGACCTGCAAAGCGCATTTGACTCTCTGTGGTGGCCCTCAATTTTAGAGGCACTGCACCAGGCAAGGATCCCTGATAACCTCTTGCAGGTTTTCAAGCAATACCTGTCCAATAGAAAGTTCATAGTAACACACACTGGCGGAGTCATAACCAGAAGCCAGACAAAAAGCTGTCCACAGGGATCGTGCGCGGGTCCAGACTTGTGGAACGCAACTTTCGATTCCATCCTACGATACGAATGGCCGTCCCATACACAGATAGTAGCCTTCGCGGATGACGCGACCTTTGTTGTGGGCGGCAAGAGTAGAGATGTAATTGATACCTTCTCACGGCTATGTCAAAATCATTGCAAAACTGCAATGATGTAATTGATACCTTCTCACGGCTATGTCAGGAGAAAAAGCTAATAATTTCTGAGGCAAAATCGAAATGTATAATTTATCATAAGCCAGGCCAAACTTTAATAAGAAACCCAACCATCCAGCTTAATGGGAAGACCATCAAAAGGGTCAGAGAACTAAAACTCCTGGGTATTATATTGGATGAAAAGTTCACCTGGCTGCCTCACCTTAAAGCGCAAAGAGAAAAGGCTCGCCGAATCGCAAACAATCTGCAAAAAATGCAAGGCCCGCACTGGGGCCTTCGGCCCAATATCTACAAGATATTTTACTCCACTGTCGCGGAGAGGGTCCTAACCTACGGAGCAGCCATCTGGGCAGCCCCAATGACAGTCAGAAAGGCAAAATTGCTCAGTAGTGCACAGCGACCATTTGTCCTGGCCATAACGAAGACCTACAGGACAACGTCGACTGCGGCCGCTTCGGTATTAGCAGGGCTTATGCCGCTCCCAATCAAAGCGCAGCAAGAAGCCTCAATTGCAAAGGTGACGCAACTCCAACAGCCATGCACATATGGGGATACATGCTATCTGCCAGAAGTCTACGAAACACGCAGGTCCAAACTAAGCACACATCCTTCTGAATATGGACTGGGCATAATGACTTTCCACTCACCAGCGTTATCCCCGCGCTTAGACGGACCAGAGGCCGTGCTTTATACAGACGGGTCAAAAATTGATAACTCTGTAGGCAGTGCCTATATAGCCTATACAGATGGAAACAGCAAGGAAATGGAAGGGCCGTCTGGGCGCACAGAACTCAGTGTTCCAAGCGGAAGTAGTTGTCCTCACAAAGGCAGTGAAATGGGCAATTGACACACGGCAGAGTCGAGCTACGATATTTACTGACAGCCTGTCAAGCATTTATGCTATCAAAAACCCTCTCCAGCGCTCCGCACTAATCTCGCACCTGCAAGAAGTCCTCCGTCTACAAGAAAAGTCAATGAGAATCCAAATTTCCTGTATGAAGACGCACGCCGGAATCCAGGGAAATGAAGCAGCAGACGCTCTTGCCAAGGAGGCTGCCCAAAATGAGGAAACGGAGCAGATTCAGGTGCCCCTGCCCCGGTCATGCCTAAAGAGGCAAATAGAGGAGACCGACATTGGAAACTGGCAGAATGAATGGGACCAAATCCCGCAAGGCGGCAGAGCATATGAGTTCCTGCCCAAGGTAGAGGTGGACCGGCTCATCTCAGCGCCCTACCTCACGCGATATATAACAGGCCACGGCCCCTTTCCGACGTACTTTGCAGAAAGGGGCCTAGCAACAACCAATATGTGTGTCTGTGACAACTTGGGCTCACCAGACCATTATGTCACGGAGTGCCCCTTAACAGCAGAATGGCACATCAAATTCCCAACCACCAATGTTCTGTCTTTCAAACGCCTTCTCGTAAAACATCGAGGCACGCGGCAAAAGCTTAAAAGCATAATGGACAAGCTAGAAAAAATGGGCATAGACCTCTGCAGGCCGGAATAGGGCACATGCAATAAACATAATTGGCACAACGATTCTCAAAGCTTACTAAAGTAGCTAGGACAGCAATGGTATGTGTATCCGTAGTATGGAAATATAACTGTTTTTAGTTATCCACGAGCCGACGTGTCGTTAAAGGCTATTAGCACAGTAATGGACAATGCACATATAATACTGTAGATGTAACGTGGCATGTATTGAGCACACATCTGTTAAGCGTCTTACAACTGTGAAGTCTCTAGATGGTTGCAGGGTCAGGGTAATACCCGAGTAGTCATAGGAAGCCGTCCGGGTGCCCTGTCCTGCTGTCACCTGTCACCTGTCACCTGTCGTGAAAACTTTTGTTAGAGAAATACGCTGTAAAATAATGTGTAGTGGCATAGTTAAGGGGGGATGACATATGTTTCCGCATCGCAGCATTCAGGGAGTCCAAAAGTGATGTTATGAAATTTCAAAATGAAATGTTTTCTATTCTTCGCAAATGGGAAGGGGCGCGAAATATTCAGTTTTCTCCCGGCGCTAAAAACATTTAGCTACGACTCTGATATTGTGAGTTGTAAGTAGTAATTCGACATTTTTTGCAAACTTCACGCCCACTCAGTTCACATTACTTCGAATTTGAGAGCCTTATTGTAAGAGATCTACTTTAATAATGAAACTGAGTTTAGTTTGTTTAACCTCTTCTCTCCAGGTGTCGAACGAATGAAGTTCACTCATGTGTTCGTGACCTTGAAGCACTTAATGTTATTCTGCGTCCGAGCGCATTTTCAGTTAAGCCTAACATGCAAAAATAATTCTTATAAAACCTGCTTTTTATTTAAACATTTGGATACTTGGATTTTATTTAAACGTTATTTATTATAATGTGAACAAAAAATACTAATACTTAAAATTTAAAAAAAAATTCAGAATAAGTGCTATATTAGTAATATCGATTGCATTTCCATATTTAAATTATTTCTGTACAATAATGAAGTAAAAAATTTAAAAAAAAAAAAAAAAAAAATCTGAAAGGGTAAATACGTCCAAAGGGAAGTTTCTTTAACGTTTTGTGTGTTGTCTTTATTTATTAAATATCGTGCTCTTTGCACTTAAACCATAAAATTCAGTTCAACAGCAATGTCGCAAAATAATTTTAAAATAAGCATATCTTTAGAATTTCCGATACACAGTTCCCCACGCTGGAGATAAAAATATTTTTTTTTCTCCTGTAGAGTGTTCATTAACGTTAACAATCCTACCATTCCCTCATTACAGTATAACGTTAATGACCAGCGCAACAGAAGGAGGCCAGGTGCCTTATTAAGAAACTATCACTAATTAGTAATTATAAAAATATCATTTAAAAATTAATAATAATAATAATAATAATAATAATAATATTTATACATAAACATACATGTCAACAAACGATTAGGTAATCTCTAAGTAATGCTTAAAGGAAATATTCCTCCTCAGACAAAATGAAAGTTAGAAATAAATTTTTATTTCAGCTCAAATTATTTCTAAGTCCAGCAGGCTTTCCTCAATTTTAACCCCTCCCCCATTACTTTTTGGCCTTCCCTTCAAAATTTCGTATGGACTGGAAAGAGCCTTTGCCCTTCCCCCCTAGCACACGTGACTAACGCACCCCAATCAACGTTCTTCTCCTGATCTACTTAGATGCTTTCCTGACTTCAACTCATTCAGCCTTCTGCCGCCACCACTGCTGCCATCCACCTTCTTCCATTATTTTTAGTCACCCTTTCGCGCAAAGAGGAGAACAAAGTAATCCGACAATAACGTTTTCTTCTTGACATGAAAATAACTGTTGAAAGCTATAAAGGTAGAGCGGGACCCTTGCAGTGTTATCGCTGCTAAGGGTTTCAATCACGCCCAATCTAATTGCCATCATGGGCCTAAGTGTGTCAAATGCGGAGAAGACCACAACTCCTATATGTGCACCAAAGATAAAGGTAAGCCACCGAAATGTGCCAACTGTCTACAAGTGGGACACACAGCAAATTATCGTGGATATGAAAAATTCCCAAAACCTAAGACTACTCAGACTGTTGAAACCTACGCGGACAGATTTGTTACAAATAAATCTTTCGCACAAGCCTTAAATTCAGGATTGGTTCCAGAATCTATCATAGAGGCAAAGCAAGTGCTTAATGAACTTCAAATGTTTGTAGAATTAATCAAAGACTCTGGACTTCCACAAATGTGCAAACAAATCGCTACTTCCAAATCCTCTAAAACTCAAGACAGTGCAATGGAAACAGCTGTTAATGGATAATTTTCTCCGACCACTTACACCCATCTCATGCGCAGTGTAGAACGCTAATGGTCTGCACAACCGGATTCATGAACTTAATCATTTCCTACAAACACATGATATTGACATCGGAATTACCACAGAAACGCATGCACAAGCATGTCATCATCTTCATATCCCGAACTTTCATGTATATAAATGTAACAGGACAGCTCATCGAGGCAGCGGTGTTGCGATTTATGTCAAACGCTCATATCAATCCTGCCTCATCAGTGAATTTAAGGACAATAGCAGTGAAGCAGTTACTGTAGCTATCACCCTTCCCTCTTACGGCAAAATTCATTTTTGTGGATTCTACAAGCCCCCCAACAGCAGACTCAGTAACTCGATACTGGATA
This sequence comes from Stegodyphus dumicola, assembly GCF_044657685.1. Taxonomy (NCBI): domain Eukaryota; kingdom Metazoa; phylum Arthropoda; class Arachnida; order Araneae; family Eresidae; genus Stegodyphus; species Stegodyphus dumicola. The sequence continues at coordinate 180,132,975 of NC_140768.1, forward strand.
CTCTCCTTCCAAGTGACACCCCTGTGATTTTAGCGGGAGACTTAAACGCTAAGCATTCTGCATGGAGCTGTCGACGAAGTAATTTAAATGGTAAAATACTTTATGACTATATTCTAAACCATCCGATAGCTATACATGCACCGAATGAATACACTTACCGTCCAGGCAGGATTGAAAGATCGGACATTCTGGATATTCTTCTCACTACTATGACTATGCCGATGCAACTGAATGTTATGCATGAGATGACATCTGATCACCTGCCTTTTATTGCAACGCTTGGTATCTCTAAGCAGAGCAGTGCTAAATATAGAACTTTAACTGGTTGGTGCTTATTTGAAAATCTTTTGAAAAATAGAATTATTCATTTTGATCATTTGTGTACTAATAACGGAATCGACTCTGCAGTCGACTCGCTCACTTCACATATTCAAGCTGCTTGTGCTGAAGCTAGTGAAAAAATAGCTACTAGTGAAAAGCTGTATCGTCTGCCAAAATTTATAAGAGAAATGATGAGACAGAGAAATAGACTTAGGAAATCCTATCATGTGACATGGGACCCGGCTATTAAAAGAGACTATAATAAAATCAATAAAAAGGTTAGTAAAGCTATCAAACAATACAAGGAAGAACTTTGGGCGGATAAAATGATTAATCTCAGCATAAAAGATGGTTCCTTCTGGTCTTTAATTAAAAACATGAAAACTAATTATTCAAGCAACCGTCCCATGCATTATAACAACTCCGTGGCAATTACCAATCAAGAAACAGCTGACTTATTCGCGACACATCTCCAAACTCAATTTCTCCCTAATGTTTGGCCCGCAAACCCAGACTTTGAAAAGGATACACTGCTTAAAATTAAAGACTGGCTTAATGCTCCTACTGCTAGAAATATTAGAAATCTTATTAGTCCCACAGAAGTGTCCGAAATCATCAGAAAACTCTACCCTAAAAAAGCTCCGGGAATTGACTGCATTACGAATAACACCCTTAAGCATCTACCCAGGAACATTATTGCTAAAATCGCCAGCATTTTTAATGCATGCATCTCTAACTCCTACTACCCTAGCTCATGGAAGTTAGCTAAAATTATCATGATTCCCAAACCGGGGAAAAATCAACTGCATCCTGATGGCTTCCGCCCAATTAGCCTTCTTCCAAGTCCAAGTAAAGTTTTTGAAAGGATTCTGCTTGCTAAAATGAAAACCTATCTCACTTTACTACCGCCTGAACAATTTGGATTCAATTTGGCTTTCTACTACAAAACAACTTGTTAGATTGAGATGTGGCGAAAGCATTCGACCGCGTCTGGCATGAGGGTCTCATCTCCAAACTCATCGACTTCAATTTCGAAAGAGAACTGGTACTTATTATCCTATCCTTCATCACCTGCAGAAAATTCAAAGTGACCGTACACGGTTCCTACTCCTCCGAACTTCCAATACTCAGTGGAATTCCACAAGGAAGCGTTTTAGGACCTATCTTCTACCTGTTTTATGCTGCGGACTTTCCAACTGTTCTTCACAGCAATAATTCCATCTTAGCGTGCTATGCAGACGATACTGCATTAGCAGTAAAGTCTGCTAATGTGAATCACGCCGTCCGTAAACTCCAAGATCACATCCTGCTCATCGAGGAATGGTGTAAGAACTGGAAAGTGCAAATTAATACCTCAAAATCCCAGCTTCTGATCATACACAGAAGGAAAAAAAAAAAAAAAAGAAACTCAAAAATCAGCTTAATCTTTTCAACGAACCTATCCCTATTATAACTCAAGCAAAATACCTTGGTGTGATTTTAAACAGTAAAATGACTTGGACAAATCATATCAATCATGTCAGACAAAAAACGATCTATGTCATGAAAAGCCTATACCCCATGTTAGGATGCTTCTCCAAACTTAGCTTAGAGAAAAAGAGACTTATCTACCTGTCGATTTTACGACCAATAATGACTATGCCTCACCAGCCTGGGACACGATGTCAGCGTCTGATTTAAAGAAGCTACAAGTAATTCAAAATCGCTTCTTAAGACTCATTACCAACGCTCATTACTTTGTACGGAACGATGTTTTGCACACGGACCTTAAAATTGAGACCATGGACAATTTCCTTCGTAAAACTAACAAGAACTTCTTTAGGAAAGCTAAAGACTGTGAGCATCTAGATAAATTCAACTTGTTTCAGTATGAAATACTGGACGAAGATAGACATCTCCGTCCTTTCGCTGCATTCATGCTAGATAGCAATCAGAACTTTCCAACTTAAATAGTTGTTTGTTTTTCTCAAAGTCTGACTGCACATATTCTAACTTCACAGATGCAGTAGCATTCACCAGAGCCAGGACTTGGGAGGGTGACCTGTGTCGTATGACGTATTTCTAATTTCTTGAACTATTAATACTTTCCTGCGACTTTGTACATATGTAAATAGTGATTATTTAATCAAGAACTTGTTTTATACTTATCATTTTGCATATTTAAACTTATATTTTCACTTGTATTTTGTATTTTATCGCATATAATGCATACTGCACTGCACGATTCAGATGTCTTCTCGTGCTCACGTGACGTTGGTCACACCCCCTTCTACACCTTCGCAATCCTGCACCGCCCAGCTCATGTAATTCTTTACTTTCAGCGCTCCTCGAAGCAACTATCTTATGACTGCCGGAACACAGCACGTAATCTTACGTGCTAATCGCGGCATAAAGTCGAACATGGAACATGGAACCACTGCAGCCTGCGAGCTCCTTCGATCAACACTCTCCGATAGTAACCATCCTTAATCGACGTTCCCGTTGCCATATTGCTTATCCTGCTTCCCAGACTCGAACTGAATCTCAAAATCTTCTACAACATACATGAAAAGGAACTTATGCCTTACTTCAATTGCTAATCCTTGTTTTATTCACGTTCAGCAAAGTTCGGAAACAGACCCATGCATTCGACTGGGATGAGGGTTTTCTAACCCAGGAGCCCACAAACACCTGAACTTCGTTCACGCATCGGGTAGAGTGTTGCCATTACTCGCTTTTAAATCGTTGAGTTTGTGAATCAAAAATTCTTTAAAGTTTTACAAAATATGAAACCGGTAAAACAAATTTTGAATGCCCATATTCGCAGTAGGATTACGTCATTCAAAATTGGATGGCTCTAGGTAACGTTGTTTTATTACAATGCGAGAAACATACATACATTTATGCACATTCTTCATTATTTAAATTCTTCAAATATAATACAGGGCGATAGTATTTGGTGGCAACGATTTGAAAAGTGATGCAAAATCGCAAATCGAAAGCAATAGTCCTTCAGGGATAAAGCCCCTTTGGACTGTTGCCACACATACCTACAAAAATTTTTAAGCCGCTTATCTCTTTGGAATGTTTTTAAATCTTGAACGCGCGTTGTTAGCTGCAGCGCTCTTTATTTTCGTAGAATAAAATAATAAATGATAATCATCGCAAAAATATTTACAGTCTAGAGATTATATTCAGCAAGTTTTCGCGGTTTTTTTTTTACTTATTACGTGCTCCGCCCTTAGGCACTACACGGAAAGTGAGGGATGCCCCAAGGAGGTCTTTTTAAGGCAAACTGGCTCGTATCCACGTTACACATGGGAAAAACCATGAAAACGCCCATGCAGCCAGCCCGTTTGCCGGGACTCGAACCCGGAACGAACTACCAGTGTTCAGCGGCTTTTACCGCTCGGCCGCTGGTGGACCGTTTTCGCCACATTGTGACATAATTTTTGCGCATTTAAAATTTGAAATAAAACATTCCGTTTCAGCGCATCAAATATGATACGGTGGTCCTTCAGTAAGAATTCGCTCTTGAATCACATTTCGTACGTTGGGCCAAAGGAGGAAACCTGAGCTGTATCATGCGTGATACGCTGGTTACAATACGCTGACAGCATGCATTTCATGACATGCATGATACGCTGTATGTCAGCTGTATCATGCAGTATACGCTGGCAAAGGCGCCTCTTTGCAAAATGAAAGAACAATTTTATTTCTGAGAAATAATTAAGAAACAATGTTAATTATGACAAATTCGAAGTAAACGAGATCTAGAAATACAGAATAACTACGAGTTTCCAGTTGAAGAACTTTTGCCATGAAATTATGTTATTTTATTGCATAGCACACAACGGATTAAAATTCCTGATTATCGTGAAGTATGTGTTCACCAACCAGTCTCCACACATCCCCGGTTTTCAATTAGAAGCAAAGAGCTTCAGTCTGTTTTCTCCCCCGTCAGGTACTTATCTGGTTATGGAGAATTTTCTTTACAGTCACACTTCAGGTCAATCCCTAATGGAACTCTCTCAGTAACTGGAAGGAGTAGGGAACACTATCATCTGATGCAGGCCAGTATACCGACCAAGTCTCAAAGTATGTGATCGTGTCGTGTGAGTCATGTGTCACTTGCGGTTTTTTAATCTAAACGTAAATCTTGCAGGATACAGATTTTAGTCCACGAGTGGACAAGCAGATAAAACTAGCTAAACTCTGGTAATTCCAACTATGGTCAAATCCCGAAGAACCGGTGATTGCATTAGCGTTTCACTAGATTTCCCTATGTGTAGTAAGAATACGAGACAGGTTTTTTTAGAAAGATCTTCTTGGAAATACCCCTTCTGTTAGGCAAATAACCCTAATATGCTTTATAATAATCAAAATAAATCCCAGAATTATAAATTTTAGATCTGAAATTTCTATTCTAGAAATTGACAGCGAAATTTTTAATGGCCACTATGTTAGCTTTTACATACATAGAGTCACGTGCAACTTGTCGATTCCAAGGCGTTATGTGCATGGAGATAATGCTTTTTTGGGAGAATTTAGATCGTTATCTGAAGAGGAAATAAAATTATTTAGAATTAATGATATTGATGATAATGGAAAATATGGTTATTTATTGGAAGTAGATTTGGAATACCCAAAGCAACTTCATGAACTGCATAGTGATTATCCTCTAGCGCCGGAACAATTAAAAATCAATCCTGATATACTTTCATCTTATTGCAAAAAGATGCTTGAAAGTCGGAATGGGTTATTTCTTGGAAATGCTATGAAACTTGTTCCTAACTTATATGATAAGAAAATGTATGAACTGCATTCAAAAAATCTGAAACAATATGTTAAGTTGGGAATGGATTTGAAAAAAATTCATCGAGTTATTGAATTCAAGCAAGACACATGGATGAAACCTTATATCGAATTTAACACAGAAAAACGAAAACTAGCTAAAAACGATTTCGAGAAAGACTTTTTCAAATTAATGAACAGTTCTGTGTTTGGGAAGACGATAGAAAATTTGAGAAATCGTGTCGATATACGATTGGTAAATAATGAAAAATGCTTGAAAAAACTTGTAGCATCTCCCGCGTTTAAAGGTTTTCGATTTTTAATGATGATTTTGCAGCAGTAAATATGAAGAAAACATCTCTTAAATTAAATCGACCCATATACGTTGGATGTTCCGTACTAGACATTAGTAAGACTCTTATGTACAGTTTCCATTATGATTTCATAAAGATAAAATATGGTAAAAATGCTAAATTACTTTTTACTGACACAGATTCTTTATGCTACGAAATTAACACAGGGGATGTCTATGAAGACATGCTGAAAAATGAAGATTATTTTGATTTATCTAATTTTCCTAAGACGCACTTTGCATATTCCTCTAAGAATAAAAAAGTATTAGGAAAAATGAAAGATGAATTCTCAGGTGTTCCTCCAATTGAATTTATAGGATTAAGAGCAAAAATGTACAGTCTCATATCTGCTAAAGAAGAGAAAAAAACTGCCAAAGGTATATCTAGATGTATTGTGAAAAATGTACTCTCACATGATGATTATAAACATTGTTTGTTTAGTAATGAGCAGTCAAAAGTGACAATGAAGAAAATTGCATCAAAACATCATAAAATTAGTACTGTGGAAATGAGAAAAGTTGGCTTAAGTGCATTTGATGATAAAAGATATATACTCTCAAATGGTTTCGATACTTTAGCTCATGGTCATTTCAGAATCAAAGAAACTGAAGAATTAGGAAGTAAATAATAAAAATATCATTAAATACATTGGGTGAGAGGTGAGATGAAGTGCAATTGCAAGGGACGTCCGGTATCCTATACTGTCATTGCATTTTCCCTGACATGATATAGGCTCTACCAAGTGCACTTCGGTAACAAGGTGTGGGAACCTTGGCTAACTACCTTGCTAATTTTAAAAGTAAATAAAACTAGAACAATCCATTTATATCAAACATATGAGTAAAATCAAATCAAATGAAATTTTAAAATAGAAATGAATTTGAATATTAATACAAACGAATTAGAAATTTTGCACATGTAAATATTTAAATATAAAATTAAAAATAAATAAATAAAAGATAAATAAGGGAAAAAGGCAAGAAAGTAAACTTATTATAAGAAAAAAATATGAAAACAAACTTTTTGAAGGGGAATATTAAAGAATATGAAATATTAAAAAACAGAGAAAGTACACAAAAAATAATAAAGTTTAATAAAAAGATTAAAAAAAGTATGTAATATTATGTAAAAGGTAGTTTACTAAAGAAATTTTAAAGTTCTGATTGTTTTAAATTATTGTAGTTTAAAAAACGTTTTTATCTCTACAATGTAAACATCAATCATCAAAGACTTGAAATGTAGTATATAAGATATTTCCTCGCTATATACAAAGTAGCTCTCTTTATCGTTACATATTCAGCTTGTTAAAAAAAGTCGCAAATGCAAATACTCCTTCCTGTCGCTGCCTACAGTGTAGAAAAAAATCAGGTTTTTAGGGGGTGGTATGCTAAAATCAGTTTTCGGGGGGTGCTATGTTAAAAGTATAGCACCCCCCGTGCTGGAACTGTCATTTTCCCACCACGAAGTGTAATGGCATGAAAAGTAGAAAAAATATATCTGTAATAGAAAATCTTGATGATAATTTCTGACTGTGTTTGTTTCGAATGAAATTAGTTAAATGCTCCTAGGTTAGTAATGAACTACTAAATTCGGTCAGTTTTCATCAAAAACGAAGTAAGAAGTTCTGCGTGTTGATAAAATATTACTTAAATTCTTTAGCTTCGTGACTTCCCTCAGACTTTGGCAAGACCAACAGCTGTCGTGGCAATTTCAGATAGCAATGTGTTTAATACGTTAATTCAAAGCTATGAAAGAAATAATGTTTGGGGAAAAAACATGGACATTTTGAAGAAAAATGTTCTCACGTTCTTTCGGTATTATAATTGTAAACAAAATGCAAAAATTAAGTAAATACGTAGATAAATCTCGGGAAAAAAGGGTAAATTAACATGAAATGTTTTCTTAAAGTCTATGTAAATGGAAAACAGTGACCGTAATACAGTTGAAAAAAAAATCATAGTTTATATACAGTGGATTAAAATTTTGCTACCAATCTATGAATTCATGAAAATCAACGAAAAGAGTAATTTATCACGTTCGCTTGCTTACAGTATATTCTCATGTCGTTTTAAGCTTTTCGCTTTTGAGTTGTATTATTTCTGAAGTTGTAATGTATCGCAAAATGAAGCTTTAAAACACAAAATCACTCTGATTTATCAACTTGTGTCTAAATGTAGAGTGCAGTCAACCAAATGGAAGATTTGAGTATAAGTAAATGTACTACAGACAAAATAAAATTAACAATACTTCATTGTTATTCATGCTCTGTTCATGAAACTAGTCAAGGCTCTTATTCCTGACTTATCATATTCGGAACATTTTCAGAAAAAAATATTCATTTCTTGTTCATGTTTTGCATACTCAGATACTAATATTTTCTTGGAACCATGGCATTTTCTTATTCCATTTTATATTTCACTGTTACAGTTATCAGGACTTGTGTTCCTCTTAACTTGCTTTGGAAACATGAACTGTCCTGACTCGGAACAGGGAGCTTACTCAAGCTATGTTCAATAAATTGTGAAGTAGACAATACACACAGGAAGGGTATACGAAACCCTTTATTTTTCTTTCTTTACAGAGATTTCCGGAACTTCGGAATACAGAGACCAATCACTTGTGGTCTGAACGTAAGAATATAAAACTACTAACTAAAACTCTAACTAAAACTAACTTTGGATTAATATGCAAGTGCCTAGCTTTAAGATTGGCCGTTATTTAACAAAATCCGTATGTAGTACAGAGAGCTGCTAAAACTACGATACGTTTTGAAGTTATCAAGAGGACTAAACCTCTTGCCTTGAAGGCAACCAGCAAACGAGTAAAACTACTATGGCAAGCGGCTTGCTTCCAAAAACTCCTTCCTCTCTCTTGCTTGGCAAAAAGCCACAACTTAAGTACTTGGCGTTAGCAAGATAAATTTGCATAAATAAGTTAAAACTTTTAATTCTGGCCAGAAGTAGAAAATAAGAAGTGATAGTAAAGATTTAAAATAAAATAAACGTTAGTAAAACTTAGGATCCTTACATACTTCCCGCCAGAGTTAATTAGTTTGAAACTGAGGTCTAAAACGACCTTGTTGAAAACTTTTAGCTCTAGAATCTAACGCGAGGCCAATCTTTTACAAACATTTCTCACTAGAAACTAGAAATTAAAAAGTCGTTTTTACATTATCCACTCCATGGACAAATAATTTTCATCTGTACTGCATCTATAAACAGGAGTTTCTTAGTTGAATCTGGTTCCTTCCAGAGATCTGGAAGGAAAACTAGTTTAATGCAATGTTACACAATCAAATGGCAAGTAACATGAATACTTATATTTCTCTTTTAAAATTCTTATTTCATTCATGACGTTATTTAATTATCTCCCCGTGCTCTCTGACATGTGTTGTAAAGAAAAACACCGAACACGTGCGTGTCTATGTACAAGTGTTCAACACTACCGCCTGCAATCAAAACAGTAACGTGTTAAAATTCAACATAACAAGACCTCAGAACACACCTTATATTCATCTCTAAACCCTGAGGTACTATTCTGAAAAGTGGCTAACTCTAAAGTGTAGCGTCAGAGATCCTAACTACATTCATTCAACCTTTAACACATATTCACAATAATTTGCTCTTTTTACAGTCACATCAATAAGTTAAAAAAAATTTTTTTACGGTACCAGACTTGACTTCGCCCATCCCGCCTACCACCCCGATTGTCCAGAGTATCAACGTCGCGTCCAGCTCATCAGGGCAAACATAGACTACTAACTTCAATCCTTATAGTCTAGCATCAGGTAACTTAGTATCTGATTCTTCATTGGATCATATACAAAAAGATCTTAGTACCACTCTTCTGCAACGAATTTTACCGACGGAATGTCTACAAATAAACCTTCAGCATGCTCGAGCTGCGACGGCACAGACTGTAGAATATGCTACTTCTGAGCATATTGACTTCATCTTAATCCAGGAGCCGTATTGTCTAAATTTTAAGGCGGTTGGCTTTCCACTGCACTGGACACTATATCACAAGGAAGATCCTTTACTTCCACCCAGTGCAATTATTGTCAATTTTAATCCTTCCTGGTCTCCTTTACTTGTCACTGCGCAGCGAGATATTGTTGCTGTTCTTCTAGAAGTTCATCATCTGACAGTCCTCCTGGTTTCCATTTATTCCTCACCGTCTTCAGAAATCGAACCTGTGCTCTCTGCGATGCAAGATTTACTGACCTCAATTCAAATTCCAAATTTGCTCTTTTCTGGTGATTTTAATGCTCATAATGTTTCGTGGGGATATGCTACTACGGACGTAAAGGGTAGACTTCTGGAAGATTTTATATCCAGTTTTAATCTCGTGAAACATAATTCACATGATGCTCCTCCGACTTTTGATCGTCACATTCACATGGTTGGCCAGATTTGACTTTGTCTACTTTGCCTATGGCCTCTCTTCTTCAAGATTGGCGAGTAAGTGAGGGTTTCAGTCTATCAGACCATAACTATATACGTTTTTCACTCGCGGGAACTGCAGCCACCTCCATCATACGGCGTTATAATTTACCTGGCCGAAAGGTCAGACAGTTTACTGCAGCCATTCAAGCCAATTTGGCCTCTTATCATTCTCGTCTTCAATCTCTGCATTCTCGTGAAGATCTACAAAATTTTACTAGTGATCTTATGGCTACCATTCAAGCAGTATGTGATAGTGTTTTGCCTATTCGTACCACTAAGAAGTTATGTACATTAAATTGGTGGAATGTTCAGCTTCATACTCAACAACAAAAATTTAGGGCTCTTCGACGTCGGCTAAAGCAAGAGCGTCGAAATAATATCAGCTCCAATACTCTGCTTCTTTACCGACAGGAAAGAGCATGTTAGAAACAAATGATTATACGTGCCAAATTAACTAGCTGGCGCAAATTTTGTTCTGAAACAACATCTGTTTATGGTATTCATCATAAGATTGCGACCGACAAGCTGTTTAAGCCAGCAACTTTCCATCTTTTACCTACGGTTAGTCCTAATAGTCACCTGACTGAATCAACTCTATCAGAAGTCCTTGACACGGTTTTTTCTACAGATGATAATTCAACTGATTCCTCCTTTCATCAGACTATTCGATATCAAACCTCTAATCTTCAAACACCAGACGATGCTATTTTTACTACTCAAGAAATTCGGCAAGTCTTACGCCAACTCCCTAATAAGCGCGCACCGGGTCCAGATGGTGTTGACTATCCTATTGTCAAATTGATTATTAGCACCAATCTCAGTCTCTTCCAAAGCCTGTTTAATAAGCTTTTTCAATAGTGGCACTTTTCCTCAATGTTTTAAAATTGGCCAGGTGATCTTATTTTTAAAGAAACACCGTGATCCAGCCCGAGCCGATTCTTATCGCCCTATTTGTTTGTTGTCAGCTTTTGGCAAAACTTTTGAAAAACTTCTTATGGGACGATTGAGATTTCATTTGCACTCAACAAATTATCTGTGTCCTTTTCAATACGGTTTTCGCACCAAAAGATCAACACTGCATGCTTTAAAGGAAGTTCAAGATACCATCCTGCGCAATAAGTTCTCCGGCCACCACACAGCGTTTATCTCAGTGGATTTAAAGAGCGCCTTCGATACGTTGTGGTGGCCCGCAGTTCTATATGCATTAAGAGATGCCAATTGCCCCCGCAATTTATATAATACTCTTGCACATTATCTGTCCGATCGACATTTGATCACTTCCTATAATGGAGGCCTGGTACATAGATGTCAGACTCGAGGGTGCCCGCAGGGTTCATGTGCGAGCCCCTTTCTCTGGAATGTGACATACAATCTTATCCTTAAGCATCCATGGCCTGAACATACTACTGTGTTTATTTATGCCGATGATACCGCGTTCATAGTGCGAGTTAGGACTCGTGATCAACTTCAAGCAAACTCACAGGAGACCTGTTCTTTGTTTCAGACTAGATGTGAAGATTTAAATTGCAAATCTCTGAAGAGAAAGCGCAAATTCTGATCATTCCTAAGAAGGGTGGTTCTATGACTCGTCAGCCGAGAATAACCATAAATGGCAAGCGTCTTCGTATTAAACGTGAACTTTTCCGCACATCACCAACTAACGCCCTTGCAGTTGCAGCTGGAGTCTTGCCTTTACCTATTGCGGTTGAAAAGGACGCAGCTTATCAGTTGATTAGACAACTTGGCTGTTCAGTTCAGTTTGGAGATCACTCTTTCTCCTCCCATGATTACGAAGCAGCAATAAACAGAGAAGATCAACACCCCTCCCTCTATGGAACGGGAGTTAATCTCAAACCGAGTCATCAAGTTTCTCACGCTGATCTGGTCTTTTATACTGATGGCTCTAAACTGGAAGATCAGGTTGGCTGTGCATATATAGCCATACTGCAAGATCAGACAACTCTTCACCAGTGGAAATGTCATCTGTCTTCTTTTAACAGCGTCTTCCAGAGTGAGGCTATTGCTGTTCGCCAAGCCATACAAACAATCATTAATCATCGATATTCACATGCCTATGTTCTTACCGATAGTCTCTCCACATTGTATGCCATTTTAAATCCTCTGCATTCATCCCCCATTATTGTGGACATTCAAACTAGCTTGTCTCGACATAAAAAATCTACGCATTTGTTTAGAATGGACAAAAGCTCATGTGGGGAACTACGGTAATGAAACTGTCGATAGGCTTGCTAAAGAAGCAGCACAGAATCATGAGATAACAGAGACCTTGACGGTTTCACGCCCAGTATCTAGTCTAAAGCGTCACTTACTTCTCACAGCCATCTCCTTGTGGCAAAATGCATGGAGTTCGGAGGAAACTGGTCGCCGAGCATTTGCCCATGTCCCTAAAGTAGATTTAGACAGATTAATCATGCCACCACAGCTGAACTTCTACATTACGGGCCATGGTCCTTTTCCCTTATATTTCGAGAGACGTGGACTCTCCTCCTCAGCACTCTGTAGTTGTGGACAACTGGGCAATCCAGAACACTATCTAATCGATTGTCCACTTACTACTGAATTCCATATTCCTTTTCCACCACTGGATAGGACTGCCTTTAGTCGTTTTTTGCTTAAGCAATGGCATCAAGTCAAAAAGATAGTCCGTTTAATTGACAAACTGATGAATCTGGGACTTGATCTTTGTGCCTTATAATATCGACATATGATTCAACTTCTTCAACTGCTTTGTATATATTATAGCCTATTGTAGCCCATCTACTTTTATGCTTTGAAGTGTTTGTAACCATTGTAATCTATTGTAATCCATCTGTTATAAATCGCTGTGTATAGCAGCAGTCAAATATTTGTATATTCCCTCTCAGCATCTTTTTCTAAGTGCAATCAGGTAATATTGTCTATAACAGCTGTCCCTGTACCTATGGTACATTTAATACCAGGGGCTGTTTAGTATCTGTATATCTTGCATTTGCCTATTTACCGATGAATAATAATGTTATCTTTTGCATATGTACATTTATTATCAAGTGCTGTTAAATATCTGTATATATTGAATTTGCATATTTATCTGTTGCATATGTATTGTCCTAATAGTCTCTTTGCTGTCCATAGCAGCTATCAATGTACTTATGGTACATTTATTACCAGGTGCTGTTAAATATCTTAATATATTGAATTCGCATATTTATCTGTTGCATATGTCCCGTCCTAATAATCTCTTTGCTGTCCATAGCAGCTATCAATGTACTTATGGTACATTTATTACCAGGTGCTGTTAAATATCTGAATATATTAAATCTGCATATTTACCTATGAATAATAATGTTATTGTCTTTATTTTTATCTTTTGCCCATGTATTATCATACATATAACTGTCTGTATTCCCTCATAATGCACTATGATAATATCTACATTGAATGTATTTTGTGTTTTTCACTGTATAATAGTATATAATATCTTGGCATATCTAGTTGTGCGTATTAATGATACATTGTTTGCTGTTAAATAGCTGAATATATTAAATCTGCATATTTACCTATGAATAATAATGTTATTGTCTTTATTTTTATCTTTTGCCCATGTATTATCATACATATAACTGTCTGTATTCCCTCATAATGCACTATGATAATATCTACATTGAATGTATTTTGTGTTTTTCACTGTATAATAGTATATAATATCTTGGCATATCTAGTTGTGCGTATTAATGATACATTGTTTGCCAGTTGCTGTTAAACATCGGTATACCATATACTTGCATATTTGGCTATACATTATACTGTTACTGTCTTCTTTTCATCAATTGCCCATGTAATATCATACATTTAATTCTCTGTGTAATAATAATACTGAATGTATTGGGGTCGCTAGAGATTTTCATTGTATAATATATCCAACCATTATCCATTGTTTTAAATATATCCACTATATTTATACCAACATTGAATGTATTTTGTGTTTTTCACGGTATAATATATGTTCATAATTTGTGGCATACTTAAGTCTATATTTCATCCTTTGCAAATGTATAGTAACACATTTAACTGTCTGCATCAATTTATTTGCTGCATAAGGATCACAGGTGTCATGACAATTTTAAATGTATATTTGTGTTACAAACACTGAATGTATTTTATATTTTCATTGTATAGTATTGTATAGTATCTACTGTATCGTATCGTATTGTGATATTGTTTAGTATAGTATCTTATATCAGTTGGCTTTATACAGGTTAAATATGTTAATTTTTATTCATTATAATCGTTTAATTAGCTTTTGTATTGTATTGTATTGTAGTATTGTATAGTATTGTATGGTATCTTATATTAGTTAACTTTTATGCAGGTAACTGCATCAATTTATTTGCTGCATTAGGATCACTGGTGTCATGATAATTTTAAATGTATTTTTGTGTCACCAACACTGAATGTATTTTGTATTTTCATCACTAGTGTCATGACAATTTTAAATGTATTTTTGTGTCACCAACACTGAATGTATTTTGTATTTTCATTGTATAGTATTGTATAGCATCTACTGTATCGTATTGTATTGTGATATTGTATCTACTGCATCGTATTGTATTGTGGTATTGTATAGTATCTTATATCAATTGGCTTTTAGTACAGGTTAAATATGTTAATTTTTTGTATTGTATTGTATTGTAATATTGTATAGTATTGTATGGTATCCTATATTCGTTAACTTTTATGCAGGTTAAATATGTTATTTTTATTCCTCATAATCGTATAACTAGCCTTATTGCATATTTTTCCCACAATACCACGTGATCAATTGTATTGTACCGCTATTGCATTCTGTTACTAAGTGTGGTACGAGTCCTGTACCATAATTGGTAGTAACCAATGTATCAACCTTTGTATATCTTAAACACAGTTGCATGCTAAATATATTTTGTATAACATATTCCTTTTTCCTAACTATTGTTGTACTATAGGGATTGAATGCGTACCGAGATCAAATTATATTGTACGCTACCTACTTATGTATCACATCACTACCTGCGGTATTGTAACATTACTTTGTCATAGCGAATATCTAGTTTATTACACTGACTTTCAATATGTTGCTTTGTCAAATATATGTACTTGGCTATGCAATGTATCCCGATCTAGTTGTTAGTCTTTTGAATTAAGTCGAATTCTGAATTCTTTACGCATTTCCCATGTATCAGTACTTCCAGTCACACACTGATGGCTATTGTATTCTTTTATTTTTATTTCTTTTGGTATATCCTCTGTGTATTGCTGTAATCATTTACATTCATTATGTCACTATGTTCTCTGTTTTTATGTTATATTGTCATTAAGTCTAACTCTACTGTCTATATTTTACTCATTGTATATTATTGGGCTGCCCAACATCAGACTGTACTTTAGCTTATGTTTATTCTATATTTGTGTGTATTACACCTTTGTAAAATTTTTGCTTATTGTCAAAACTCGGCCTTGTTTGGTCCTGTATGCTTTTGTTATTTTATGTAATAAATGTGGGGCCTGGGCGGTTGTTGGGACTGTCTTTCGTGGGCATTTGGTCTGTTGGACTGCCCCGGGTTGAATTTGGCTCTGGGTTTGGGCGGCCGGTGCGTGGCGTCTTGTGATTCCTCTTTAGGATCTAGATATAGGTGGACGTGGTGCTATACTGATTAAACTTTTGGTAAAGGGACAGTGCGTCCTCCGTTGCTTATCGCGTACATTGAAATACTACATTTCAAAAGTCTTTCAGACTAAAACTTCTTTCTTGCCAGAATCTTTTAAATAAAATTTTATACAATAATTTTAACAATTTTCTTAAGGTACCTTTCTCAAAGATTATCAATGCTTTTACAATATTCAAGTATTTACACATTCCTATTATACATTAATTTTAGTTTTACTCGCGAGTAATTGAAAAACATAATACCAAAATAGGTAACAACTCATTTCTCGCCTTTTTGGCGATAAAGGTAGGTCTCACATGAGGTAAAACTTCTTGAATTCTGCCACTTGCAGTAAGAATGAAAAATTAACTTAAGGTTTCAAAGTAACATAAAGTTTTACTTATCTTTTTAATATTCAGACATCCTTTTTTCTGCCCAGTCCTGGAAAGTAGCGAAGACTACAGTCTGGTTGATCTTCCGTCTTGTGCGGGTTCGCCCTTCGGTTCCTTCCTCCATGAGCTTTCTTTTTCTTCCAGTTCGGTCAACTTTGATGACCTTCTTTTTAGCATCTACTTGTGGTCTCGGCCGTTTGATGGCAGCTGGTCTTGGCGGAACCGGGACAACTCTCTCTCGTTCTTGCTTGGATCTCGTTGCTGGGTGTTCAAACTTTTCTTGCTTCTTTGCATCTGCAGCTGGTTTTCCTTCATCAATTCGTCGACATTTGCTGCGTGGACTCCTATCCCATGGGTAGATCTTCCGTTTTGGAGCCGTGTTATAGTTGCTGCCATTTCTCCTGGTTCTCTTTGCATTAGTCAAACTTCTCCCTTCTTCATTCTGGGGGTGGTAGTGCCCTGTCTTTTCTGGTCGGTGGAACGGCTTCTTTTTCTTGTTACCTTCAGTTTTCCAACGGGGGAACTTTCTTTTTAATAGCTCCTGTCTACTCATGGCTTGCCCTTGTGATTGTCGTTGTTCCAGCTCTGGAGATTGTGCCTGCTGTGCCGGATCCTGCAAAAGATCTCGAAATATTGGCATTTAATTACGATTACAAAATGGTTTTATCTGGTCAACGTTTGCGATGCAGGTTTCACCATTCCTGGCTTTTAACACCACTACAGCCTGAGTTACTTTTTCTATGACATATGGTCCTTCAAATCTTGGATAGAATTTGGCTGTTTTATCTTCTGGTGCTGAAGAAAGTGAATGCTTAATTTTAATTAATTCATCCCCTACTTTATAAGTTACTCCCCGTCGTTTCATATCATAATAGAGCTTCCGTTTTCTTTGTGCTACTTCAGTGTTCTTTTTTGTTTCTTTAATTAATTTTTCTATATCGCCCATTTTAAGTTCTGGGGCTCTTTGTTGAACATAAAATAATTTATCTAACGGCGTTATAATCTTTCTGCCTAAAAATAACTCAGCAGGAGTTTTGCCCGTCGTATCATGTTTTGCGGTCCAAAGGGCGAAAGCTAATTCATTGACATAGTTATCCCAGCTTTTATGAAAGTTTTTAACATAACTACGGATAATTTTCACTATATTTCTGTTAACCCAATCCTCTATATTTGATTGCGGCCGATACGGGACTCCTATCCCATGGGTAGATCTTCCGTTTTGGAGCCGTGTTATAGTTGCTGCCATTTCTCCTGGTTCTCTTTGCATTAGTCAATCTCCCTTCTTCATTCTGGGGGTGGTCGTGCCCTCTCTTTTCTGGTCGGTGTTTTAAAAGTTTTTAAATGACGTATGCCCAGTTTTTGGCACATGTCTTCAAATATATTACTTACAAATTGAGGACCATTATCCGATATCACTTTTAGGGGCGCCCCGTATTTTAAAATATATTTATTTAAAATAGAATCAGTAACTAATTTCGCGGAGGCTCGTTTTAAGGGAACAATTTCGGTCCACTTACTAAAATGATCAACCATAACAAGGAGATACCGACTTTTATTTAACTGACTCTTCGAGAAAGGGCCCAATAAATCGATGCCAATTATTTCATTTGGAAATTCCGATTTAATGCTATTTAGAAACCCGGCCGGGCAGAAATTAATATAATTAACTGCTTGACATGTTGGGCAGGACTGGACATACGCCCTTTTTAACTTTTGCAGGTCAGGAAAATAAACTGCTTCGCGTACGCGTTGGATGGTTTTTCGAATACCAGCATGAGAAGATAAAGGGAGTCGTGCAACTCCTGCAGTATATTTAATCTAAGACTAGCTGGGATAACAGGTCGAAATTCGTTGTTGGAATTCGTAGTTTTTGTATAAAATAATAGACCATCTATTAGTTCGTAATGGGCCGCCCTATTTCTTATCGCCACAATATCTTGGTGGCTAAAATTTTCAGGATCTTTTAAATAATCACAAATATTTTTAAATTCCGGATCCTTACCCAGTTCGGTTATTACAGTTTCTCGGGAATGTATCGTATATGCTTGAGCATTGCCACCTTTACAGTATTACCTTCTTCATCTATTTTTATTCTGGATAAGGCATCTGCTACGATATTTTCCTTTCCGGGGGTGTGTTTGATTGCCAAATTATACTCTTGTAATTTGAGTGCCCATCTTATTAACCTTGGGGATAAGTTGTTCCCTGAGTATGATCTAGTTACCGCCGCATGAACAGAATACTGTCGCCCTTCCAAAATAGACTCGGAACTTTTGCACTGCTAACAGAACTGCAAGTGCCTCTCTCTCAGTCGCGGAATAATGTCTTTGTGTTTCATTTAAAGTTCGACTAAAAAATGCCACGGGCTGCTGATTTTGCGAAAGTACCGCTCCTACCGCATAATCCGAAGCATCCGCTGAAATTTCTATATTCTCATCGTTCTCAGGAAATTTCAAAACAGGGGCTTGCGTTAATGCTTGCTTTAATTTTTCGAAAGCACTATTAGCTTTGGCCGTCCACGAGAATCTTGCCTTTTTCCTTTTTAATTTTAACAATGGTTCAGCAATAGCTGCAAAGTCTTTTATATAGGACCTATAATATAAACAAAGTTCTAGAAAAGAAGACAACTTCTTCGCCGTATTTAGCGGCGGATACTTTTGCACAGCGATTATTTTTGATTCGTCTGTCTCAATTCCTTTCTGAGATATTTTGTAACCTAAGTATTTTAATTCAGGGGCTGCAAATTTGCACTTTTCGACATTAACTTTTAGATCGGCCTCATTTAATAAAGAAAACACCTGTCTTAAATCCTGTACATGTTGGTCGAGATTATCACTAGTAATAATGATATCGTGTAAATAGATAAATGTGTTCTTTCCTAGAACAGGACTTAGCACAATGTCCATACATCGCTGAAATGTTGCCGGTGCCCCTGAGAGGCCAAACGGCATATGCAAGACTGTATAAGAGCCAGACCTGGTTATAAAATCAGTCTTAGGCACATCTTCTGGTTTAACACCTATTTGAAAATAACCAGTCGTTAAGTCTAACGTAGTCATGTATTTCGCAGAAGTTATGTTCCTTAAAATTTGTTCAATAATAGGTAACGGATATATCGGATATTTAGTCATGGAGTTTAATTTACGATAGTCAATTGCAAAACGCCACCTTTTCGGATGTGTTACTGGATAGTCATTATTTTTCTTACATAACACAACCGGGCTAGCATAACTACTTGAGATGGGCGTTATGATCTTTTTACGTAACATATCTCTAATGTGCCACTCTATAATTTTTTTTTATTCTTATCGTACCGATACGGCTTGTGGCGAACTGGCAGTAAATCTCCTGTGTCGATACTATGGTTAGTAACTTAAGTAAATCCGGGAATATCACTAAATAACGAAGCAAATTCACTTACCACTTGGCGAATTTTTTGTTGCTCTCCCGTAGGCAGGTGGTTGAGATTTAACGTGGGTGGTTCTCTTTTTTCTTCCAGAAGTGGTTTCATGGTCAGCTGAAGGGACGCTTGGTTAAAATCCAGCGTTGCTTCTGCCTCTGAAAGAAAATCTATCCGTAGAATTACATGTGCTTGTAGATTTTTTACGATAAAAAACATGATCTTTACTTGCTCGTCCTTAATGCGAATATATAATGGTATTTTACCTATGCATTTGCATCTTTCTCCCTGCGCAGCTAACACTGTCGTATTATCCGAATTATATATTCTGTATCTACGGAAATACTTCCTAACAAAATCTTCTGCCACACAGGAACACTGCGCGTCTGTATCCAGGAGTGCGGTGGCTGGGATGTTGTTCACCAAAACTTCAATCTTTGGAAGAGTCAAATTTTTCACAATAACTGTATTTAACTTGAAGGAAGAGGGGTTTTTTGGCCTTCGGATTTCGGCTCCCTCCCGTCAGCAGAAATCCGTTTAAGTTTAAATTTTCTTTCTTCCTTTCCATGCCTTCCTTCTTTTTCCGCTGGTCTTCAGACTTTTTTTCTGGCTTACTATTGAACTGTCGACGTTCGCCGGTTGTTTTTGGATACTCAGGTTTCCTTGCCCACTGATTCGATTTGCTTCCGTAGCCGTGTTCTTGCCTTTGCTGTGGTCTTGGCGCACCAAATTGGTTTCGTTGCTCATATTGGCGTCTTCTTCCAATGTCCGCCGTTCTTCTACTCTCAAACTGGATTGCGAGCTCAAATAACTTTTTCAATGTCATCGGATTCCTTAATTCAATAAATTCTTGTACTTGGGGAAGTAACCTAGGCAAAATTACTTGGATTACCTTAGGATCCGGACGGTTTCCATACAAGAGTTTAAAGACGGGAATTTTTCTTAAAATAAAGGTGGGAAGATTTTCGATTCGTTGCTGGTATATGCTGAAGAGTTCAGCTAATTTTGCACGATTTCTTACGACGGGGAAGGCTTTTACTAAGACAGTCTTGAAATTTTCGTAAGTATAGGTGGGACTTCCGCTTGACCCAAGATTTTTCTGCCTATACATTTGAACCAATTAAGCGCTTGGCCCCTCAAAGCGCTGGTAGCTAAGGTGACTTTCTGGAACTCATGGACTGGATACAGCATGAAGTGGTCATCCAATTTTTCCAAAAAACGTGTTACCGGTGAGTATCCATTAAATGTTGCTTCTGGTTTCATCGATGCGCGCATGGTCTGGACGATGTACCCAAATCCTTCCAGGGCGGCAGCTGGCATTTCTGGATTCTGAGCCGCTGCTGCAGGCAGCACAGGTTCTTCTTGAAACTCGGCCATGGTTATTCTTCTTCGTCGGGCGCCACTTTCAGGACTTGTGTTCCTCTTAACTTGCTTTGGAAACATGAACTGTCCTGACTCGGAACAGGGAGCTTTTTCAAGCTATGTTCAATAAATTGTGAAGTAGACAATACACACAGGAAGGGTATACGAAACCCTTTATGTTTTCTTTCTTTACAGAGATTTCCGGAACTTCGGAATACAGAGATACTCCACTTGTGGTCTGAACGTAAGAATATAAAACTACTAACTAAAACTGTAACTAAAACTAACTTTGGATTAATATACAAGTGCCTAGCTTTAAGATTGGCAGTTATTTAACAAAATCCGTATGTAGTACAGAGAGCTGCTAAAACTACGATACGTTTTGAAGTTATCAAGAGGACTAAACCTCTTGCCTTGAAGGCAACCAGCAAACGAGTAAAACTACTATGGCAAGCGGCTTGCTTCCAAAAACTCCTTCCTCTCTCTTGCTTGGCAAAAAGCCACAACTTAAGTACTTGGCGTTAGCAAGATAAATTTGCATAAATAAGTTAAAGCTTTTAATTCTGGCCGGAAGTAGAAAATAAGAAGTGATAGTAAAGATTTAAAATAAAATAAATGTTAGTAAAACTTGGGATCCTTTCACCGTCTGGCTCGGGAAATTTTTTTACCATGGATATGGCATACTTCTCTTATATATCTGCCACTGTTCTAATAAATTACATTACTAACAAGTGTGAATCTGTAGTTATACAGGAATTATCTTGAATGTTTGCTTAATCTTAAACAAAAATTCATATTTATGTGCAAAAATAGAGCAAGTTTATCTTAAAAAGTTTTGCACGAATACATTTTTGTTTCTTGGTCCTTACGTGCTTTTCTGCATTTATCACTTAAGTTTATTGTGTACCTATGGTCGTCTTCATAAAGCGGGCCTCGACGTCTCTAGATGCCGCCAGCTGCGACCAGCTCGACAAGTCGGGTAAACAACAATTTTTTCACCAGATTAATGATATTGCTAATTCCCTAGATGTACAAATTTTCCATTAGCCACCGACCAGATATGATTTCTAAACACAATGGAAAATAAACGTATAGCTTAAAAAAATGATTTAAAAGAAAAAGTAGTAATGTGTTTAGAACGAATTAAGTAATCAGTTTCCGTAGGGTCGGCCGCCATGCAAAGGTCAAAGGTGAAACCTGTTCATAGCAACCGTAAAATGTGAAAGGTCAACCATCGTAAGAACAAGTATGAGGCAAAGAACGTCTATACAATACATATTCTTTGTGAGGGGCTATCAAAGAGTCTTTGTTACACACAGACCAGGAGCAGAATTCTCCCTCTTCAGTTTCGGTTTCCCCTATCAACCAGGAGGTAAACAGAGGAGAAACAAGCAAAGAAGGTCAATACATATTCTTTGAAACAAGTTCTAATATCGAACATGTGAGGAGCGTCCCACCCCATCCGCAGCCTATTTCCATGCGCAGACAAGTGTCTAGCCCCTCAGATGCTAGTTTCCTCCTGATTCCTCTCTGATCATTTGCGCAGATTCACGCGCAGCGTGTTTACTCCAAGGAGCTCGGCGTGGTCAAAGCTGATTTTTTTAAAACGCCACGCGTTTAGCACGTTACGAACTTGGCGCGCATTACTGAATGTAAATTAATTTCTTTCATTAGTTTTTCTGAAATAGTTTTCTTTTTAATTGGCATACATATTTATTTATTTGTTCAGATGTTTTATTATAAATCTATACATAAAGGAAGAATTCCTGATTTATTCATTTATTCACCTACAGATCATCGCCCAAAGCTATTAGAGATACAGATACCAAAACTTAGGAGCTTATTCCTTTTGTACCGAAGATGTCATTTAAGAAGCGATTTTTTAAGATTCGGCGGGCAAAACGTGTTTTTCATATAAGGAAGAAACAGATGTACATAAGATTCTTGCTTTAAAATGTATGGAATATGAATACCTAAAAACCAATTTCAAACGTTTTCAAAATTCGGTCCCGAAGAGGGGAAAACGTGTTCTTCACATATTCCTTCATAACTCAGATATCCATAAGACAAACTTATGAATTATTGCTGTAAAATGTAAGGAATGCGAATAAATGCTGACATCAACATGTATGGGGAGGGGGACTGATTGGCATAAAATACAAGTTTAATGTAGAAGTAAGCCTTATTAAAGGTACACACCAGGTATGTAAAGCTAGTTAGTATATAAAAAACTTAAGGTTTCTATTATTTAATGTTATTAATAATTAAAACCACAAAATAAAAATGTAGCATCATGTGGCAATTCACAAAACTGTAATGTGATTTTTGAAATTGTGATGAGATTGTTACAATGTTCAATTAGTTTTAAACAATAATAAAATGGCCGGTGCACAACACGTGGATGAACATGGGGTTGAATAATTAGAAAATAAAAAACTTGACAAATAGTGTTAAATAGTAAAAAATATTGCTTACTGTTCAAATTTGCGATTGACTCAGTTTCACCAAAATATATTTATCTACATTAAAACGTTTGATAATAATCTATTGACTGAACTGTATAAAAGTCAATGAATGATTGATTGTATGGACAATATTTGGTATTATTTGATTGGGAGGGAGGAAGACAGTAATGCAGGGAGGATGAACAAAAATAGACTTACTCATTAATCACTGAATATATCAGCCTATCACGAGAACCTGAGATAAAGGTTCAAAACCCTGTTCTGATCTTCTACATCTGTTCCTGATCATTTTAAGGATCAGAGTTGGAATTATCTTATTATTAAAGAGAAGTTCTGAAGAATGAGAGAGAGAGTATTATATAAATAAGAAAAAATATATCATCTGACACATATAAAACACTTACACGTAGTTGAAAGAAGATGTTTTAGATGATAAAAATGGACAAAAGGAATTGTAAATAGGTACTAATGACTATTGTTAAAATATATATTTTTCACTAGATGTGTTATGTTTCTTCAGTGGAATTATGTGTAAAATTTTTGTGATCCAAAATAGTTTTTAGAATTGTATTATTGTCTTTATTCTGTATTCTTCATTCATTAGAATTGTATTCATTCAATTGTATTATTGTCTGTCAGAATTGTATTATTGTCATGTTACTGTAGAAGTTTTTATCAGTTTCCTTTTCGTTTTGTATTTGAGAATCTTTTGGGTATTATATTTTTATTAGGTGGGATATCTCTATTATCAGTTGGGAAATGTATTTCTTGTGCATTTAACATATCAGCAGCTTCTAGTTGTTGTGGTGCTGATTTTAGAATCCTGTTTAACACATCACATCGTTTGTGAGATTTTAATGAATCTACTAATTCTAAATATATTTGTTTTAGTTCATTCTTTCTGTGTTCCAGTGAGAGGGTCTGTGATTTTTGTTTTGGCTACATAATTCAAAATTCATTTTCATCATCTATAATAAGTGGATAATTCATTATGTATTGTAGTTGTAGTATAAGTAGCAGTATTTCTAGTGTGCTGATGTAAGTAATGTATTTAATAAGTAGCAGTATTTCTAGTGTGCTGATGTAAGTAATGTATTTAATAAGTAGCAGTATTTCTAGTGTGCTTGCACATAATCCACCTAACTTATAAAGTATTTCTCCCGCCTTCTTGGTGGGGTGGTCTGCACACTGGGCGCATATTCCAGAGGTCCGCGGTTCGATTCCCGAAGGCATTGCTAATTTTTCAATCTCTCTTGCTTCCAATGTAAAATTCTAATGTCTGTACAGAGGCGACCGAACTAAAAGGGTGTTAGAGGATTGTTCTCCCCACCCAGGATTTGGCAATTAGGTCCCCTAAAAACCCCAGTCGCCCTTTAAAAGGGGGAGTATATAAAATATTTTTCCCACCTTCTTGGCATGCCTTCATAATGTGATGTGTATCCAGAGGTCCGAGATTTGATTCCCAGCGAAGGCGTTGCATATTATCCATCTTGCCTGCTTCCAAAAATATACCTAATGTCTCTACAAACTGATGAATCAATACAGCTGCATATATAATTAAGACACAATAACACGCCGAATAAATACTAATTCAGAAATCAAACAACAAAATATCATTATTTCCTATCTTGTTCATTTGCGGTTTTGCAGCTGAAGATGGTGGTTCGGTAAAACCATAGAAACTAGTCCTGTGAAAACTTTGTAAATATAACGCTGATTTTTGTTGTTTGATTTCTGAATTGGCTGCATATATATCAATGAATGCATATATTAGTATACTCAGTGCACTGTATGTGACATGTACAAGTTTTGTTACTTTCATGTATAGTGTATATTTCTGTATTATGTGTTGATGAAACAGACCATCCCTTCTCATTCTCTATTACTTATAAACATAGTGTTTCATTTGTTTTATGTCTGATTCTTAAATCCCAAATCTTACTTGTTAATTTACCTTTATTTGCTGTAATTAAGCGATTAATCATTTTATCTCTTACAAATCTCATAATACCATGTATAGTGGTATCCAATCTCTTAAAATTTTTTCCATGAAGATAAATATATTTTAATGTTCGGTGCATTCGTTCGATGTGCATATTTGTGTTAACACCACTGTGAAGTCTATAACAGTATGCCCGGCTATATGTATTTTGTAAATAATATGTTTCAAAGTAATTTGCAAATTCAATAGTGTCAGGATCTTCTTTAAGTAATTTTATTGCTGCTTCTGTCAGTGTATGAAAAGTATGAATGTCTTGTTCTTCTAAGAGAGATCTAATAATTTTATTTGTTTCTGCCTGTTTTTCAACACTATTGATTTCTTTTCAAAATTGTTTCTATAGGTTGTATCAATATGCCAGGCATAAAAAAAAAAAAAAAAAAAAAAGACGTTTCTGTAGTAAACCCATTTCAGACTTCCAAGCATTAAAAAAAGATTCAGCCATATCAGACATAAATATTTGTGGTTGTATTTGCCCAACTTTTCTTTAATACATGAAAAAAAGTGATAGCACTGGCTGATAACATAGATTATAAATTAAAAATGCACACGAGAATCCTTGGCGCAAATCATCTATTGCAAGTAAAGTTATGAGTTCAAATCTGTATGCATTCACCCCATGTGTACCATCAATACATACACAAGTCAGAGCTAAATTTTTTCAGTATCTCTCTTTGTGCTTCTGTCATCATTATCAAAACAAAATCATTTCCTTTTAGAAATGAATATTGTGTATGTACAATATTCACTCATGCTATGTATGATCCCTGGGTTTTATAAAATGAAATGCATGGATGCTGAGAATTTTGCATTTCAGCTTAGGCAGGCAGACGCCTTAATGAGAGCATTTTATTTATATGAAAGCTATATTGAGCTTTCAGACTTATTCGGCCTATGTCTCTTGTTATATTTGCGGAACCTACTAACAACAGCCTAAAATTTAATTCTTTACGGAAACAAAGATATGTTACAAAAAGCTCATTTTCCATTTGCACATTAAACGCTCATTTTCCATTTAATGGTATATGTAATAAAATCCACGAAGTAAGAGATGTCATTGCAGAGCACGATTTTGATATACTTTTAGTCCAAGAGACCAAATGATCCTAGGGCGAACTTCCAGAATCGGGAATTATGACATATACTCGACTGGCAGGGTGTCATATGGCAGATACGCAAGTGATGACACCTGTATCTATGTGAAACGTTCGATTAAGCATCACATGATACCTCCCCAGATTTGGAATATTTGGAAGCAACAATTATCAAATTTCTATACAAAATTCTCCCCGCTCTTGCTATTGTTTCGGCCTATCTTCCCCCACAAGGAGCTGCTCGTGGGAGGAATGCTTTTCCTGTCAGTGATTTAAATAAACTTTTAGCAATTTCAAATCACCTTATAATTAATTGCTGGTGATCTGAATTCACGCCATACCGCATGACAGCTGTTCTCAACCTTTTAACTAACGCATACTATCTTAACAAAAATTATTAAAAACCTTTAGTACCACCACTACATTTTACAATGATTAGTTGTCAATTTCTGAATGGATATTAAAAAAAAAAAAAAAAAAAGTTCTGAAGCTTACAGTTTTTATATTACGCCCAATGCGGCGTTTTTTTAACGTTTTGTGTGTCACCTTTATTTATTAAATATCGTTCTTTGCACTTAAACCATAAAAGTCATTTCAATAGCAATATCACAAATTATTAAAAAGAACATATCCTTAGTATTTCCGATACACAGTCTCACGTCCTAGAGATTAAAAAAATTTTTCTTTCGTACAGTGTTGCCATTGCTCGCTTTGAAATCATTGAGTTTGTTAATCAAAAATTCGTTTAAAGTGTTACAAAATATGAATTTTTTGGGTGTTGGGGTATTTAATTTTTGAATTTAATAGTTAAAAATACTTTGGTTCTTTGCGTACCACCGATTGAAAACCCCTGCCGCATGGTTTTATCCTAAAGGCCCGTTTCCACTGCTGCGTATGTATTGTGGTGCGTATGC
The DNA here is from genome assembly GCF_044657685.1 of Stegodyphus dumicola. Classification (NCBI taxonomy): domain Eukaryota; kingdom Metazoa; phylum Arthropoda; class Arachnida; order Araneae; family Eresidae; genus Stegodyphus; species Stegodyphus dumicola. The sequence continues at coordinate 180,160,177 of NC_140768.1, forward strand.
GTTTCTCCAATCAGCGAGCGAATCCACTTTGATTGACATCTGCAATCCGGTCGGTGTGCGGTGACGGAAGACATGCGGATGGAGTTCAACAATGTTCAACTTCTATCCGTATGTCTGCGGATACGTTGGGGTCACGTGGTAAAAAAGGAGCAATAACAAAGAAAGAGATTCTTTGGCAATAATGTGTAGTCACCAAAAATTAATGACGGCAGAAGAGCGATGAACGCTCGATTAGGAAAAGAACGTTTTGCAAAAAAATACTTATTTCTGAATTAACATTATAGCGAGAAATCTGCTTGCTGAAAAAGACAGCAATCAGCTGAATTTAGTTAAAAAAAAGATCAGAAAAACAAGATAACTGAAACTACAGTACTTGTTCGTTCAAGAAATTCAGTTGAAGAAAATCAGCGGCAAAAATTATAATTCCAAGTCCATGAAATAGCAAAATTTGTTCTGATAATCATTTCCTAGTTCTGCATATTCATTTAGCTTTAATGAAAATGAATGTCTCACTATATCAAACTGCTATAGCAAATTAGATATGATTAAAAGATTTGCTATTTTTTTCTTTTGAAACAGGTAAAACTAAAAACGTTAAGTCTAAATTAAATTTGATAGCCTTTTAAATACTCCAGTTCATTGAAGAGTATGTTAAATTTGTATTTCCCTTTATAAATATATCTTTTTGGCTAACATATATTTGTAAGCACATGAAATATATTTTTAGCAGCCCGTTTAACTTCAATTGGAACGCCCCTTTAAAAGATAATGTTTTTTGTAAAAAATGTACTTGAAGCTGAAGAACAAACTCTGGTGAATTTTTCAGACGATAGCACACTGAAATAGGACCAAAAAACTTAAGTTTTAAGAATTGATTTACTTAAGGATGTATATAAGCCAAATATGCATGCGACTCACGTGAAATCCTAGCTTAGCGGTAAAGTAGATGGTAATAATGTTCATCTTTTGGAGTCGTGAGTTCGAATCCCATACGCTTTTTGCGCCCTGTCAGCAACTTTCTTAGCTTTTTATTCCAATTTGATCTATATTCGTGTTTTATAATTTATTTCTATTATTATATGCATTAAATATATTGTTTTATTTATGCTCTTATTTTAAATTTTTCCCGCAAAAAGTTTAAAAATTGTATAATATTAATTTAAAGCATATCCTGTACATATATATTTGAATTTAACAAACATTCTCTATTCGTAAAAAGCAAATTTAAAGTTAATTAAATTTAAATGAAATTTAATGCAAACAAAGAAATGATTAATTATTGCTGCGAACTAATCTACAATATCATTTAAATTCTGAGAGCATATGTAAATCAAGTGCAAGTATCAAAATCCATGAATAGCATGTGAAAGATGTGATAGCAATATGCAAATATACAGATGGCAGTAGTATCGCTTAGAAAATGTATAAATGCGAAGGGCTTTAGCAGGGCTTTCATTTTTGTTCAAGTTATTCATGTGAAGAGGCTTTGATGTGATTATGGCCGCACGACGAGAATTAACAGACTTTGAACACGGAATGGTAGTTAGAGCTAGACGCATGGATTATTCCATTTCAGATATCGTTAGGGAATTCAACATTCCGAGATTCACAGTGTCAAGAGTGTGCCGAGAGTATCTAATTTCAGACATAACATCCCACCATGGACAGCGCAGTGGCCGACCACCTGCACTTAATGACCGTGACCAGCGACTCTGCATAGAGTTGTCAATGTTCACAGACAAGCAACACTGCGTCAAATAACCGCAGAAATCAATATGGGAAGTACGAGGGACATGTCCGATAGGACAGTGCGGCGAAATTTGCCTTCCTTGGACTATGCCAGCAGAAGACCGACTCGAGTGCCTTTACTGACAGCACGACATCGCCTGCAGCGACTCTCGTGGGCTCGTGAGCATATCGGCTGGTCCCTAAACGAATGGAAAACCGTGACTTGGTCAGATGAGTCACGATTTCAGTTGGTAAGAGCTGATGTTAGGGTTCGAGTGTGGCGCAGACCCCACGAAGCCATGGACCCAAGTTGTCAACAAGGCACTGTTCAAGCTGGTGGTGGTTCCATAATGGTCTGGGCTGTTTTTACATGGCATGGACTCGGTCCTCTGGTGCAACTGAACCGATCATTGACTGGAAATGGATACCTTCAGCTACTTGGAGATCACTTACAGCCATTCATGGACTTCACGTACTCAAACAACGATGGGATTTTTATGGATGACAATGCGCCATGTCACCGGGCCACAATTCTTCGCGATTGGTTAGAAAAACATTATGGATAATTCCAGCGAATGATCTGGCCACCTAGATCGCCCGCCATGAATCCCATCGAACATTTATGGGACATCATCGAGAGGTCAGTTCGTGTCCAAAACGTAGCACCGTCAACACTTTCACAATTATGGACGTCTATAGAGGCAGCATGGCTCAATATTCCTGCAGGGGACTTCCAACGACTTGTTGAGTCCATGCCACGTCGAGCTGCTGCACTTCGCCGGGCAAAATGAGGACCGACGAAATATTAGTAGGTAACCCATGACTTTTGTCACTTCAGTGTACAACCCTGTTAGAGAATCACTCGCAGTTCTTAATCTGGTTGCTTTTTATAATGTTCACTTTCGGCATGAAATTAAAATGATTCAGGAGTTAGATTCTGATTACTACCCTGTTTTGATACTCTGTAATCGATACAAAATGTTCCATGGCCATTCATCCTGAACCTCAACTCGCGCAAAAAACCGCAGCGCAAAAGCTTGTCGACTATCGAGATCGGCTGGTAAGAGCTGCTGCACTAACATAAGTAAACACTGGAATTTTGAAACTCACTTTCTCGACATAATTTGACAAACATATAAGCCAATTCAAGATGTATATAAGACGCAAAATGAACCCTATTTTTGGTGCCTAGAATATATTTATTTTAAGAATAAAAGTATGAAACGAAAAAATAAATCTCTAATTTTCATTTGACAATGCTGAAAAACTCATTAGTGGTGATGATATTCAAAATGGAAGCTTTAGTGCAAAAAAAATTCATTATTAGCTAGAACACGAAACACCTCCATCGGTAATCGTTGCTTAGAGACACTTTTAAACCGAATTTTCTAAAAAAAAAAAAAAAAAAAAAAAGGCACCTCACCGTTTAAATATCACAAAGTAGATGAAGCGTTTTAATGACAGTGTTGCTTGTGCGATAAAAAAGCACAAATATTTGACATTTGTCCAAGTCAATAACCAAGCAGAGTCAATAATGGAATGGAAGAAAATATTCGTGCTATTTTAACCTTGAATCTTCAGCAAGTCCATGCGTCATGCTAACAATACAAGAAAGCAAAATGGTGTGTGTTGCACAAGCATTTTTAGTTCAAATATTGCAAATTTGAGAAAGCATAGGCATTAAAAACTACCGAAAAGAAAATAAGTGAAATTTAGCATAGATCCGCAAGTGTGTGATTTCGCGGGTAGACTCGTGATCCGTGATGAAACGACGTTTCACGTACGTACATGTTTCATGTGGCAAACTGAACAAGTATAATTTGATAGTTGGTTCACGGAAAACTCACTAGTTACATAAGGAACATATAACACAATTCTCTGGAGATAAATATTTTCTCTGCCTTAGCAAAATGCGATGTGTTTAGATCCTTTTCCTTTGCACAACCTTGTAATTTATTGCTTGGGATTGCTTGAAAAGGAAGATTTTCCCATGCCTAACTTCTCAACAAGACTTAATAGCAAGTAAAGCAGCGTCTCAATTTATCAAGCTGTGTTATCGCTTGTAGGGCGTTTTGCCTTTATTTTCCTTTCTAGTTTTGGCAGTTCCCACCATTATCTACATTAGTTCACGTATTAAGCACAGTTCTTAACAGAAATCTTTTAGCATCTGTAGCTTACATTTCACTATTATTTAGTAGTCCTTATTAGTCCAAAGGGGCAGTTTTCCCAAAAGGATTATTAATTTGCTTTAGGCATTTTGCGTTGGTTCACTATAAATGTCGGTTCAATTTTCAAATTGTTCCCACCAAATATTAGAGCCATTTATTATATTTAAAGAAATTCAGTAATGAAGAATCTGCAAAAATGTATGTATGTTTTTCGCATTGTAATAAAACAACGAAATCTAAGGCCATAAAATTTTGAATAACGTAATCTTCCACCGAATATGGGCCTCTGGAAACCGTAATTTGGAATTTGAAATTTGTTTTATTATTGATTTCATATTTAACGAATTTTTGATTAACAAACTCAACGATTTCAAACGGTTGGGTGTTGAGTTGTAGAATGGGGGGGGAGAATAAGAAGCTAAGTTCAGGGTCAGACTCAACGGGTTTGTTCATACAAATTGATGCGGAAGAAGAAGAAAATATCGGAACAGATTCGTCAGCTATGGGAAGTGGAAAGTTTAGGAATTTCTGATTTCACGTCGGAAAGGAGTGAAGGCGATCGGCGAATAATTAAACAGTTTTGAAGATGATTTGAAATACGCAGACGAAAGGTATGACGTTTGTTGTGTAATAGGAGTTCAAAGCATTTGGAAAATGATTTTGGTTCAGTGAAAAGGCAGTTCGAAAGAGTGCAGCGAGAGTTAAAAAATAACAGCTTTGTGAGAGAACAGTTTATGAAAATAATTAAATTTCAGACACAAAATAACATTTTTCAAGAATGTGAGGATATGAGAGAGGGATATTTTTATGCAATTTCGAGCAGTGGTCCGTAAAAATAAAAAGAGCACTCAAGTTCGAATGGTATGTAATGGCAGCATTTGCGAAAGAGGACTTGTGGCTTCAGAATGGGTTGTGTGAAGAAAGTATGTTTGAGAGAGATAGTAAGTTGAAAGTGTTAGGCTTGGTGTGGAACTTGGAAGAGGATGTTATGAGAGTAGACGTTACAGCACTGTTGAGTAGTTTAGAATCGCTGAGAAATAATAAAAGATAAGTGTTAAGTACAGCAGCTAAGGTGTTTGACCCAGTCGGATTTATTTCTCCATTTGTGGCGCGAATTAAGAGACTTATGCAGGAAATATGGGGGAGAAGTTTGGAGTGGGATTCAGAGTTGCCAGTAGAGTTAAGGTACAAATGGATAAAATTGTGCATTGAAGTTAAGGAATTAAGCTCGTTGAAAATAGAGAGGTACTACCTTTCAGAAGTTGTAAATAAAGGTCATGCGTTCGAAGTTCATATTTTCTGTGATGCGTCAGTGATGGCATATGGAGAGGTGGCATATTTTAGATATAAAAATGAGAGAGGAGAGGTATGTACGTTGTTCATAATATCAGAGAGTAGGATAGCGCCGTTAAAAAGTCGTCCCTCCCGTAGGAGCCGTAGTTGCAGCTAGGTTAGGGAAATATTTATTTAAAGTGGTTTAGGATTTCGTAGGTAGGTTAGTTCTGTGGACGGACTCAGAAATTTGCTTGGGGTGGATAAAGGAGTCAGAGCGTGAGTGGAAGCAGTTCGTGTCGAATAGGGTTTTTAAAATACAGGACTGCTCTTCGCCTGGTAAGTAGAAATATTGGCCAGAGTCGGAAAACCCAGCAGATATGTTAACTCGAGATGAAACAGCAAATGCATTGGTGAAAGATAATAATTGGTGTCATGGTCCATCATGGTTGAAAAATTCTGAAGACCAATGGCCTGAGCAAACGTTTAAAGTACAAACTGATACTCAAAATTTGGAACGTTCGAGCACTTACGTTCAGGTGACTGTTCCAGAAAGAGAAACTGTTTTAGACATTACTAAATTAAGCAGTCTGAAAAAATTGTTGAGTGTTACAGCTCGGGTAAAGCGGTATGTTGCCAAGCTAAGAAAACGTACCTGTGAAGAAGGTCCTTTTACTATTTTGTTAGGACGCAGCCCGGTCCACCTTGTAAAATAAAGTTTGCCCTATGACCATATACGAGCTACATTGAATATCCAAGAAGCTGAGGAATACTGGATAAAACAAGTACAGAGAGAGAATTATTTTTCTGATATTCAACAACTAGAGAGGCGTAATCTAATAACACCTGATTCGAAGCTTTACAGTTAAGCACCATATCTGGACAGTAGAGCTATTTTGCGTGTCAGAGGTCGTCTGGCATAAGCAGAATTAATAGATGACGAAAAACATCCTATTATATTGCCAAAGTTCTCCAAACTAGTGATATTTAGTGAACACATAAAAGTATTCCATTCAAGAGTTATGGCAACATTGTCCAAAGTCAGGAATAAATTTTGGAAACCTAAAGGAAGACAAGTAGTAAAGAAAATTATTAACACTTGCCTGGTGCGTAAAAGGTTTGCAGTGAAGCCCGCCAAACAGCTAACAGATCAGTTACCAAGAGATCGTGTAGTCCAAAGTAATCCTTTCACAGTAGTAGGTATTGAATTAACTGGAGCGGTTATTGTCAAGGAAAAGGCGGAGATACACAAAAAAGTGTACATAGCCTTATTTACATGCACCGTTACTCGTACTGTACACATTGAAGTAGTTTCAGATATGTCAGCAAAAAGTTTCATTTTTTCATGACGACGTTTTTTAGCTAGAAAGAAAAGGGAGCTGCGAGGTGATTTATTTAGAGCAGCCTAGTGTAAGAGATTTTTTGACATCTGAAGGAATAACATGGAAATTTATACCTGAGCGTCAACAGGGTGGGGAGGATTTGGGGAGCGTTTGATGAGAAGCATCAAAGAACCTCTGAAGAAAATCTTAGGGAGACCATTACCGATTCTCGAAGAGTTCTCTACAATATTAACAGAACTTGAGTATGTGCTAAACAATAGGCACCAATAAGCGTATGTTAAATACGAGAGCAACGAGCTGGATGAACCACGCTTTCTTTTACTGCCAGGACGTGATACATTTAACTTTTCCGAGTATTTTTTGGAAATTTTTAACAAGGTGTCAGACAAGGAGACAATTTGCTAAAATTCAACTGAGCGTAACTTTAAGACTGGAGACGTTGTGTTGGTAGAAGGGCCAAAACAATCGAAGCTACTGTGGAATATGGGTGTAGTTGAAGAAGTAATTGTGGGACGAAATGAACATATTCCAGCGTGTATCGTTCGCGCACCAAAAGAAGAGCTATTCAGCTTCTATATCCTTTTGAAATAGAAAGTACAGGTGAGGAGTCATGTAAAGACAGTTATAGAGGGCGCTGCACGGCCCACAGGTATAGCTAATTAAAAAGTTTTTGTAGAGAAATAGAGTGAAGAGAGAGGTTGAGTTTGTGGTATTAAACTAGCTGTTCATGTACTTCTAAATATGTATATACTTGTAAATATATTTTGATTCATAAAGTACAATTAAAAGAAATTAAGTGTTTTTATTTACCGCAACATGACATCAAGAACCACCGGTGTGAGTATGGAAATTAGCATGATTTCTTGTACACCCTTTAAAAGAGGAAGTATATAAGGTATTTTCTCCCTCTTTCCGACATGCCTTCCTAGTGTAATTGGAAACATACCAACATACTCGACGCGTGTGCGAGAGCTTCAAGGTCGAGCCCCGGCGAGAGTATTACACATTTTTCAAATCTCCTACTTCCAAAAAACTTAATTAACTGCTCATGTATATCGATGATATTAAACATAACAAAATAATTAATTTTGTTAATTATTTAATTAATGTGTAGAGTTGCGCGCCTCCAACTTGCACGCAACCAAGAGGTGACTGTTGAAACTTCATAAATGACAGTCTTGCTAAGGGTTTAAGTCCCTTTTTATTCAACGTAATAAATTACAAGTGCGTGCTCTTGACGCTCACAAACTACGCCAACTCGGCGGTAAAATAAAAATAAGAACCTGAAAAGAAACTAATAACAAGACTCTAACTACGAGGCTCTCTAAAAGTAACTACCCTCACCGCGTTTTACAATACCGCTGCTAATTCAGTAAACTTTGAATATCACGTTGAACAATTAACAATTCTCCTAGGCAAGCACACAGGCCGAAACGCGGGGTTCTTCAATTTCTGGCTAACTACCTCCGCGCTCGTGAAGTAAGAACAGCACATCTCGAACTCGTTTCCTTTCTATTTAACTCAGAATACTTCCGCTGATAATTTGAATCCTTGCGCGTTCAACTAAAATTTACATACTCTGGCATTGGCAGTTCTAGGGGAAAGTAAGGCTTGACAGGAAAGATAGTTTAAACATAAAATAAATGTTAGTTAAAATAAATATAAACCCTACATTTGCCGCTGCCAGAATTTGGAAAACTTGGAAGCAGGTCCTACAAACGACCTGTTGTAAGTTTCTATAATTCTGAACTAACTCTCGAGAGCCTCGTTCACACAAAAACAAATCTTATGTAACAACTTGTATACTAAATTTCTGTTGATACTTATAAATCTCTCTTCTTACGGCAACTTTTCCTGGCTTCATCAATCAATCTTGTTCTGGAAGGAATAAGTATCAGTATCTTTCTAAATACATTATAATTTACACTTTCTTGACGCTGAATAAATTTTTGTTTTTAAACGATTCGTTTTCCTTAGTTATTGCTTAATTCACATTCATTCAATTTTTCAAGCATTAATTTAACTTTACCCTGGCTCTCCACCATGTGTGGTGTCACACGGGAATATTCGTGTTTTAGTCTTACAACAATTCCCCTAACCACCATGATTTGTTAGAATTCAACGACCAAATAGACACACCTTACTCGACATTCTACAACTCGATGAGCTACTTTAACATTCTTAAAAATTCAAGTGTAGGTGGAGAACCCTACAAAACACATTCATTCTAACTTCCCCCTCATTCATCTTTAAACATGCAGGCTTTCGCTCTAAAGCATGACTTTATCTACAGTTTAATACTTAAATTTTGAATTCATTGCTTTTGAGCATTTTACTTTTAGAATCTAAAATTTTATGCTTCTAGACTAAATTCTACTTTTACATAACATTCAAGTATTTACGTACATTTACAAAATTTTAATACATCTGATTTTTACAATTTACCATAAAATGAATAAGAGAAAAATAAATTTTTACTTTACTCATTCTTCGCCAAGCTGGCGGCACTGAAACTAAAATTCTTATTAATACAAGAATACGAAGTTATTTTTATCTTCTGCCAAATTTTGGCTTTAACATAACAGAATTAGTCTTTCGACCAACAGAAAATGTTTGTTTTTAGCTTTTATAGTTAAAGAAAATAATACTTTTGCCTTAGCTAAATAAAGATAAACAAAACTAAGTCTCAACCGAGACGTATTGATTTTCGTCAAAACATAGAACTTTGTACTTATGCATAACATTTCGGAACAAAAGAGAAAAAAAAAATTATAGAAGATTTTAACTTATCTTTGAGTTTTCGATGATTGAAACTCCGTCATTCTTTTCTGGCAATATTGTTTCCAAGTTATAGGTTTCATAGACGTCAATCTTCTCCTTACTGACCTTCGAGTGTCGTCCACATTAGTTTTTCTTTTGCGTCCTCTGCATGCTGGCCTCTTGGCGGAGTAATCGTCGGGTTGTTGTCGTTTCCGTTTTTCCATTGGACGGCTGGTCTTGACGTCCTCCGGTCAGGAGTCCTTCTTTAATTTCTTCTGTTGTTCCTGGTATTTTCGTTCCTCCTGTTGCCGTTTCAGTTTCCGGAACCGCGGCCTTGCTGGCACCTGACTCTCTGGCCCTGGGAGCGTTCTCCTTGATGTATAATTTCTCCTGCGATACGTTGTAGGTGGTGTTTTCCTCTTTACCACGGTTTCTTTACGCGGTGCATCTGCATTCTTGTTTTTCTTAAATGCTGGAGTTTGAAAGTTTTTATTTTTTCTTTTTGGTACCGTCGTCCGGGTTGTAGAAGGGCTAGGTCTCTCTTCAGTTCTCTGCTTCTTGGGTGGTGGAACAGTTGTTGTTATTTCTGGACCTTCTACTTCGTTTAGACTTGAGTCCTGCAAGAAAATTTAAGGATTTTAAAATCATTTGGATTGTAGTATTTTTTCACCTGGTCGGGACTTGCTTTACAGATCTCCCCTCTCTCGTTCTTAAGGTATATAATACGACTCCTTTGATTTCCTGAATTACATAGGGGCCTTCAAATTTTGGAGCTAGCTTTGCCGTAAAACTGTCTGGGGCACTTGATAAAGAAAATTTCCGCTTCAATACTTTATCCCCAACTTTAAAGTCTGCTTCACGGCGTTTTCTATCATAATACGCTTTTTGCTTATTTCTTGCCGTATCCGAGCTTTTAAGCGCCCGGTCAATAAGTGTTTGCACATCTTTCTGTTTAAACTCTTGCTCTCTTTGTTGCACAAAGAATAATTTATCTAAAGGCGTAATTAACTTCCGTCCTAAAAATAATTCTGCTGGAGTTTTCCCCGTAGTATCATGATTTGCTGTTCTTAAAGCATAAGCTAATTCATTTATGTACCCATCCCAGCCCTTGTGATGTGTGCTAACATAACTTCGAATTATTTTTACAATGTTTTTATTAACTCTTTCTGCTATGTTTGCCTGTGGTCTATACGGAACCATTTTGATATGGCGTATGCCAAGTCCAGTGCATATGTTTTCAAATATTTGACTAATGAATTGTTTTCCGTTATCGCTAATGACTTTTATCGGTGCACCGTATTTTAAAATGTATCTGTGTAAGAATGCATCTGCGACTGTTTTGGCTGACGCTCGTTTAAGTGGAACAATTTCTGTCCATTTTGAAAAATGATCTACAATTACTAAAAGAAAACAATTTTTATTTAACTCGCTCTGGGGGAAGGGACCAAGAACATCTATGCCTAAAATTTCATTCGGAACTGTAGCGCGAATGCTATTTAAGTACCCTGCCGGGCTGTAATTAATATCATTTATTAACTGACATTGATTGCAGGACCTGACATACGCAGTTACTATTTTGTATAATTGCGGGAAATATACCGCCTCGCGTACCCTTTTTAAAGTCTTTCTGACCCCTAAATGACCCGCTGTTTTCGCGTCGTGTAATTCCTTCAAAATGCTTCATCGAAGCGAGGCTGGGATGACTGGTTTGTACTCGAGATTTTCGTTTGTTGTTTTCGTATAAAATTAATTATCTATCATTTCATAGTTTTCTGCTCTATTTCTTATCGCATCGATATCTGTGTGCTCGGGCTTTCGGGGTCTTTCAAATATACATAGATACTTCCAAATTCAGGATCAGCTTTCAGTTCAGCAATAATTGTATCTCTAGAATCTAAAATTTTTGAAGTCAACACAGCGCATTTAAGTTCATTGCCTTCATCGTCCAGTTTTATACGAGAAAGTGCGTCAGCTACATTGTTTTCCTTACCCGGTTTATATTTGATTATTAGATTATATTCTTGGAGTTTTAAAGCCCATCTTATTAACCTGGGCCTTAGGTTTTTCCCCGAGTAAAGTCTACCAACAGCCGCATGATCCGAAAAGACTGTTACTGGCGCTTTGCCGAAATAAACTCGAAATTTGTGCACAGCCATTAATACGGCTAATGTTTCTCTCTCTCTAGCTGTATAATTCCTTTGTGTCTGATTCAACGTTTTACTAAAAAATGCCAGAGGATGGCTATTTTGCATAAGAACCGCACCCACCGCATAGTCTGACGCATCTGCTGCAATTTCCAGGTTTTCGTCCCCCTCCAGGAATTTTAAAACAGGGGCATTGATGAGCGCTTCTTTTAATCTTTCAAATAGTGTATTTGCTTCCGCTGTCCACGTAAATTTACCTCTCTTTCTTTTGATTACTAAGAGTGGTTCAACAATATCAGCGAAATCTTTTATGAAAGACCGATAGTAAGAACATAACCCAAGGAAAGAAGAAAGTTTCTTGGCGGTGTTGGGCGGTGGGAAATTCTTGATTGCTTTTATTTTTGAATCTTGCGTTTCTATGCTCTTTTGCGAAATTTTATAACCGAGATATTTAAATTCTTTAGTTGCGAACTTGCATTTTGAGGCGTTAATTGTAAGACCGGCCTCTTTTAATAATTTAAAAACTTCTTAGAGATGATTAATGTGTTGTTCCAACGTACTACTCGTTATAATTATATCATCTAGATAAATTAAAGTTGATTTTCCTAGGACAGGCTTTAGAACAATGTCCATAGCTCTCTGGAATGTTGATGGGGCCCCACACAACCCAAAGGGCATGCGTAAAAATGTATAAGTGCCCGATTTTGTTATAAACGCGGTTTTATGTATGTCTTCGGGTCTCATAGCTATTTGATAGTAGCCAGACGTTAAGTCCAAAGTAGACATGTATCTTGTCGATTTGATCTGTCTAATAATTTCCTCTATAACCGGCAAAGGGTAAACTGGGAATTTAGTAATACTATTTAGTTTTCTGTAATCGATAGCAAACGTCCAAGCCCTTTTATCCGAAGGAGGAATCTCGTTCTTTTTCCTACATAGTACGACTGGACTCGCGTATTTACTATTTATGGGCGTTATTATTTTATTCTTTAACATCTTCTGTATATGTTCTTCGCTGATTACGTCTTTTTGTTTATCGTAACGATAAGGTTTAGTTCTACAAGGTTTTTCGGCAGTTAATTGTATCTTATGCGTAACTATTTGACAACTACCCGGCTTTTCTGAAAACAAGTTAGAAAAATTACTCACCACTTGCTGGATGGCTTGACTTTCATGGTCATTCAGATGGCTAAGGTGCACTTGCGGTTTCTCCACAGGTTCCACCACCCTCTGGTCCATCTCCAGCACCACGGAACTGTCTTGAAAATTCAGCTTGGCCCTCGCGGCCCTTAAAAAGTCCATACCTAAAATAAGAGGATTTTGCAGATTCTTCACTACAAAAATTAATACTTTGAGGCTTTCCTCTTTTACCTGTATGTTTAATGATAATTTCCCGATGCAGTGACATGTTTTTCCTCGCGGCGCTATAATTTCCGTATTTTTGGTTTTAAATAATCGTACCCTATAAAAATTCGTTTTGAAGAAATTTTCGCTCATAAAATTTCCTTCTGCTCCTGCTCCTGTATCGATGAGGGCTTCTACTGGTACATCGCCAACCAGGACTTGTATAATTGGTAGATGTGAGTTTTTTACGATGACCATATTTAAATGTCTTTTTGAGGGTTTTTTTAAAACTTCCGGGGTCTGGAACCTCGCTTTCACAGGCCCCTCTACTCATTTAAAGCTTTCCTTTCAATTTGTGCCTTCTGGGTACGCGGATGTTTATTTTCGAATTTTCTTTTTGGGCCTTGACCTTCGAGGTTCGATGAGTTAGCTTGATAGCTCTTTCCCCATAAGAGCGATTTGCATTTCTGGTTTCCTCATTTGAAGATTTCCTTCGGGTACTTTGAGAAAACGTTGCCCCTCTAGCTTTTTTCGCTATTCTGCGATTTTGAAACTTCACCGCCAATTCGAAGAGCTCCTGCAATGTGCTTGGGTATCTAATTTCGAAGTAGTCTTGAACAGCGGGTAACAATCTTGGTAAGATTATTTCAATAATCTCCGCGTCGGGTTTCTTCCCATACAGCATATCCGTCAGCTTAATTTTTCGTAGAATAAAGTCCGTCAACTCTTCTATATCCCGTTGATAGAAACTATATAGTTCGGCTTCCAGCCTTGCTCGATCTTTCGCTATGGGGAAGGCCTTTACTAACGATTTTTTGAAATTTTCAAATGTATATGTCTGGCTTCCAAATTCCCCTAATAAAAATTTGCCTATATTCTTCCACCATAGCGCGGCCTGTCCTCTTAGTGCGGATGTGGCGATGGCAAATTTTGTCTTTCAGGCACAGGGTAGAGCTGGAAGTGATTGTCTAGGCCTTCTAGAAATATCGCCACCGAATTTTTTCCGTCGAAATTGACGTTTGGCTTAATTGACGCTCTCATCGTCTGGACCAGGTATCCAAGTCCTTCCAATTGGCTTGCCATTTCTTGTTGTTGTCCAGCAACTTCCATCCAATTTTCGGCCATTTCAGTTCGACAAGTGTTCGAGCGCCAATGTAAAGTTGCGTGCTTCCAACCTGCACGCAACAATAGTGGTGACTGCTAAGAACTTGAAAGTAGACGAAAGTCTTGAGAAGGGTTTAAATCCCTTTTTATTCAACTTTAGAAATTACAAGTGCGTGCTCTTGACGCTCACAAACTACGCCAACTCCGCGGTAAAATAAAAATAAGAACCTGAAAAGAAACTAATAACAAGACTCTAACTACGAGGCTCTCTAAATGTAACTACCCTCACCGCGTTTTACAATACCGCTGCTAATTCAGTAAACTTTGGACTATCACGTTGAACAATTAACAATTCTCCTAGGCAAGCACACAGGCCGAAACGCGGGGTTCTTCAATTTCTGGCTAACTACCTCCGCGCTCGTGAAGTAAGAACAGCACATCTCGAACTCGTTTCCTTTCTGTTTAACTCAGAATACTTCCGCTGATAATTTGAATCCTTGCGCGTTCAGCTAAAATTTACATACTCTGGCATTGGCAGTTCCAGGGGAAAGTAAGGCTTGACAGGAAAGATAGTTTAAACTAAAAATAAATGTTAGTTAAAATAAATATAAACCCTACAAATGTAACAAAATAAAAAAGAACAATGATATAAAAATTATTAATAATAGTATTATTGAAATGTTTAATAAAAGAAAATTATTCAATTTCAGCTATTAAATTTACGCATTGCGATTGAAACATTTCTCAAAATACAATAGTACTAATTCAATAATACCTAAGCTCTAATTCAGTAATATCCAGTCTTTTTTCTTTTTTGGGCTGCACTCAATAAAAAGAGGTGGTCCTGGGGTAGCACAAAAAGTGTATAATGCACAGGGATGATTCAAAAATAGCGGAAAAAATACAAATTTAGTAATTCAAGAAATTATAGATAGCAGCTTGATACAATTCCTGCAGAAATGCGCAAAAAGACATGCGATTTTTTTAACAATGAAAGAAGTTATTGCCAAAATAGTTAGAAATTTCGGACTTTTTAAAAAAACCCAAAGGGGCGTTAGCCCAGAAGCTCTATTAATCTCGAAACGGCATTTTGCATCGAATCACAATAAACGGCTGTATCACTTTCAAATTGTTGCCACCAAATATGATCGTCCTGTATTATATTTAAAGAAGTTAATGAAGTGTCAGAATGAATGTGTGTATATTTCTCGCATTGTGAAAAAACAATGAGCCATCAAATTTTGAATTACGTTGTATGATTTTCCCTGCGTGTAATTTGGATATAATCCAGCTCCCTTAAAAGTCCTCCTGAGGAGCATTCTTTCCTTTCCATTTAGTTCCCAATGACGGAGCATAACTCCTCCCGAATATGTGCACCTGGAAGCTCGAATTTGAAATTTGGAATTGTTTTATAGGGTGTTTCATAATTTTAAAACTTTAACGAATATTTTATTGAGAATGTCAAATATTTCAAAAGGAGCAGTGGCAACACACTGTACGATATAAAATACACTGGTTATCATAAATTAAGGAAAAATCACAAAAATAGCGATAACTCCCTCAAAAATAAGCTCAAAAATAAGCCTCGTGTAAAATTTGAATATGTTGCCAAGTAAGAGTAGCTGAGTAAAACTGCGATATGCAAATTAGTGGCGCTGCTTTCGGAATACGTCATCTGCGAGGAGCATAAAAGTCCATGTTTGAGAGCAAGCCTGCATATTTCACTGTGACAGTGACATCAGAAATCTGAGATAGCCAATTCGTAACAATACCTCCAGGCATCATTTGCCTGCAGAACTGCGATGGAGAGCCATTGGGAGACTAGAGGCAGGACAAAGTCAAACAGAAGTGGCCAGATGGCTAAATGTGAGTCCTTTTGTGGTTCATAGACTTTGGGGGCAATTTCAAACCACAGATTCGGCATCTAGGAGGTTCAGCCAAGGACGGCCAACTGTTACGACGAGCGCCGATGACCGATATTTGACATTATGTGCACGCAGGAATAGAACCGCTACTCCGACTCTTCATAGATCCTCCCTTGCTGCAGCCACCGGAAGGTTCGTGTCAACGTCAACTGTGCATAAAAGGCTTCATGAAGGTGGTCTGTATGTGAGGCGACCAGCCATTTGTGTGCCGCTCACGTCACGCCATAGGAGGGACCGTTTACAGTGGGCACGACAACATGTCCAGCAGACGCCTGATCAATGGAGGGCGGTTCTCTTTACGGATGAGTCCAGGTTTAGTCTAGAAAGCGATAGTAGGCGTTATTTGATATGGAGAGAACCTGGAACCCGTTATCATCCGTCAAACATCCGTGAATGAGATGCATACGGAAGAGGCAGTGTCTGTGTTTGGGGTGGCATCTCTTTGGGTGGACGCACAGACCTCCATGTCTTTCCAAGGGGAACCGTGAATGCTCAGATTTATAGAGATGACATCCTTGATGTTTATGTGCACCCATATGCCGGGGCAATAGGTGATGCTTTCCTGTTACAGGACGACAACACAAGACCACACAGGGCTCGCATCGTAGATGATTATCTTCAACAGGAAACAATTATGCGCGTGGAGTGGCCAGCTCGATCCCCGGACTTGAATCCTATCGAGCACGTTTGGGATGCTTTAGGGAGACTTTTAACTGCTCTCAATCCGCCCCCCTGAGACCCTTGTCGCGCTTCAACTGCTTTTCAAGAGCAATGGCTCTCGCTTATGATAGACCGCGTAATTGAAAGCATCAGACATCGCTGTATGTGCTGTAGTGCTCCTAGAGGCGATCATATTCCATATTGAAGGTACTTTTCCTATAGCAAACTGACACCTTCGATTTGTTCATTTTATACATGTGCTAATTTCTATACTACCATATTTGTCTGATAATTTCTTTTTACGTTATTTAATACCTTACTATGTGTTGTATACTGTGGGTAAGTTTCAGTAAATTCTACATGTAACTTTTTCAGTAATCGTGATTTTTGTGATTTTTCCTTAATTTATGATAACCAGTGCATTTTCAGCTCCAGCGTGCGAGAATGTCTATCGAAAATTCTAAAAAAATGCTGTTTTTAAATATTTTTAGCCCAAATGTTCTCGAAGTGTGCATGAGCGTGTAAATGGGAAAACAAAACGGCTCTTTGTGAGTAATATAAAATCTAAAAACTTTCAGTTTTTTTTTTTTTTTTTTTTTCAAGTCCAAAGGGATTTGAGTACCGAAGGACTATTACTTTCGTTTTGGCATTTTGCGTCGGTGTCCTATAAATGTCGGTTCACTTTTCAAACTGTTGCCACAAAATGTTAGAGATCTGCATTATATTTGAAGACATTAAACAATGAAAAATCTGCATAAATGTATGTATATTTCTCGCATTGGAATAAAACAACGGTATCTAGAGCCATCCAGTTTTGAATGACGTAATTCTACTGCGAATATGGGCATCTGAAATCCCAAATTTGAAATTTGGAATTAGTTTTATTATCGATTTCATATTTTGTAAAACTTTAATGAAATTTCGAGTAATAATATCAACGATTTAAAAGCGAGCAATACCAACACTGTACGGGGGAATAAAAAACCTTTTTATCTCCAGCGCGACGAACTGTGTATCGGAAATTCTAAAGATATGTGTCATGCACATACTCGGTAATGGGATGCTACCGACCAAGCCTGCCGGAAGAACAGTTAAGCCAACGACTTATAGCTGAAAGGAGAGAGGAGAAAATCTGGCAACGAGAAGAAGCGTGCTTGATGCGAGAAGGACGGCATGCTCGTGGGAAAAAACAGCTTATATGAAAGGAGAGGGGAAAATGTCTGGCAACGAGAAGAGGAAACGTGCTTGATGCGAGAAGGACGGCATGCTCATGAGAAAAAATTTGAAATTAGTTTGGCTGTATTCCGAGAGTGGAGTTTCTCTTTTTTGTTAAGAACTGAAAGAAGCAATGTATTACTTGTGCGTTTGACGTAAATGTGAATAAAACCAATACTTTGTGAAAAGTTAATGTGTATTTACAAAATTAAAATATAGCTCATGTTATTGTTAAACCTGCATAAGTGTCCCAGTTTATTTCCTGCAGATAGAGTTGACTAATAACATTCGTAAGTGGATGGAAAATAACCGACAAAGATAAATTGGTCCAAGGATCGTTTATGACAATATGCTCATTTTAAAATTATTTTGCTACATTGCTATTGAACTAAATTTTATGGTTTAAGTGCAAAGAACATGATATTTAACAAATAAAGGTAACACAGAAAACGTTAAAAAAACTCCCTGTTTGGACGTAATTTAAAATCTGAAACATTTCAGATTCCCCCCCCCCACTTTATGTGTATCAGAGCAGCTAGAATTATAGAATTACAAATATTCAGTGTGATGGCTGTCATTCACAAGAATGGATGTCAAAGTAATATAACATTCTGCACAACATCTAACAGCCTTCAGCTATAATTCCTGTCAAATGATGACAATTCCTCTTTCAGTACGGTCTTCCTTACAATCGACCTCTGTAAGCCAGGCACACCAGAAGCCGAGCGGGAAAAGCCATTGAACACTAGTAGTTCAATTGGGGATTCGAGTCTCTGCCAACAGGCTAGTTGTATGAGCGTTTTTCTGATGTTCCCCATGAGTAATGTGGATATGAACCAGTTCCCTTAAAAAGTCCTCCTGCGGTGCATCCCTTCTTTACCATGTAGTTCCAAATGAAGGAGCATGTAATAAATTAAAAGAAGCAAGTGTACACTTAACTCAAGATTCAGTTTGTTAACGATGAGTCAAGGTTCCAAGAAGGAGGTTTAGAAAGTCCTCCACGAAGGCATCCCTCCCCTTAAGCAGATAGCCCTCGTGTGCTTTGTCATAATTAAATACACCAATACACCAAGAGAGAAGAAATCCAGTTTCTTATTGAGTTTGGCGTCTTATCTACCAATTTATGTTTACCACATTCCTGAACTAAGACGCTGTCATGGTGTAACAGCTGAAACATAATGTTAAACAACTCTGGATTTGCCTTCCAAAGAGCAAATCCAGAGAAAATGATAGAAATTTTACAAACATCTCAGTTCACAGAAGTACTCTCACCAAACAATAAAGACGCTAATGGACACCCATCACACATTTACAGTTCATGTTCAAAACTGTCAAACGAAACCATTATGCCCTTTATAAGAAACCAGCTGGTATTTGAAGCAACAAAATAAAGAAACGAAATGTCAAGGAAAAGCCCTTTTAGCTGAAAGACCTAATTTCCTAAAAGAAGCATCATCGTTTGCTGGAACCACGAATATGTGAAATTGTCGAAACCACGAATCTATAACATCGAATTGCCGAAACCACGAATCTATAACATAACTTTCCAATGGAAAGAATTTTATTGGCATAGGCTTCATTTTACAAAAAGCAAAATAAATTTAATATTAGTATTAAAAGTTTATCACCTTTGTCCTCAGACGGGAATGTGAAAACATTGTTCATTTTTTTCTGGTTCATTTACATCATAAATCATAGTTTAGATTCATGGCCTAAAATTTTAAAATGATAGTTATTCAACTTTAAATTCTATAAAGTAGATCATCGATTTTTGAAAAATTCTTAAAACTGCATTTAATCTGCAGTTATAAATTGTATTCAAAACATTAGTTTCATCTGCATTTTATTTAACTATACTATTTAGGGATGGATTTATCCTATGGATGGTTAATGCTTCCAAGTTGCGCAGTTAGAGGAAATAATTTTATAACAAAATTATTTCTTGAATGTATGGTATTAATGAGGGGGCAGTTATTTTAATTCTTATTTGAAGTTCTTCGAAAAGCAATATTAATCACAAAGGAATGACTAGATTAAAATTTGCTAATAATGTTTCAACTTCACTGATTTTACAGAGCTGGAAAAGGAAAATGTCTTTACAACTTATCCGTATGCTGTGACATATTCCTTGCTCCTTTATCCAAGAATTGTTTAATTTTTTGTGCTCTATTAAAAATTCTAAGAAATGTTAGAATCATTGATTTAGTGGCGGAAGAAAAGTGCAAAGCCCTCTTTTTAACTTTTTTACGTTGAAGAATCAACTGCAAATAAGTTAACTAGTGCTGCTTCTGTCAATTTAAAAGACCGAGTTGATATGTAATTTGACTTATTGCTTATGAAAGAGTTTACATGTGATGGAGTATATCTAAAGTGTTATAGAAGCTTTCATAAAATTCTAATCCATAAACTAATAAACTCAGAATTAAAATAAAAGTTTAAAAATAATTTTATACTTAAATGAGAATCCCAATGACATAAAAGTAAATTAATAAAAAATAATAGAAGGCAATAATTTCTTTCTGGTAAGATATCATTATTGTTCCCAACTATATATCCACTATACGAATACTATTTATCAAGGGGAAATTACACGTTCCATTTTCTGTTTTAAATACAAGGAATCTTCTTATGGTGACCATCTTCCTTAGAAGTCCATCTATAAAAGTGATCGATATTTCTGAGAACGGCGACTATTTACTTAGCAGATCAAAACTATCTGCAATAAAGACTGCCCGTTTTAAAAACGACTCACAGTGTTTAATGCATTCAAATTTCACAAAGAATAATACAGATAAATTAATTAAATTTTGTATTCAAATAACAAATTCCAATAAATCGTTTAAAGAAGATTGCTAAGAGAATAAATCGTAAATCCCTCAGGATATTGACTAGAATATAAAAAGCGCAAAATCGCGTTTTGTAGCTTAGCAGTCGTTAATAACTCTTATTTTGCAGATAAAGCATTGCCTGAAATCCAATTTTGTTTGAATTCAAATTATTTTTATAAATTAAAAATATTATTACTTATATTGAGATAAAAATTGTGAAATGAATGTATCATACGATAAGTTTTAAACAGTGTTTTCAGTAGTTTCTTTTGCTGTTATTAATATATTTACTCTTCTGTGTAATATTATTAAATGCCCAAGTTTAATATAAGTCTATTTGTACCTTATAGTGCCTTACATTTTGGTAGCTAATAAATTTGCATTTTTCGTTACATTAAACCCATATGATCCAGTCGCCTCATATGATTTAGGTCAACGAAATAATGTTAGACCTTTGCCGGATAAGAAGGGCCATGCCAGCCATCAAGACGTACCATCATTTTTATCAAAGCTTTTTCGATATATTTGAAGCATGCCTAAAGCATGCTGTGTTGCTCAACCAAACCAGATGCTTATGTGCATAATCAATGGAGTGCCCAATGTAAGCGAGACGCTATGGTTCGGCTGAATTCAATCTTTTCATTTGCTTGCATTTGAACATTCATAACAGCATATCATTATCTATCTCATTTAGAAGGAATTGTAGTTAAATTTCAGGGATGCGTTGTTGATATTAGTTGGGAGGAGCTGTTGATTGGAAGCTTATAGCATAGTCCAGGAAATAACTGAGTTTTACATTTCTAAAGCAGAAAAATGTAGAAATTAGAGTTTTGAGAGTACAACGATATATTTGAAGCACGCCTAAAGCATGCTGTGTTGTGTTGTGCTGATCATTCTGGGCAAATGTGTGAAAAAATTAGATGAAGAGCTTAAAATGCCATGCATCATTAGAAAGCAAGTCTAGCGAAATAATGCTCATTATGATTTTGTGTTTAATCAATACAAAGCTATTTTAGCAATCCCTTTACTTGACTATCTCATTTTCCATTTCAAATTTTCCCGCGAACGGGCTGGCTGCATGGGTGTTTTCGTGGTTTTCCCCATGTGTAACGTGTATACGAGCCATTTTCCCTTAGAAAGTCCTCCACGAAGGCATCCCTCCCCTTAGGCAGATAGCCCTAGTGTGTTTTGCCATAATTAAATACACACACACACACCATTTCAAATTTCGATTTTTAAATTTGGAAAAAGAGTTCGTCATTCCTGTTTACGATAAGTTTGCGCTGATCATGTAAATGAAATTTTTGTAACTTAGTTGAAGGGGACATACAAAGATGATTTGCCCTCTCCGAAACTTCTAAACGAAGAGATGAAACGTTGATGACGGCATTTTATGTCTATTCCCAAAGCAAAGCTCCCAGACACACCAGTTTTGGCTTTGAAAGCTTCGAATAAAATCTTTTTTCCAAATATTGATTTGCTTTTGCACATAGCAGCTACACCGACGATGACATCTTGCGAATGTGAACGTTTCGCAAGTGCTTTGTAAAGGTTAAATTATAATAGAGCTACTAAGACAGAAAAGCGCAGAAGTTCTTTGGCATTAATGCATATTCATTATACCAAAGAAATATTAGTTGAAAAAGTTATTGATATATTTGCCAGTTTGCAGCCACGAAAAATGGAATTCGGAAATATTTTAATTGCCGAATCAAAATGAAAGGCCTGAAAAATGTTTGCCTTCTTTTTGTTTGCAATTTAATTTTATGTCCAAAATAAATGCATTTACAACTTTTACGAATTTAATTCAACTTCTTAATTATACAATTATATAGAACAGAAATATGGATTTTATATATTTATTTATCTTTATAGTTATATTATGAAAGCAAAGTGAGATCGATTTCAAAATTATTTTATAATTTCTTTGTATGTACTGGGTACGACAGAAATTAAAGTAAAATACTAGAAGTACTTTTACTAGCATTATTCTATTTTTGTTATTTATTATGCTTTCAAAATTGCTTGAATAAAGATTAAAGCGGTTAAGGTGAAAATCAAAAACAGAGTAACGTATTTAATAGGTTTGTAAGGTAATAATTATAAATACGGTAATTAAATGCAATATATCCATAATTATGTTACATAATTTTATTATTAATAAAATTTATAATATAATTATTATTTATATTAAGATAATTGACACTAACATAATATGCATTCGTCACGTAATAATTACCTATATACTTGAAGATGCTAGAATAGGTAGAAGAGGATAGTCATAGGAGTCGCAACGGGCACCCTCACGTAATTTGAGCCGGCTACGCCCATGAAATCGTTGAGTTTGTTAATAAAAAATTCGTTAAAGTTTTACAAAATATAAAATCGATAATAAAACAAATTCCAAATTTTGGCTTCCAGATGCCGATATTCAAAGGAAGGATACGTTATTCAAAATTCGATGTCTCTAGGTACCGTTGTTTTATTGAATTCTTTTGCACAATGAGGGAGTTCGAAAACATCTTCGAAAGCACTAAAATTATCCTAATTAGCATTTCTTATTAATAACAACTTGCTGTAATTCTACCTATATCTTAGATTGCATTCCTGAAACTTCGCTAACTGGAGAGGTAAGAATAGCTTTCCTTTACTGTTCACTAAAAACCAAGCAGTTAGGAACGTGGTCAGTATTCGGGAGGGTAACCAATATGAAGGCTTACTAAGCGCTCCGCTCTTCTCCGCGATGTCTTTTAATTTTTATTTATAATAATAATAATAATCTATGAATTTATTTATAGAAATGTACTACCACAGACATTCATTTAATATAACTTTCAATTAGAAATATTAATATTGTTGCGTGCGTACGGGTTCGTTACGAAATGAATGCACAAGTCCGATGAAAAATGAACAAAATTTATTATTATCACAACAAAAATACTTAAATTTCCTCAGATATTCGTGCAGTATTACAATACCTCACAGTAGTTATCTTTTAACTACTCAAACGTTCAAGAGAACTTAATTCAAAACAGCTAAAGAAAGCTAATCCGCGAATTCGCAGTCAAGAAGAACAGTTTTCTAAACAAACTCTTAAAACAACTAACTAAAATAACAACGAACTGAGAGGTTTTATTCCTTTTATAAGATTTTAAATCGTGTGCAAAAATTTTCTGGAATCAAAAAGAGAAATTTATTTATTCAATGTTAAATGCACGTGCTGTTGTATTTTTTAATTTTCCGGCTTAGCTTTCCTTTAATATTCATCACGGGCTGCACTGCACGGGGAATAAACAATTTAATTTATAATTCTACTAACATTAGCAAGTTTAAATACAAAATCCGTAACAATATAATAGTGACCATTTATTAAATATTTAAATATGAAAATGATTAATTCTAAAAGCAAATTTTTCTCTCAAATAAAAAATAAATCGTATGAAAAGCACATCGTATAATAAACGTTTTGAGTAAATAACAGCAAAATCTAATTATCCAAATAGCAGATTTATGCTTCGTTACTTCACTAGGATTTCAAGCAGAATGAATTTCGCCAGAATCTTGCGCTTTTGCTTCACCACATACTGGCTTCGATTCGAAAGTCGCCTGAGGCAAAGAATATCTATATTTGCAATACATATTCTTTCCCTGATGCAAGTCAGGATGGTTTACAATATGAGGAGAGCTTGCCTTCTTCTCCCATTTATATTCTCTGATTAAAAAACTTTCTTCACAGCGGTAATAGCAATTTCCTAAGCATACCCTGCTCGAGGGATTTCGGGAACTATTTTCAAATTTTGAATTATGAGATTTTATAGGAAGACAAATAATTTACGCTCTTGTGGCTCATTTAGTAACAGATTGGTGACAACGACTTTAGGACCTAAACAGTGTCTTGCACGGGAATTTATATATAGGGGTTTTCAATCTTTTTTGCTCTATGCACCTCTTTTATTATTGCTAAACGATCGTTACAAGCCCCATTTCAAAACTCGCAAAATGCATACAAATTTATTTAAATCTTAGATTATTTTTTAATGTGTTTGAAACTTTAAACGTGAAAAAGTATATAGAAAATATTAATAAATACCAAAACTTGAATAAAAGGTAGTTTTCTATATTTATGAAATAAAACTAAATATTTAACATGCAAATAAAAGGCTGAGTGCATTTCCTCCTCTAATTCTTACCTAGGAGGAGTTCTTCCTGGTTGAGAGGTATCCAAAGATGTACCAGAGTTTCCTCTGGTATACCTCTGGAATGTACATAATTTTTAGTCCAAATTAGCAATTTTCTCAGAAGGACTATTAATTTCGTTTTGGCATTTTGCGTCGATTCACGATAAGCATTGTTTCACTTGTCAGGACTTGTGTTTCTCTTGATTTGCTTTGCAAACATGAATGGTCCTGAATAGGAACAGGGAGTTTACTCAAGCTGTGTACAAGGTGTAAAATAGACAACACAAGCAGGAAGGGTATACGAAACCCTTTATTTTCAATACTTTACAGGTATTCCCGAACTTCGGGATACAGAGACCAACCACTTGTGGTCTGAACGTAAGAATATAAAACTACTAACTAAAACTCTAACTAAAAGCTAACTTTGCATTAGTATACAAATGCCTAGCACTAAGACTGGCCTTTATTTTTAAAAAAGGTACGTATGTAGTACGCCGAGCTGCTGAAACTACAATATGTTTGCAAATATCAATAGGGCTAAACCTCTGGCCTTAAAGGCAACCAGCAACCGAGTGAAAACTCGTAAAACTACAGTGGCAAGCGGCTTGCTTCCTAAAACTCCTTCTCTCTCTCTCTCTCTCTTGGCAAAAAGCCACAACTTAAGTACTTGGGCGTTAGCAAGACAATTTGCATTAACAAGTTAAAGCATTTAATTCTGGACGGAAGTAGAAAATAAGAAGTGATAGTACAGTTTTAAAATAAAATAAACGTTACTAAAACTTAGGATCCTTACATACTTCCCGCCAGAGTTAATTAGTTCGAAACTGAGGTCTAAAAAGGCCTTGTTGAAAACTTTTAGATCTAGATTCTAAATCTAACGCGAGGCCAATCTTTTACAATCCTAACTAGAAACTATCTAATCTAGAAATTAAAAAGTCGTTTTTACATGATCAATTCCATGGACAATTACTTTTCATCTGTACCGCATCTATAAACAGGAATTTTTCTTAATTGAATCTGGTTGCTTCCAGAGATCTGGAAGGAAAACTAGTTTAATGAAATGTTAAACAATCAAATGGCAAGTAACATGAACACGTTATATCTTCCTTTTAAAACTATTCTTATTTCATTCATGCCATTATTTAATTATCTCCTCGTGCTCTCTGACATGTGTTGTAAAGAGAAACATCAAACACGTACGTGTCTATGTACGAGTGTTCAACACTACCACCTGCAATCAAAACACTAACGTGTTAAAATTCAACATAACAAGACCTCAGAATACACCTTATATTCATCTCTATTTCTCAAAAAGTGGTGCTATTCTCAAAAAGTGGCTAGCTCTGAAGTGTAGCGTCAGAGAGCCTAACTACATTCATTCAATCTTTAGCACATATTCACAATACTTTGCTCTTTTTACAGTCATACCAATAAGTTAAAATTTTGGCATTACTATAACATTTTCACTTTTAACATATCACAGTACTTCTTAACTTTTAAGATAACAGTTCACATTGTACATAAGGACATATTAACATGCTGTTAATTTTACGCATTTTAAAACATACATTAGTAGTACAATGTTTGATAACTTCTATTTCTTCCAAGCAAGTGCTAAACCTTTTACATTTAAATACTACATTTCAAAAGTCCTTCAGAATAAAATTTCTTTTCTTGACAGAATCTTTTAAATAAAATTTTATAAAATTATTTTGCAATTTTCTTAAGGTACCTTTCTAAAAGATTACCAAAGCTTTATTTACACATTCCTATTATACAATAATTTTAGTTTACTCGCGAGTAGTTGAAAAACATAGTACAAAATAGGTAAAACTTATTTCTCGCCTTTTTGGCGATAGAGGTATGCCTCACATGAGGTAAAACTTCTTAAATTCTGCCACTTGCAGTAAGAATGGAAAATTAACTTAAAGTTTCAAAGTAACAAAGTTTTATTTATCTTTGTGATATTCCGACATCCGTTTTGCCGCCCAGTACTGGAAAGTGGCGAAGACTACAGTCTGGTTTATCCTGCGTCTTGTGCGGGTTCGCCCTTCAGTTCCTTCCTCAGTGAGCTTCCTTTTTTTTTCTTGTTTGATTACCCTTGAAGAACTTCTTTTTAACATCTGATTGTACTCCCGGACACTTGAGGGCAGCTGTTCTTGTCGGAATCGGGACAAATCTCTCGCGTCGTTGCCTGGATCTAGTTGCTGGCTGTTCAAACGTTTGTTGCTTCCTTGCATCTGCAGCTGCTTTTCCCGGTCGTTTCGTCGATATTTGTTGCGTAGACTCCTATCCGATGCGTACATCTTTCGTTTTGGAGCCGGGTAATAGCGCCGTCATTTCTCCTGGCTCCCTTTGCATTCGTCGTACTTCTCCCTTCTTCATTCTGGGGGTGGTCGTGCTCTCTCTTTTCTGGTCGGTGGAACGGCTTCCTTTTCTTGTTACCTTCAGTTTTCCAACGGGGAAACTTTCTTTTCAATTGCTCCTGCCTCCTAATGGCTTGCCTTTATGATTGTCGTTGTTCCACCTCTGGAGCTTGTGCCTGCCGTGCCGGATCCTGCAAAAGATCTTTAAATATTGGCATTTTATTAGGATTATAGAATGGTTTTATCTGGTCAATGTTTCCGGTGCAGGTTTCATCATTCCTGGCTCTTAACACCACTACAGCCTGATTTACTTTTTCTATGATATATGGTTCTTCAAATCGTGGATAAAATTTGGCAGTTTTATCTTCTGGTGCTAAAGAAAGTGAATGCTTAATTTTTAACACTTCATCCCCTACTTTAAATGTTACTCCCCGTCGTTTCATGTAATAATACAGCTTCTGTTTTCTTTGCGCTACTTCAGTGTTCTTCTTTGCTTCTTTGATTAATTTTTCTATATCGCCCGTTTAAAATTCAGGGGCTCTTTGTTGAACATAAAATAATCTATCTAACGGCGTTATAATCTTTCTGCCTAAAAATAACTCAGGAATTTTTTCCCGTCGTGTCATGTTTGGAGGTCCTAAGGGCGAAAGCTAATTCATTGACATAGTTATCCCAGCTTTTATGAAAATTTTTAATGTAACTACGAATAATTTTCACTATATTTCTGTTGACCCGTTCCGCTATATTTGATTGCGGCCGATGCGGGACCATTTTCAAATGACGTATGCCCAGTTTTTGGCATATATCTTCAAATATATGACTTACAAATTGAGGACCATTATCCGGTATAACTTTTAGGGGCGCCCCGTATTTTAAACTATATTTATTTAAAATAGAATCAGTAATTACTTTCGCAGAGGCTCTTTTTCAGGGAACAATTTCGGTCCACTTACTAAAATGGTTAACCATAACAAGGAGATACCGACTTTTAATTAACTGACTTTTCGGGAAAGGGCACAATAAATCGATGCCAATTATTTCATTTGGAAATTCCGATTTAATGCTATTTAGAAACCCGGCCGGGCGGAAATTAATATAATTAACTGCTTAACATGTTGGGCAGGACTGGACATACGCCCTTGTTAACTTTTGCAGCTCAGGAAAATAAACTGCTTCGCGTACGCGTTGGATGGTTTTTCGAATACCACCATGAGTTGCCAAAGGCGAATCGTGCAACTCCTGCAGTATACTTAATCTAAGACTAGCTGGGATAACAGGTCGAAATTCATTGTTGGAATTCGTAGTTTTTGTATAAAATAATAGACCATCTATTAGTTCGTAATGGGCCGCCCTATTTTTTATCGCCACAATATCTTGCTGGCTAAAATTTTCAGGATCTTTTAAATAAACATAAATATTTTTAAATTCCGGATCCTTACCTAGTTCGGTTATTACAGTTTCTCGGGAATGTATCGTATATGCTTGAGCATTGCCACCTTTACAGTATTACCTTCTTCATCTATTTTTATTCTGGATAAGGCATCTGCTACGATATTTTCCTTTCCGGGGGTGTGTTTGAATGCCAAATTATACTCTTGTAATTTGAGTGCCCATCTTATTAACCTTGGGGATTAGTTCTTCCCTGAGTATGATCTAGTTACCGCCGCATGATCAGAATACACTGTTACTGACGCACTTCCAAAGTACAGTCGGAACTTCTGCACTGCTAACAGAACTGCAAATGCCTCTCTCTCAGTCGTGGAATAATTTCTTTGAGTTTTGTTTAAAGTTCTACTAAAAAATGCCACGGGCTGCTGATTTTGGGAGAGTACTGCTCCTACCACATAGTCCGAAGCATCCGGTGAAATTTCTAAATTCTGATCGTTCTCAGGAAATTTCCAAACAGGGGCTTGCGTTAACGCTTGTTTTAATTTTTCAAACGCACTATTGGCTTCGGCCGTCCACGAGAATCTTGGCTTTTTCCTTTTTAATTTTAACAATGGTTAAGCAATAGTTGCAAAGTCTTTTATAAAGGATCTATAATATGAACGATGTCATGGAAAAGAAGACAGCTTCTTCTCCGTATTTGGCGGCGAATAATTTTGAATGGAGGTTATTTGATTCGTCCGTCTCGATTCCTTTCTGAGATATTTTATATCCCAAGTATTTTAATTCAGTGGCTGCAAATTTACACTTTTCAACATTAATTTTTAGACCGGCCTCATTTAATAATGAAAACACCTCTCTCAAATCTTTTATATGTTGATCCAAATTATCACTAGTAATAATGATATCGTCTAAATACATAAATGTGTTCTTTCCTAGAACAGGCCTTAGCACAATGTCCATACATCGCTGAAATGTTGCAGGTGCCCCTGAAAGGGCAAACAGCATCCGCAAGAGTGCATAAGTGCCAGACTTAGTTATAAAAGCAGTCTTAGGCACATCTTCTGGTTTTACACCTATTTGAAAATAGCCCGTCGTTAGATCTAACGTAGTCATGTATTTCGTAGAAGTTATGTTCCTTAAAATTTCTTTAATGATAGGTAACGGATATAACGAATATTTAGTAATGGTGTTTAATTTACGATAGCCAATTGCAAAACGCCACCGTTTTGGATGTGTTACTGGATAATCATTATTTTTCTTACATAGCACAATCGGGCTGGCATAAATACTTGAGATGGGCGTTATGATCTTTTTACTTAACATATCTCGAATGTTCCACTCCAAGGTCCGTACAGTGAAAAGGTTCGCGCATAAGAGGAAAAACGCGTTGAATGGTCAACCACATCGTGACGTCACAGGGAGACCTCTGTTGCTTTCTCTCATACTACGAGGGTAGAAACTACGGTAGGCGCTTGAAACGAATTTGCGCTTATTTGACTGTTCTTATTTGCTAGGTGTTTACATTAAAATGTTAAAGAAGGATATTAACTAAATCATAATTTAACATGTATAAATATCTAATAAACATTTTTTATCGACATACATACGACTTTTGAAATATATATTTAAAACTAAACGTATCGAATAAATACGCAAATCAATGAATGAACACTAACCTGAAAAATAAATTTGCATTGTACATACCCTTATTTCTTTGACATATTTTATACTTGAGCGTATAATTTTTAAGACAGTATATAAAGATATCTTATAAAAATAAACTTTGAATAATTTAAACCGAGGGCAAATTAAGTTCAGAACCCAAATTATGTGCTGTAAATTGCATAAGTTTAGTGGCTATATTTATTAAATTCTAAACATAATCTAAGCTAATTCAAATATCATACTGAATAAGGAACTGGCACATGAATTCGCAAATGCTATTGTAAAAAAACAAAATAGATTTTTGTAGTTGCATATTTTTTTATGTCACAATTCGCTTTTTCAGAATCAAAAATATTTTTATTTATTTATTTTACATTATGAAGATGTATTATATATATACATATAATATTTTACACTAAGATATATGCATTTATATATATATATAATATATACAAATATTATGAGATGAATGTTTAAAAAAATATATATATATCAGATAATACATAATACAAAATATATTTTTCTTTCCAAAAGTAACCAGGTATTTGCATCTAAAATTTAGTCTAGTTACGTAATTTGGATCAGTTCTGTTTAATCAAAAATATTTCTTTCAACAGATATGCTGGATACACCATTTTTTCCGAAGCTAAGCTTTGCTTGAAGAAAAATTTTAAGTATTCCTTACAATGGTTCGGCTAAAAAAATAGCGCACCTAAGATAACAAAACAAAAGATAGCTCGATTTATATTCAGTTAAAGAAATAATTTTTTGATATTACGAAATTATTTTCTTCAATTTATTTTTTCTTTTCCTCCTTATGTCACAGTTTTCGTCGACTGAATTTAGTCTTCTTTTTTGTGCTTTCGAATATTTTTTATTAACTAATTTTTGATTTAAAGTCCTTAATCGTATGAAAGTTCGAATTCTAGCAAAGGACTTAAGTAAGTTTTCATCTGTGTCGTAAAACTGCTGTTTAAGGGTTTTGACAAAGTCCGTTATAATATTTTCTCTTTCTTAAAGTGGAACCGTTGAAAATTAAAAATTGTTCTTCCATTTTATGGACCTGCGTTTTCCACTCTTAGAGGGTTGAATTAGTCATCCATGAGACAGATGTTGTATCCACGACGAAATACAATTTGGATCTTCTTTCAGTTCATACGCAGTAAAATGGGCAGAACATATCCTAGAAGAGTTTGCATTCCATTTATCTTCTCGACGGCAAAGATTTATCCACTTCCTTCTTAATGTAGGATCACTTGGAAATTTATGATAAACTATGCGCTCAGATAAATTTTTAGTTTTTTCTAAACTGTTGTTGCAAAGAGCAACGGCACATCGCATTCCAGGCATCTAGTAAAATTGAACAAAAGAAAGAATTTCAGAATCGTTTTTCTGCACTGTAAGCATTCCATAATATAATATAAAAATATTCAGTAAATATTTTAACCTTTTGATATAGAAAACTATGTTATATTACATTAATATGTATATATGTAACTTTTTAAACATTTTTTAAAACCATTTTTTAAATACTTTTTTATAAACTTTTTAAAATTCTTTTTTGCATTTAAAGAATTATTTGAAATTTATTAATTACGAATTTCACCTTTTGGTCTTTGTGAAAAGTAAATTTCTTACTTTATGTCTTTACTGATAATTTTTTAACAACTAATGCGCGGAAATACTAGACATATTTATATTTTTTTTTTTTCTTTTTAATAAAAATTGTAATTTCACATATATACACATTTTTGTAATCTTTATTCTGTAATTTAAGCTGTTTTGCCACAAATAGATATACAAAATTCGTCTATAAACAAGCTCTGAACTTAAGCTTGTTATTTTACAATTAGTACTGAAGATAAAATATTTGATAGTATAAAACAGAAGTGAATATTACGCAACATTAAAATAAAACAAAAGTACTGAAATTTTACTAACCTTGAAGAAAATATTCTCACTGACAGAGGACTTCACAGGAGTTCAGCATTCGAAAGCAATGACTTGGCGTTTCCCTTAGACTCGTATATCACATAGGCCTCGTCTGGTCGCCCTGTGACGTCATACGTTGAGACTTTGAAACTTGACGCATGCGCTCTATGCCTCAGTTTCCGAATGCGCGAACCTTTTCACTGTACGGACCTTGGTTCCACTCTATAATTTTTTCTTTAGTCTTATCGTATCGATACGGCTTGTGGCGAAGTGGCAGTGAATCTACAGTGTAGATTTCGTGGTTCGTCACTTGAGTAAATACGGGAATATCACTAAATAAAGAAGCAAATTCACTTACCACTTGGCGAATTTTTTGTTGCTCTCCCGTAGGCAGATGGTTGAGATTTAACGTGGGTGGTTCTTTTATTTCTTCGAGCACTGGTTTCATGGTCAGCTTCAGGGACGCTTGGTTAAGCGTTGCTTCGGCCTCTGAAAGAAAATCTATCCCTAAAATTACATGTGCTTGTAGATTTTTTACGATAAAAAACATAATTTTGACCTGTTCGTCTTTAACCTATTGTGCCCGGGGGCGTAATGGCAGACCGCACATTGAGTTGAACCAAGGAGGTTAGAATAGAAGGAGGGAAGGTTCAACTCAAACGGTGAAGCCTGGCGGCCATCTTCCTGTTATCACCGTGACTTGTGCAAGGAAGTCTGTCATTGCAACATTTTTTTCTTTTCTTTTTGAAGAATGTCAGCTTGTATTGCATATGGATGCACAAATAGATTCTCGAAAAAAATTCCGGGCATTATTTTTCACACGTAAGTATTAATTTTCTTTTTTTATGTAATATGACAACTATGTCAAAAAGTATCACAATGTCATGTGGTTTTCTTTCCAGATGTGAAAAAAAAGGACTTAAAATAGGTTATTTAATATAACTATAATCAAAATATATTAAATACATTTTAATGTTTCTGTTTATAGCTGGTATCTTCGTTCCTTAAGATACAATGCTATATGGTAGGATTTAAATTGTAAAATTTGAAACTTTTAGTTAATTCGTTTTATAACTTTCATGAAAAGTAAGAAATCAATTGTTACTATTTTTATTAATTGTAAAGGTGTTAAATAAAGCAATGCTTTTCTTTATATATTAATTATTACTCATTTTTTTAAGTTAAGATAAACTGTTCTGTTGTTAAAAATGTTTTGCATAAACTTACAAATTTCTGGGCAGTATAGTGATAAAATTAAGTAAAATATTTACACCATTGAACATGTGGAAAGATGTATCCAAAAACTTATATAGGTGTATTTCTGTAATTCAACTTAATTAAAGGCAGTTTCTTTGAGATTAATAAATATGAAATGCGCATAAACTGAAATCAATGAATTCACATAAATCTGTTTTATTTTATTAAGATTTATTTTCTAACCTAAGCAAATCCGTGAAATATGCAGAAACATCATTTTTTAAAGGCTTTAATGTTATGCGCATGCATTTAGATTTCGAACTATTTCTTAATGTTTTGCTGTACATAGTAAATTATGGATATCATCTTTATTACTTTAAAACAAAAATTCAATAATAGCGAGGGATTTAATTATAAATTTAACATATTTTTACTGGAAAATAAATGCACGGAACAGCTTAGAAACACGTACATATCACTGCCGTAATGCAATGTTTTGAAGTCACAAACATGGACGCCGCTTGTTCGGCGTCCAAAAATATGAATTAAGAAAATGCAAAAATTAGTGTATAAGCATACTAATGAGTTCAGAGTAAGACTTGCACTTAATTTATAGATCACTCATTCACACATATGATGACTCGTACACTGATATAAATTTGGTATGCTTTTATACTGTTTACATGTCTTCTATATTCAGATTTGAATCATCATCTGCCAACAAATTCAGTTAATCAGGCATTGTTGACCTTATTAGTTTCTTGCAGATGTGTGAACTTTGGAAACATTTTTAGATTTAGTGTAGTTTTTGTTTGCTTTTCCCGTTTTCACATAATATCAACTAGACGCATTACCTCTTCATTTTAAAGGTCAAAGAGATAAAATAAAAAAAAAAAAATAATTAGTTAATATGTTAAAGCCATTCAAATCCCACTTGGGCATTTTCAAGCATATTAGTTGTTGAATATTGTGTTAAACTGTAAACACACAGACAAAGTATATATAATTATTATGTAATTTAACCTATCATTCCTTCAAGTATTTCTTTAAAATTACAGGAGACAGGCATACATTTGAGCTTTGATTAACAGACTTAGTGTAGTCGCCATGACAGATAAGAAAACAGATGAATAATAGACCACCCATAATCACCAACATATAATGCAAGGATTTGAGAATAAAAGATTGCTTATTAGCATAATAGTGCACTGAATATTAGATATAAAAATTATAGAACTGAAAGATTTGTCACGTATCATCTTTGCTTATTATTATATATATTGAAAATAAGCAGTTTGCTTCTGCAACAGAATAAATATCGAGTGTCTTGAAATGTTTTGTATACCTGGAGCTTTACAGTTCAGTACATTATACAAAGAGCAGTATATATAATGATTATCAGGTCTGTACAGAAATTTTTAATGGAAAATTCTTGTGTATAGATTTAGTTGATATTTCTTATCTTGTGTATAGATTTAGTTGATATTTCTTATCTTGTGTATAGATTTAGTTGATATTTTGCAAGACATGGCAATATTTCAGACTTTTATTGTAATTATTGTGACAAAACAATCATTAGAAAATTATACACGTATGAAAATTATTAATATTACATTATGTAGCTTATATTAATAATTTTCATACGTGTATATGTAATATTTTGGCAGGCACAGGAATGACCAAAGCTTGACAATATAACTACATCATTGTATGGCCAGGCATTGTTATGGCTGGATAGAAGGTTGCAAAATGACGACAAAGAAGGATTTAGCTTTTTAGATCCCACATCTTTATTCAATTCTCTCAGCAGATCATTTTCCCTTTAGATGAAATTCTCAAAATTATATATTCAATATTGATTTAAACTAAGTAAGATTAAATTTAGACTTTATGTCATATCTGCTTTAACAAATGAAAGAACAAGGTGGGAGGAGCAGCTGCAAGGTCTTGTAGCAGCGGTAGAAGAAAGCAGTCTGACGAAAAATGGCACGTATTCAGTATGTGTACTAGCGGTTATATAACATGCCAGAATGTTCTCGAAAGTACTGGTCTAAGGTAAGATCCTGAAACTGCAGTAAGTTAATTATAGGTTGCATTCTCGCGCGGAGCAAAGCCACTGTATTTTCTATATTTTACATGTATGTAATACATATTCTTTGTGTCTTGGTGAATATATTCTACCTCGCTGGCAGGTAACAGAAACTGACGATCAAAGGATTGATGAATATTTAATAATTTTGATGAAATTATCTAGGAAAGTAAAATAGTTTAAAACGTATTAAATGTGGTTTTCCAGAATGTTTCCTAGAATAGTTTTTAATCTCAGACTAAATGATACACATTATCTGGAAGTTCATATTCTTGTGTCATAAAGTATGCTTTATTGTAATTAGTCTTAGATTGTAAAATTAAATTTATGAAAATATGATGAGTTAAAAATGTATTGCAGATATTAAACTAGATTTTAATTATATGCAATTTTGAAATTTTAGAGATCTTGCTTCATGTAATTATTTTTAATGTTATTATTAAATTCTTAATTAATGCTATTATGCATGCATTAGAAAGTGAAATGAAATAATACTTAGGGATAACATTTGGCTGCATTCTGTTGTTTCTCAGTTAAACTATTCTGCATTAAAAAAATTACTCAAGGATTCTCACGAATACCAGCTCAAACAGTTCCGAAGTATTTCTGCAAAATATATGTAATTACTTAAGGATTGTATCTTTTTGATAATATTTTTTTAGCCTTTACAAGTTACTGCCAAAATTATTTTGTAAATCAGAAATCTTCGAGAGGATTAGTGTGTCTCGCATAGTTACCCTGGTGCCACACTATAACACTGAAATTGATAGATGTATAATTGAATGTTTAATCAAAAATGTCTAATTCCTCTTTTATGATATTTCAAGAATTGATACTACTGAAACAAGAAATATTGGTACATTAACATTTTCTTAATATTCATTGCGTATTTGTTATGATGCATGTATTAATGTCATTACAAGTTAGCATTTGGTAATGTTTGTTTCAACAATTTAGGGTTTGATGAAGTGCCACAGAGATTATCGCTTAAAGAATGCGTGCAGGCCAACCACCAACACAAGATATTAAAAGAGAAATGAAAATGAAGATTTAACTATAAGGAAAAATCTGACTAATATTATTATTCATAACACTTAATTGTTTCATATTATTGTAAATTTATGTGAGTTTTCCTGTATTCTGTTTATTTTGAAACTTATTGTAAATTCATGTATGTTTTCATTCTTGCTCTGTCATGCATTTCATACAATAATCGTTTGTTGTGCATATTAATTATATGTGTATATTACATCATTGAATTACTGTATTTGAATTTTAATAAACCTTTTTACCATTCAGTAGTACTTTTCCATAAAACCCTGAACATTCTAATATCACTAATCCTCAATTCTAAATAATACTTGAGTTTACTTAATTCATGTATTAATAACGAATTTGAAAAATAATACAATGGTGACATATTTTGAGGTAAAACAAATACTGCTCGATTGGACATTTTAAAATGTTTTTTTCCTTTTAATAGAGGAACATTTTTTAAGGATTTAATTATTAGTATTTGAATATTGTATTAATATATGATTAATTAATATATGAATATATTGTGTGTAATGAATAAGTAAGGCAGTGAATAAATTTTGAACAATAATTTCATATGAGGAAATATGATCTGCCTGGGTTAAAAAATTAATCTTTAAATGCTATTTATGAGATTATATGGCTGAAATCTGTAGCCCAAAAGCAGTTAAAGCAAGCCACCCCAAAAAAAGAAGACATTTTAAATAGTTTCTTCCAAAACTTGAAATATTTAAACATTACACGACCCTAAATTTCTAGTGAATTTAAAATACTCATTTCATTCAGTTCAGCTACTGGCCATTATATAAAATTTTCCTATATTATTAAAATGTTCCTCATGATTTTGCAAGGTGAAGACCACAAATGTTCTGCCCTCATAACTAATGATGATATAATAAGCATGAAGTAGACTTCAGCGTAAGGAATATGAAACTATATATTTTGCTCTATGTTTATTAATTAGCTCACTTTTAAAAAATTCATATCATATAGTAAGTAGTATTCATAATTTTTCTCATTTTCTTAATATTTCATTGAAGTATTTAAATGTTAATTTAATTAGCAATACCTAATAATGTCAAATGCATATATTATTATACAGAATGGGATTCTGACCATAACACTCGGGCAAAGTGATATACATGTTAATTTTTCAACAAGTTTCTGCGTTATTCTTTTTACTCTCTACACAGTGTTTAATTTTTAATTATTATTTTTTTATTATTTGTAGGAACTTAGGACCTACAAATAATAAAAATAATAGTAATACCAGAAAGTGTGACTTTCTTATATTATCCGACAGGAGACGTATGTTCACATCTTATATTTTGAATTTACAGTTTTCTTTTGCAGAATGCAGACACCATATATTCAAAAGAAATTAACATGCTGCTGGATACATGCATGTGTTTTTCATATTTACAGCTGTTGCATGTGATGTTATGTAATCGGGTAAAAAATGAAAGAATTAAGTTTATTGACACCAAAACAAATGCATACTTCGATATAAAGAAAAATGAAAATGGCTAAATTAAAATAGTGAACTGAGGTTGTAGAGTTCTCATTTATTTTTATTAACCAGCTATTTTATGATAATTAGCTTTTCTTTCTTCCTTTCCATTTTCCTGCCAGAATGCTAATTTTGAGTGTATTCGAATGAGGTAGAAAGCAGTAGTATTGAAAGGAAAAGGTTTTAGATGGTAGAATCTATTTGAATATCATACTACAATATTAGGTCTGAGATAATTTGTGCAGTTTATTTCTGTGTAGCCTTCGGACTAACTAAAATTTACTTAGTTGAATTCATTTCGTTACTTTTGATTTACGCCATAAATGCTGGCTGATTCTGTATGAACAAACTGTGCACTCTGTTAATTTGTCCGAGTCTATAAAAGGGTTTTTTTACACCTATTTCGAACCTCTGTTGTAATTTCCAAACCATAACAAGATGGATTGGATTGGATTATTCAATTTTGGCAAAGCACACGAGGGCTATCTGCCTAAGGGGAGGGATGCCTTCGTGGAGGACTTTCTAAGGGAAACTGGCTCGTATACACGTTACACATGGGGAAAACCACGAAAACACCCATGCAGCCAGCCCGTTCGCGGGATTCG
This sequence comes from Stegodyphus dumicola, assembly GCF_044657685.1. Lineage (NCBI taxonomy): Eukaryota > Metazoa > Arthropoda > Arachnida > Araneae > Eresidae > Stegodyphus > Stegodyphus dumicola. The sequence continues at coordinate 180,198,634 of NC_140768.1, forward strand.
AACCTCGGACCGAACTACCAGTGTTCAGCGTCTTTACCGCTCGGCCGCTGGTGGGCTTCCAAACCATAACAAGAAGTCGCTTAAGTTTTCCAGAGTTCTCACACAGTATATATTACCAAAGTGGGTGAAACTCGTATAAGGTGTAAGAAAGACCAAAAGGAGATTTATTAAATCAAGCAAAGTAATCGGTGGAAAGGGCATTTAATCTTAATAATGAAAAATCGAATTTTACACCAAATATTCAAACTTTTGTAAATGTTTTATATTTAATTAGCGAGAGTTAAAAATAAAAATTACCTTTATATTCATAACATAGGTTACATTCTGTTAATTTCCCATAAATAAACATAAAGAATACATTGACAAAATCATTGTACTAAGCTATTTTGGTAAAATAAAATCTACTATTTTCATTGTACTTCAAATTTAGGTTGTTTTCATGAAATTCTTTTATTAAACATTAACTTATACTTGATAATCAATCTTCAAGTTCGAAAATAAGTTAACTGTAATTACATTTGTTTTATGATCAAATATTTTAATTTGGCATTTGAGCATTTCTAATGGAATTTCTTTTTCTGTTTGACATCTCTTCTCTGTTAAGGTTATAAACAGTTAAATTGTTACTGTGTCTCTCAAAAATCAACAGCATTCTTAAACACCATTTTAAAAATATTTCTGTGTGTAGTATTTTATCAGAAGAATTTTTTCTAAATAAATACAGAAGTTGTTATGAAAACATTTGAGAGTACATGTCTTGAAAGAGAAACAGTCTTCGTAATGTTTAGTCAATTATGATATATTAACGGCTATCATAACTTTGCATGTATGTTGTATGCATTATATATATATATATGCATAAAGACCCAATTTTGGCAATAAGTAGAGCTGTTACAAAATAATCACGAAGTCTAATGGAACGTACTCGTCACACATACTTGGGGGGAATCAAATTTATGTACGTATTTGCCAGTCTTAAAGAATTTTTGGGGGGAATTACAAATGTACCAATTTCTTATTAATATAAAATCATTTGTCAATTTTAAAGAAAAATTTATTTCTTAACTTACTAAGCCAGTTAAATCATAGACTGAAATATGTGCTTCTGCAGATATTCAGAACTTCCGGAACTACGAATACATTTACAGTTACAAAATATGTAAAATATATTTCTTTTAAATGCTTGGAATATTCGGAAAAATATCTAAATTCAAAGAAATGGTAAAATACGTTTCACTTGCAGATTCTTTGTTATTTATTTGATTATATCACCATTAATAACAATGTTCACCCCCCAGAATCAAAAATATATAGTTTATGTACTGAAGTCTTGGTTTGTTTCCCTTGACAAGTCAATTAATCTATCATCAATGGCAATAGCTACCTTTTAAATACTTTTAATTTTGGTACTTAAAATATTTGCATTTCAAAATAATATTTCTATGCAGCTTTTAAATAATTTTTAATGCAACAGAAATCTAAATAACATATTTTCCGCTGCACTGGAATTCTAAATAACTTCAAATGCCGACTAAAATTCATTCCAATAATTCATCGCTTTAAATTTCTGTTCCTTGCAGATGATACAGGAAAAACCTTTTCTAATAATATATTTCTAATTCTACCAGGAATTATTGATAAATAACCCGATGAAAAAATTGATACAGGCATAGATGGAGGAGATGTAAATAATTATTAATAATGTGAAAAATGTGTGAAATAATGTGAAGCAGTGTTTGCATACAAAATGTAAGATGTTATACTTATGAAATTCTGCACTTCACTCTGGAACTGTACGAATTTTCGCTCAGAAAAAGACTGAAATTTAGGATGTATTAGTTGAAAATTTATTCATTACACTTTTAAGGAATAAAAACAATTCAGAATTTACCATACGTTACATTCGTACATACGTAAAAAATGTAGCAAGTGTTTGCAAATAATATTGAAGAAATTTTACAATTCCTTAATGTTGTTTATTTAAGTCTTTTAAATAAGAAATAAAAGCGCGAATATACGTTAACAAACTAAGCGGGAAAATCCAGTTTACATTACTCAGAATTATAACATGTAAACAAATTACATCTAAATAACGAATTATTAAGCACAATATATGGTAACAATTATTAAATGCACTGTTAGACAAATTAAAATGAAACATACATTGGAAAAAAAAGCACGTGCAATCGGTATGAACGTTAAAATAACTAATAAACAAAGTTCCACAACATTGCAGTTGTACACATCACTCGAAAACACTCGACAGCCATGGAGATCACGAATAAGCTAGCGTAGGGTTGCTTTCAGTCGCCAATATTTCTTCCCGCGCCAAAGAATCTCTTAGAGATTCTTTGCCTTTGGCGATTCTTAGCTTTCTTTGCCTTTGGCGCGGTACACCATCAAGCATGCCAAAGGTACACCATCAAGCATGCGCAGTAAGCGAAATTCGCTTAACACTGTTCAACTCAATGTGCGGTCTGCCATTACGCTGCCCGGGTGTGGGCAACTGTAAGAGCCTTGAAAGGACGGGAATCTTGAACCTAATGCTTCCCCTCTTTAGGAAATCACCTTCTTCTAGCAACAAAGATCCTCCCGTGTTGCTTAATGGGTTTTCAGAGGGGCGGGAATTTATTTTACAAAAGGCAGGGAAATGTAGGGATTAGTGACTAGACCTCTAGAGGCTTTTCCTCAATGAGGGAAAATTTCAAATTGTAATTGTTCCGAAGTCAGACTGCTCGGTAATATGTAGAAGAAACTTCCGTAACGATACATGTCATTCTTTATATCGTAGTACATAACATTCTTTTTCTACAAAAATATTTTTCGAATTTTTAAAATAATGGCTTTAAATTACATTACTAAATTGCGTATATTTACGAAGTGCTTACAGTAACTATTTCAATTATATCTTTATTATAAAATGTCACTAACTATTTGACTATTTTACAGATAGTTTTAATTTCTTAGATCTGGTCTTTCTCACAGTGTTGTTTTTCACTGTCAAATTTACTTATAATTTGTTTTCGTATACATGTTATTAAAATTATATAAATCTTGAAAATTTTGCTACATAAGGAAAGTTAAAAAGTAGCTACAGAAATTATTAAAAATTTAATTTCAGTAAAATTAAGTTCTTCAGGAGTAGTAACATTTGGATTCTACATAAATGTTAAAAATATGTGTGATAACGTACTATTAAGAAGGAAAACTGTCAGCAAATTAGAATATGCCTGGTTTGATTTAAAAGCAATTTCATTTTATTATACATTGCTCGAAATGGAATATCCAATTACGTTTTAATTTACATTGTTTTTTTTTTTTTTTTTTTTTTTTCAAATTTTCTGCAGAATAAAACAAGCTGAAAAGCTATTTTCTGAAATAATATATTTTAGTTTTCAAAATTAGAAAAAAAAAATGATTATTTAAACAAGTACCGATTTATCTCGCTTATTGAAAATTAGCACGTAATATATTTCAGGAGTTAATATTAGAATAGTGTTTGTGTAATTATGGCAAAGCTCACGAGGGCTATCTGAGGGGAGGGATGACTTCAGTGGAGAACTTTCTAAGGGAAACTGGCTCGTATACACGTTACACATAGGGAAAACCACAGAAACCCCATGCAGCCAGCCCGTTCGTGGGATTCTAACTTGAGACCGAACTACCTGTATTCAGCGATTTTACCGCTGGGCTGCTGGTGGGCCTAATATTTGAATGAATTTTGTTATTCGTGTTTTACTCTGTTATCAAAATTAAGATATTTTATTACAAAGAGTTTTTCAAATGCAAAGGAAAATTGTATGCTGTATACAGTTTTTTAAAGACTGGGGAGGGGGGAAAGTCACATAATTAGTTGTCTTTATTATCGTGTATTTATTATTCTATGTTTTATCATGCTACATAATTTAGCATGTTATGAGAAATTTTCAGATAGTTTCAGGTTCACAGTGAGCGAAAATTTCTTCTTTTTCAAATCGTCGTGGCATGTCAGTTTTTCTATTGCCTAAACTATTTTGTTTCAGCATATATACATACAGATAGATACGCACATAGTCATACATATGCATTTATACATCGTATGTGTTTGACTGTGTGCTTATGCTTGTACATAAGCACACACACCCATATATATATATATATATATGTATGGGTGTGTGTGTGTGTGTGTGTATACATACATATATATATATATATATATATATATATATATATATAACGTCTACCATTACTATTTGAAAATGTAATGTGGCTTCTTCTTATTATTTTGGGTTCTGTGGGGAACCCTTTTATTATTTTTTAAAGATAGGAATTAGATTTTTAGTAAGATTTAAAGTTAAGAAAGAAAGCAGTTTATTACAGAATGCAAAGTTTAGTTTTGTAATGATATAAACATTAATTTTCACAAGTATGTTAGAACAAAGTATTTTTATTTGTTTGGAAATGTTTGAAGCACACTGTAAAAAAAAAGTTCGCTCTTTACAGGCAAAAGTTTTGTAAAGTTACAGAAATCAAAAAGTTACAGAAGAATTTCCTGTAATGGTAACAGGTTGAAAGCAAACTGTAGCGGTAACATCTGATTTGCTTGTAACATTACAGATAAAATTTCAGTAGCCGTGCGGAAGAATCACGTGACTGACTGGAAATTAGCCAATCAGGAGAAAAGTGTTTGAAAGCTAGTTGCAGAAAAAAACATGGCTGAATGCATGTTGGTTGTATAGCGCAGGTAAGTAAGAAAATGTTAACAATTACTACTTGAAATATTTATTGTTCATTTTATGCAGATTATTCTCATGCACTTTGCACTGTTATATGTAGTGAGTAAGTATTTAAACGTTTAAGCTTTGCGATTAATTAATATCAGTGTTCGTAATGTCTAATGAGTTGAAAGAGTGCAAAATATTTATTCCAAATGCAGATCTAATAGTAGTATTTTGTCATTGTGCATCCGATAAATTACGCCTTAAATTGCCCGTATTATTATTTAAAACTAATTATTCCAAAATTTAATCACTGCTTGTGGTATATAATTGAAATGGTAATGTGGTTGTTGAAAACAAAACTAATTATTTTAGCGTTCTTTTCCAATCGTCTGACGAAAGAACATTTGACATCTTTTTCCCGGCAGGCATTGCGAGAAACGTTTATATAAACATTTAGAATTCTGAATGTAATGTATATATTTTTTTGCTTACAAGGTTTAATTTATTCTTTTTCTAGTATTATCTGATTAGTTATACCTGGTTTATAATTCAGTCTAATATGTTTATGTACGACTGTGTTATGAAGTAAAATTACAAAAACTTGAACAACGCGGTCGAGAATCTCGTTTATTCCTTTAGTGTAATAATATTTTTTTCAGTGGTATTAATTTCTTACGAAAATATTATAACTCCAAAATGAAGTAATTATATTGATTAAAAATATGCCGTATCATACTTTTCGTAATGTTTTGTTGTACTAACTAGATGCAACTTAATTATTCCATATATTTTAATATACCAATATCAACAGGGGAAAAATGGAAATGACCTAAAATATTTTTCTAACAATTCGTTAAACTAATTATCAAACAAAACTAAAATTTTGTGCATTATTTCCAAAAATACCATTTCATTAATATTTTATAAATGACAACATATATTATATTGTATATATAACTACCATTGCATACTTATAAGTTTTTAAACATTTAATGTAGAATTTATGTTGATTTTATTTTGCCCAGTTTTAATACAGTTTTGAAGTATGATAATCTTGTTACTAGGATAGCATGAATCTGCTAATACAAGTTTAACACATTTCTTGACAAATATTTCTCTTATTCATGTAATATAATATATAAATCATAAAATAAGTTTTCTTAAAAATAAATTATTATTGTTTATTGGAATTTAAAACAATTCTGTATCTGTATGTTGTATTAAAATTAAATAATAATGAATTTTTAATGAAGCATTGATTTTAGCATTAACAATATAAATATATATATATACACACATGAATAAATGGAAATGCAAGCTACTTTTCCTTACAAAACCGCCCATGAATATATACTTCAAGTGCTTCCATACTTCCCTTTAGGCTGATAGCCTTTGCATGCTTTGCCATATTCTATCAATCCAAATGATGCAAATATGCAGAAAATTTTACCTTCTTTGAAAGTTAATACCGGAAATAAAATTCAGTGCATTTGTAAACTACATTAGTTTTCTTATAGCTTGGCATTTAATTGCCCTATGATTTACTAGTCCAAACTAAGGCAGAATTCAGATATCGTTCAAATAAAAGAAAATTAATAAGGTCTGATTTTTAGACGTATATATGAAGATTTATTTTTTTTAATATTATTTTAAGTCAACCAAATTAATTTCAAATTTAAGTAAGTATTCATGCCTTTCAGTAGCATTATTTTTGATATCTTAAATTAAATAACTGAATGCAATATTTCTTGTTAATAAAAGAAAAGCAATGTTATGAAAGACTAGCGAAGTGGATTTGCAAGTTCTAATTACGAAAGGTCCCATGCTTTAAGGGGTCATTTTTAAAAATACTTAATTAAAAAAAATTATTTAACGTAAAACTTCCAAACTTCACACATGTGGAATATTAATTCTATATATTTTATCTCATTCTTATTTTATTAATTTCATAGCATTTTGTGTGACACTAGTAGTAATTATTAATTAAATTTTATGCAGTTTCTGATCTATGTTTTGATTTTGTTATTAATTACGTTAGTTTACATAAGATTTAAAATTATGTAAGGTACAAAAACCTTCTGCATCTATTAATATATGCTGAAGTGAATGAAATTATGCCAGTGAAATTTTTTAAAATCAAAAACAAATTTCTGTGGAAAATTAAAGTTATAAATTCTAAATGCAAACAAAGGAGTGAATTTGAAAGTTATCAAATAAGCCAAAGTTTTGGTCATTTTTTCAGTTTTGCAGAAGAATTTTTATACTTTGCAGAATGGGAATATGATGTTTGGTTTTGTTAGTATTAATTATTACATACATTATTGAATTATTACAACTTACATTGCAACACATAATTTAGCTTAAAATTTATTTGAACTTAATTTTCTTATTTATTTTGATCATGTATATTTCATGTGTCATAAGTCTTTGAAATGAACTTAATTCTCATCCTATTTATTTATACAATTTTTTTTAAAGAAGAAAAAGTCACATTTGTTTTGCTTAGTTGCACACGAAGATACATGTCTATATGTATAGAGAGAAAGAGGAGTTATGTTTACTTGCAGACTTTTTTCTTCCTTTTATATTATAGTATGAAAATCAAGGGGGAAATTAAGCAATCAATTTAATTTTGAAGGATGTGATTACAATAAGATCATAACCAATCAAAAATATTAATGAATGAACTACTGGTAACTATCATAGTATTATTATTTAAAAGAAACCGACATTCCAATAAGAAAGTTTAGTAACATAACCATTTAAGTTATCTGATAAAAGTAATTTTCATTCCTACTTCCCTATACCTTGAATTTCACTCTTAGTATTGCCCACTGCTACTCCCTAGACCTCAAAGCATTTAATGCATCTGGAACTGCAATTTGTGTCTTCTTCTACAGCATGCAAGTTATCACCGTTTAGTTTGTACTGCCCCGAGCAATGATCTTCAGAATTACCGTATTGCGTTGCATATTCCACCCCACCGAGCTTTAGAACCAGATTCTGAAAATTAAAAAAATATTTACATAATTTTCCCCCTTTTAATGCATTCAGAAAATGAATATCCCAAGATTTTAAAATGGATTTATCAACATAATGATTGTTTTCGTCATACTAACAAAGGAAAACTTTTGCACACTTACGGCCCCGTTGAATCTTTCTCTTCTAACTGTTGAATATTATGTCAGCCTAATACAAACAATGATCTATGATAGTGAAAGCAAATACCAACTGCCATTCACTGTGCAATTTTGCCATATCAGCTGAAGGTTCACCCTAGCAAGCATCGGACCACAACCTTCTCTAATTATTTATGTATGATCTGAGGCCTAAGGATTTGCAAGAACAACAATGAGAATGACAGAAGTTCAAATTATAAAGAAGAAATAAGATAACTTATTAGATGTTGCAATTATGTGTATTCTTATTGAAATAGAGGTTTCTTTTAAGTAAATAATATTGTGATAGTAGTAGTTTATCCATGATTACTTTTCATTTGTTATATTCCTACTGTGACTCTGTCCTTTGGAAATTAAATTATTCGTTTAATTTTTCCCTCTTAATTTTCAGAAGATAAAATTAGTAAAAATAAGTGGGAATATGGCATCAAGAGCATTAGATATCCCCATTTTCTTGAAGCTGTTCACTATTATTGTTCCATCAATGATAGGCCATGCACCCAAAATCCACTAGCAAATCAGTTAGTAAGATGAAAATGACCACTATGCGGACAAAACATTTAGGGTAACTTGTTTTGTGAGCGCCTTAAGGAAGACAAACATTACCTAAATCTTTAAAACATATTCAGAATCCTGTGCTAAAAGAAAGCTAGGGGAAGAATGTTGTCCGAGTCCCAGTGATTCCTTTGGATGAATATGTAATATTGTTTTAGAAATTTAAGGTAATAAATATAATATTTTTCGAATGCTAAAACAGTTCGAGAAATTTATTCAAGTTCTGAATTCTGAATATAAGTATACTGTATATTATATTTAATAACTATGGTGGCTTCATTTATGAAAATATTTGAATATTGGCTGTTTTTGTACAATGAACCTTCTCTAAGCTAGCTATACGTGATTCCTGAAAATTTTGATCTTTAAATGATAGTGGGCATCCTAGAGAAATTATGTTTACTAATTAGTTATTTTATGAAGAATGCTGGTTAAATTTAAAAAGTGATTGACTGAGGTAGCTTGTCGTAATGAGACGGCTCACTGTAATCCAATTTTTTAAAGAATTTAAGCTGTCCTTAATTAATTAAGATATTATAAAGAAATATGATTAAAAGTGTTATATAAGCACATGTTTAAAACATCTATTAAAATAATTTTTATAAGCTTTTTAAGAGCATGATTATGATTTTAAAAGAAATGTTTTTTTCTTTATTTAGGAGACATGGTTTACAAAGAGGAGAAAAACCATTCATTTTTTCCAAGCAGTCGAAACGAATTTTTATGAAATGTTTATTAAATTATATTATGTTATTTTTTAATTAATTCTTTTTTTCAGGTTTTATGTAAAGTTTATGAATTAATAAATTATTTTTACTTCTGTATTTTAATTAGCATATCATTTGCTTCATAGAGTTTCACAATAAAATTATAAATTCAATAAACTTCTTAATTAACATGCTGTAATATAGAGAGAGCATAAAGTTTGTTTTCTGTTGTCACACGTTTATTTCACAATTTTGTATGCGAATCTCGAAATTTATAATAACTATAGTATCACTTTCGAAATGGTAAAAATGGTAAATATTAAGCTTAGATTTATTACATATTATGTTTGTAAAAAATTATAGGTAAAATTAAAATGCATTAAATTTTAAGCTAAACTGAAGTATTAATTTTAGAAATAAATTTCTTAAAGGCATAGTTGTATTAAGAATTTTAAGGGAAACAAGGCTTTAAAAATTAAGGTCAGTTGGCAAAGTTTTATGCTTATTGAAAAAGCATGACATTAGGTTTTTAATGAAAGATTTCTATCTGTTAATTCAAAGGAAATTATTTGAAGGTAAGTAAAAAAGTTATGCATTATTTCAAACAATAGCAGACTGTTGACAAACACTGAGTGCAGATAAGAACAAAAAAATTAGTTAGACGTTGTAATTCAAGCGTATGAACAAAATTTGAATTCCTTGTAGTAACAAAATGAAGTTCATTGCTATGTTGAATTCTTTAATTTACTGAAAATGTCATTTTTTAGAAGGAGAGAATATATTTTTGAAATATGAAGAACAGCTGTTCTGAGTTCTTCATAGAAATATTTCACAAAATGTCTTTTACTGTAATAATATGATCATATCAACATGCAACACGTTTACTCTAAAGTTAAATCTAAAGCAACATGTGTCTATTTTAGCTAAAATTACTAAAAAGAAAGTTCTAGAACATATCTTATTAACTTACACTAAAACATGCAAATAAAACATACTATTTTTTTCAGCTATTTTACAGGACAAATATAAGGAGTAGTATATCAATTTGAACTTTTAAATTAATCAAAATGATAATATGAAAGGCCTTTCAATAATATCAGACATAAGTTTCTCTTCATAAAACAAAGATACTCTGCAACAGACTAATGTTACTTTTTGAAAAAAGAACATTGCTGTTGAAAGTGCATCTTTTAAATTAATGCTATGAGGTCAAATTGACTAATTTAAAAAGCCAAACTATTATGCTTCACTTGCATATATCTGTATAATGATATACACATGCAGATATTGTTTTACTCAAAACATCTTGATTTCAGTATATTTCATTATAATAAGCATCATTTTAGACAAAAAAATCTATTACTTTTATAGACATATCCTTTAGTATTATCTATGAAAAATATATTCTACACACATAATTACTTAATGGGATATTAGAAGGAAATAATCTGAAACCTTTACAGATACAACCATTGGAATTTTACGTAAGAAAAGTATCTTCTACTCACATAATAACTTGCTATAATAATACAAGCAAATAACCTGTAACGGTTACAGATATATCTGTTGAGATTTTACATGAGAAAAACATGTTCTTTTTACATAATTATTTGCTGTAATATTACACGCAAATAATCTGTAACCATTACAGATATATCATTTGGGAATTTACATGAGAAAAATATGTTCTACTTACATAACTATATGCTGTGATATTACAAGAAAAAGATCTGTAACCATTACAGGCAAAACGCTTGTAACGTTACAAAGAAAACACCTGTTTCTGTTACTCAAATAACCCATGGCATCCCAGTTTCCATGAGTTTTCTTAGTAACCTTACAGATTTTTTTTTACAGTGCAAGTAACACAGAGCCCTACGTCGCATTTTTCGCAAGAATACATTGATCGCTTTCTTAGCCCACCTCTCTGACAAGCAGCACATCTTCTTGGAGTTTTGTTTTGAATGGGCCAGTGCCCTGTTGATGCAATGATATTTGAGACTCGAGGAGAGCTAACTGAAGCTTCTGAATCGTTTACGAGTTGTTTTATAAGATTTTTTCTAAAATCTGCAAATTATATATCTTCAATTTTCATTTTATATAAAATAAAAGAGTTAAGAACTGTTAAATCGAGCAAGTGGAAAAAAATTTTTTTTTGTCCATTTTAAAGTTTTCCTTCCGAATGTGTAGCTGTTTGCCATTCGGTCACCCAAATCAACGAATCCCTTGTTTTTATTGTAGATTGATACAATTTCGGGTTTTCCTTTTTCATCATACGCTGCATAAGGATTGTGCATATTGCTAAGCATATAAACTTCTCTCTTGTCTTTCCAACAAGCTGCAGTCATCCCTGATGAAAATTTTATTTTAATTTGCCCTTTCTGAATTCGGATGCCGCATTCAATTTTGGATAATTTTTCCGATGTAGCGAATTGTACCACAATTATTGATTTTATATATAGGCAACAATTCATGAAATAAATTCGGCGAAGAAAAGAAATTATCCATGAAAAGCTTATGTCCTTTTCCTTTTACACTTTTTGCTAAAGCTATTACCGTGTTATGAGCGGCACATTTTCCATTCTTCGACTCGTAGGAATCTCTTCCGAGGTAAACTTTCATGTCATAAGTGTAAGCATGATGGTCAGCAAGTTTGTAAATTTTAATTCCAAAACGCTTATGCTTTTTAGGAATGTATTGCTTAAAAATTACTCTCTCTTTAAATAGAACAATTACTTCATCTACAGCCAGTTCATCCGAGGGCTCATATACTTCTTTAAAATTGTTTCTCAAGTTCTCAAATATCTCCCTTATCTTCCACATTCGATCATAATTAGGATCATTTCTGTCTGGTGGTGACGAGTTATCTTCAAAGTGCAGAAAACGAAAAATTTGCAGGAATCTGTCTCTGTAGATAGTTTTCTTGAAGAAAGGTGTTTCAAGCATTTCGTCTGTCGACCAGTAATCTATTAACTTGTCTTTTTGAATATGCCCCATCAACAATGTCAATGCAAAAAATTTTAGCAATTCATTTTCATTAACATCTTTCCATGTAATTGTATGCTTTTTTGTTTCTAATACAGGACTAAAACTAGAATTTTGCCCTAGTATTTGTTCCGCAAAACGATTTGTTTCCTTGACGATTTTCTCAATAACATTTCGCTGGAAAACACTTTTAAAGAATTCAATTTCCTTTGTAGCTTGGGAAGCAAGACCTTTTATTTCATTTCTTCCAATAAAATTCAAAATGTTTACATTGTCATCAGCTTTTGGTTCAAGCCATTCGAATGTTTCATCAAGAGAAATTTTGTCCATATTATCAGTTTGTTCTTCACTGCAATTTACCAAATCTGTCTCTAAATATGAATTTCTTTCCTCATGTTCATTTTCGGATTCATTATATATATCTAGCTCGCAATCGGATTCGCTGTCTCCATAGTTTTCATCATCAAGCTCTTGAAGAAGCTTTCGTATTTCTTCTTCAGTAAGTCCTCTTTTCCTTTTCGGCATATTGCTATGAAACAAAGTAAAATAATCCCAATAAAACTTGCGAAAATGCAATATTCCAAAGCAACGCAAAGTTCTATTTACGATTTACTAATGCAGTTATTTCGAATTCTGCAGCTGTAAGAATGGAAAGAAAAAAATAGGGTAAACCGGATCCTTAATACAAAGGCTTCTGAAAGAGATAAGTGGTTAGTCTCCAGGGACGTCAACTTTGACACTTCCTCCCAACCTTTTAGCCTGGCAAATGGGGGAAAAAACATGTCCATTAAAGTGGACAACCCTGTCCATTCAAACAGGGAATACAACTGCCAATATATTGGCCATCCGTCTACAAAAGGTTAATACGGATATAGAGTGGTATTTTACCTATGCATTTGCATCGTTCCCCCTGGGCAGCTAATACCAGATAAATATTCACCGAATTATATATTCTATATCTACGGAAGTATTTCCTAAAAACATCTTCTGCCACACAGGAATACTGCGCGCCTGTATCCAAGAGTGCGGTGGCTGGAATATTGTTCACCAAAACTTCAATCTTTGGAAGAATCAAATTTTTCACAATAACTGTATTTAGCTTGAAGGAAGAGGGATTTTCTTAGCCTTCGGATTTCCGCACCCTTCCGTCAGCAAAAATCCGTTTTAGTTTAAATCTTCTTTCTTTTATTCCATGCCTTCCTTCTTTTACCGCTGGCCTTCAGACATTTTTTCTGGCTTATTATTGAACTTTCGACGTTCGCCGGTTGTTTTGGGATACTCAGGTTTTTTTTACCACTGATTCGACTTGCTTCCGTAGCCGTGCTCTTGCCTTTGCTGTGGTCTTGGCGCACCAAATTGGCTTCGTTGCTCGTGCTGGCGTCTTCTTTCAATGTCCGCCGTTCTTCTACTTTCAAACTGGATTGCGAGCTCAAATAACTTTTCCAATGTCGTCGGATTCCTTAACTCAATAAAGTCTTGTACTTGGGGAAGTAACCTAGGACTTAACCTAAACTTTTTAAGATAAACTTGCTCTATTTTTGAACATGGGTTGCATTTTTCGTTTTAGATTAAGCAAACATTCAAGATAATTCCTGTATAACTAGGGATTTTATTCACACTTGTTAGTCATGTAATTTATTAGAACAGTAGAACATATAGGAGAAGCATGCCATATCCATGGAAACAACATTTTCCCAAGCCAGACTGTAGAAGTGAAATAAAAAAATGGAATAAGAAAATGCCGTATTTCCAACAAAATTAGTATGCAAAACATGAACTAGATATGAATAGTTTTTCTGAAAATGTTCCGGATGGGATAAGTCAGGAAAAAGAACCTTGACTAGTTTCATGAACAGAACATGAAAAATAATGATGAATTTTTATTTTGTCCGCAGTACATTTACTTATACTAAAATCTCCCATTTGATTGACTGTACTCTACATTTAGGCACAAGTTTGTAAATCAGATTGATTTTGTGTTTTAAAAGCTTCAAATTCAGAAATATTACAACTTCAGAAGTAATTCAACTCAAAAGCAAAGAGATTAAAACGACAATAGAAAAGCAAAGGAACGTGATAAATGACTTTTTTTCGTTGATTTTCGTGAATTCATAGATCCATAGCATAATTTTAATGCACTGTGTATGAACTATTTTTTCAAATGTATTACGATCACTGTTTTCCATTTACATAGATTTTAAGAAAACATTTCATGTTAATTTACTGTTTTTCCTCTACATATATACTTAATTTTTTGCATTTTGTTTACAATTATAATACCGAAAGAACGTAAGAGAATATTTTTCTTGAAAATGCCCATATTTTTTCTCATATTTTGTTTCCATTTCTTTCATAGCTTTGAAGTAACCTATTAAGTACATAGTAATCTTGTATTGCCCCGACAGCCGTTGGTCTTGCCAATGTCTGAAGAAAGTCACGAAGCTAAAGAATTTAATATTTTATCAATACGCAAAACTTCTTACTGCGTTTTTGGATGAAAACTGACCGAATTTAGTAGTTCATTACTAACCTAGGAGCATTTAACTAATTTCATTCGAAACAAACACAGTCAGAAATTATCATCAGGATTTTCTATTAAAGATATATTTTTTCTACTTTTCATGCCATTACACTTCCAATGTAATTTGATTCATTGTCAGATACTTAAATGTTTGTTATTTTTTTCCGCATACGAATGCATTTCGTGTCTCACATACGCTCGTTACATATGATTTAACAAAATTTCAATCAAGTTAGAAGTTAAATGAATATTTCCTGAAATACTGTACATTTAATTCCGGAAAATTTACATGAGTATCTTCATTTTGAAACCCCTAATGTTTCTTTTCCTGAATTCAAAGTAAATTTTGAGTCTTGAATTTTCAGTTTTGACGGAAGTTATTTGTGGGTGGCTGTGATGTGTTCGTGTTTCCATAAACCGTTTTTGTAAAGTGCCTTAATGGTAACCTTTAGAACACTTTGAATATTACCGTTTTTTTTTTTTTTTTTTTTTTTTTTTTTTTTAAACATTACTGCCACTGCAGATCATTGAATTTTCAAATATTTTCCTATTTATCGTTTACAATGTCTCGTAAACAAATTTTTACTAAATAGTTATATTATTTGATTTAATAATTTTGTTACACGTTTGGAAGATTTAACTTTGACAACGTTACCACGCTAAAACAGAAGTTAAGAGAAGAAATGGAATTTTTATCTTAGCATTCTATGGGGACAGATTAATTTTCTCTGACATTGGCGTATTCTTATGTAGATAAGAGACTTTTAACTCAGCTCATACAGACTTGGAATATTTACTCTAAGTCACCACGATCATTCACTTGCATTGTCATAGATTTTCTCGTGAAGTCTATTTCTTTCTTAAAAGTTTATATACTAAGAAAATCATCTTCATAAGAAACATCAGCCCTTTGATTTAAATTAGTAATAAAATAAGAATCATTTTTTTCTCTTTGACTCAAAAGTTTCTTCTTTATCATATTCGAAATGAACAATTAACAGTACATAACTAATATATTGTATTGATGATTGAGTTATATATTAACTTACTGGATTACATTTCAAGTGAATGTGTTTATTGCATCTTTTAGTAAAATCTTAAAGGCTGAAATGAGTGTTTCAGTACCAAATTTGTACTTTCTAACTTCACTCTACTGAAATAAAAACATTCATAACTTATTGCGAAGAAAAGGTTTTACTTTTTGATTAATTTTTATACCACAGTATTATCTTTGAAAATTTGTTTCCTAGTCCACTGCTAATACATTACTAATTTTCGCTCTCTCAATACATTTCGTACGTGACAAAAAAACTCAGTTTAGAAAATTTTTTACATAACAACTTGTATTGCATTGCTGAACCGGGGCCATGCTTTTATTTTTATTACATATCATGCGAATATTTTTAAAAAGGCATATTTTTCTCCTTCTGTTAGCACAATTTTAAACAGTATTTGACTATTACAGAGACTTCTTTAGTAAAATCTCAAGGGTTAAATTGAATGTTTCATTACTAATTTTGAAGATTCTGGAGATATCCTACTTAAAAGTTCATAACCGATTAGCAAAATAATTTACATGTGTATTTCGTTGTGCTCTTGGTTAATTTTTAAATCGTTGTTCAACTATAACACTTGATTTTAAGTGAAGTATCAAAATGATTATTTACGTTCCGCTTTTTCCAAAGAATTTCGTAGATGCATATGTTCCCTATAGAAAATTTTCCTAACTTAAAAGTACTATTACCAAAATAGAAAACATGCAAAATTTTCCTAAAAATTTATATATATATATATATATATATATTTTTTGACAAACATGTACATGAATACCGATATTTAATTACTTAACCCTTTGAGGGGCGGTATATAAAATAATTTAAACTGTGGTAAAATTTTGCATGAACTATGACTTATGGACCCTAAGGACACAAAATTGAGACTTCAAAAAAATCTAGAGCGAAATCCTGAATTTTGAGAGCCGGTATATATTTTATACCGGCGTCCCTCTAGGACATTTTTTTCCAGTTAGCTGCCAACTGTTAATCTTTGTTTTTTAAATTAATTTTGCATACTTTTGATGTGCGTCTGTATTGATGAGTGCTTGAATACAGTTATGTAAGTCTAAAGACAATTTTTTTTTTAATTTCGGCAGAAATTAAAAACTTTAAAAATAAAATTTATGTTTTTATGCACTTTGATGATGCAACCCAGCTGAACATACTTATGTAAAATATGGGTAAAAAGCTTTTCAACTTGATTTAAATTCAATATTATTTTATAAAAAAAATTAGCAAATATAACACTGCATGTGTAAATTCTATCATGCTGTAACTGAACTAGTATAATATTACAAGTAGATGTAACTCAGCCGAAAATTAAAATAATTGAAAAATGAAGCACTACGACCGACTCAGCTGAGCGACTCAGCATTTTTGAAGTTGTATTTTATGCTTTAGATAATATATGAAAAAAACCATGCTTCATACAGTATACGAAGAATCGCCCCCTCCCCCCTCCACACACACTTTAGATCTTCGAGGACCGTAAGGGTCTCTTTTTTATTTTTTGTATAGTTTGTAATATATCTTTTTTTTTTTTTTTTCCAGGAAGAAACGCCGTTAAACAATTTTATTATTTGATACAGCTCAAAGCTCTTATTCCGATTTTCAATCCCTTTGGCCTCATAGGGGCTCCTTTTCAACTTTTGGATACATTTTAGTTTGCATCTAAAACGGGCCTTAGAAATATTTTTCCTCCTCTCACCAACTGTGAAAATTTATTTCGGAAACAACCTATTTGTGTCAACCAGAGCGCAAATTTCTCTTGAGTTCTCTAGTCTTTCATCTGAAATTAACAAAGAATTAAAAAGAATTTCCCTAAAGAATAAAAGCATGCTTTCAAACCAGCAGTTTTTGTGATTACACTATGAGATGGACCTTAAGTACATTTTCATTTTAAGTGTGCTTTCCCTTTGTGTGATCTTATCACACACAAAGGGAAGAGAGTGTGACTCCCGAATGACAAATTAGTTGTCAATCACCTCTTTCATTTTCCTTGCATTCTAGGATTTTGGAAAACACGAAGCAATGGGTGTCTTTTGGGGGCTAACATGCCACATTTAACCCGCACAATTGTGTAAAATTTTGACCCCAGACGGCAATTTTGAAATCGATGAGTCTTTCTCTTGGAAAGGGGTAAGTGCTGAAATAAAAATTTTAGCTACACACAGACGAATGAAACTCGAGCTGAGTCGTAACCATCGAGACTCAAGGCCTCCGCACTACTTTATGACGTCACAGTCGTCGATCCTCTAAAAGCGAACATCGCCCGATAAGAACTGTGCTCCCTCCCGTATTTCCCTAAACTTTGTTTTTATATATACGTTTCATTCCGATGCTAGTCAAAAAATAAATTAGCAGTGATATTTCAATTGCAATAAATATTTTTATATTTTATGATTTCCAAAGAAAATTGAAAAATAACATGAGAATTACCTTAAGCAAACATAAAGGGAAAAGTAAAGGTTTAAACAGAAATAAACAATTAAACAAATTTCATTCAAAAAAGACTATTCAAAATTCCCTTTTTGTTTTAAATAGATTAAATACAAATCATATACACAGATAATTAATCATAAATAAAATTCACTCATGTTGTTTAGGTTATGCATATTATTTATAAAAATGAATAGAAAAATTACTTGAATAAATATTTGAGGAAAAAAATAACAAAGGCGAAAATATACAGAATTTTTCCTAGGTTTAAGAATTTCCTTACTATTAAATTCTCAAAATGAAATAGCAATATTCATATGCATTACAATAGAATCAATATTCAGTTTGTAGAATCAAAATACTCAATATTGTCTTACATTTAAAATAATGTATGTGGATAAATTACATTATGAACAATTTGTAAAAAAATAAAAAAATCCACTGCAATTTTTACATTCAAAATAAATATTAATAATATTGTACTTTAACAAAATTATTTTTTTTTCCACTGAATAAAAAATAAACAATTCAATTATATTTCATCTTATTCTATTTTGTAAAGTTAATTGATTTAGAAAGTGAGTGGCTCATATCTAAGTATAACATAAAGGAGATGAATGAGTTGTAAAGGAAAAAAAAAAGAAAGAAATACACTAGTGCATTTTATTTTTCATAATCTGAAATATGCATCATGTTAATGTGAATAATTTTCTTCTTTTACTGCAATTTCTTTTATCATTTAAATTTTGCAAATGTGTGTCATTTTTCACTTTACAGTAATTATTTAACAATATATTTGTTGAAGACCAAAGGATCATATTTATTATTTTGTTGTTAGAGTGTCCCAATTCACAGTTTGTTTCTTCAAATAGTTCTTCATTTAATATGATATTGCTCGTAATTGAAATAACAACATTACGCTGATTTGATGAATTTAAGAAAAGGCATTCATATTCACTATACAGTTTTTTAATAACAATATAATTAACTAAGACAATATTTAAAACACTGTCATTGGGACAATAAAGTCTACCCCTATCTAGATTTTTGAAGTAATCAAAGTATGCATGTTCAATTGTTTTGTCTCTTAACAATTTTTTTTCGCAAAAATTACATACGAACAGCTGTCTAATGCTTATATTATACTGACTTCCTGATAATTGCCTATACAAACCAAATCGAGACTCCAAATTATCAGTCTGAAATTTGCCAGGCAATATGTAATTAAGATTTAGTTCAGAAGTACAATATGATGTTACTTCAAGCAATGAATAGGTACTTAATTTTAATGCAGAATGAGTTTCTTTACTGAAGATGCCCGTATTACAATTGAATTTTTCCCAACGCTCTAACCAATCTAAAAAATAAATGCTTTAACACAGCAAACGCACTATATCCTGCAACATAAATTAGAACTGGAACAGATTTCTTACATGATTCAATATCAGAAAGGCTTACAGAGACATTGAAAGTTGAATCTGTAATAGAATTAAGATCTAAACTGTTAAAATCTGTCAAACTATTTAACGCAATGTCATTTGTTATTTTTGGAAATTTTAACAGAGACTGGATTCTTAATTTTGATTCAGCTTCGAACAGCTGTCTAATGCTTATATTATACTGACTTCCTGATAATTGCTTATACAAACCAAATCGAGACTCCAAATTATCAGTCTGAAATTTGCCAGGCAATATGTAATTAAGATTTAGTTCAGAAGTACAATATGATGTTACTTCAAGCAATGAATAGGTACTTAATTTTAATGCAGAATGAGTTTCTTTACTGAAGATGCCCGTATCACAATTGAATTTTTCCCAACGCTCTAACCAATCTAAAAAATAATGTAAAAATATTTTTTTCTCATCATTTTCCGAATTTGTTAGCGGGTTTTGATATACATTGTTTAAACGCATGCCTTTGTTAGGCGATTTAACGTTAACTATATTCCACCATATTACAAATATTTTAATAAAATCAGATGTGTCTTGGAAATGTGCAATATTATTTTGTTTATCTATTTCTAAAAGGCCATACTTTACATAATCACTGAAAACTTGTAACACAAGTTTAACATTTTGTTTCTCAAGATAACACCTTTTAGGTGAGGAGAGGGATTTAATGCTTTATATGATAAATTAAAACCATATTTTACCAAGGAGTTAAATTCAAGTTTATGCATTTTTTTAAGTGCATTCCATGATGCTGTTTTCAAAGAGGTTTGATTAATATCATTAAATGATGGGAAATACATACATTTTTCACCTTTTTGATTGACCCAGTTGTTACGAACACATTTCAATAACTAAATAAAAAAGAGGTCTAGAATTGCCACGGGGGTGAGGATATACGATTCGTATTTGGGGAGGTGAAACAAAGAATGACATACATTTTCTGTTAATAGAATTATTATCCGTTACGACACATATTACAAAAAAACCAATTTCTTCTAAACCAATAATAATTTTTTTTTACAATTTCATGTATTATTTCAGCATTTATTTTATAGGTCGGCAATATATGAATGACATCTTTGTATTTTGAACTTTTGGGCCACTTTTATAATTTCCTTTATACCCGGGAACGCAACAAGGATGAGGCATTCTTCATTCCTGTTTGGAAGCTTAGCTTATATACTATTTTTAATTAATTACCAGTCCTGGAACAAAATAACAACCGAACCAAAGCGCCCGAATACAAATGAAGCAAGTTAACGCCGCGCGAAAACATGTTTGGAGTCTCGGCGGTTAGATCGAGCTCTGTGACGTCAGGAGCTTTCAGGGGAGGGAGTGCGGAGGCCTTGAGTCTCGATGGTTACGGCTGAGTCAACACCTCCTTATAGAAGGAAGCCGGGACACTGGATTGTGACGTCACGCGTAGTCGTCTATGTCGAAACCCCGAGAGAGCAACGAAACAAAACAGGCTGCGCGCTAGTGCCGTACTTAACGTTGATTTCACTATTTGATATAGATACTTGGGTGGGATTTTATTCAGAGATTCAATTATATATAATGAATAACTTAATTACTTCAAAATTTAACACAATAAAATTTGACATAAATTTAAGAATTTTTTGTTTCTTATTTCTTGACTTTAATGAATTATACTTCCTTGTAGGTTTCACAGCAGCATTTAAAAAGTTAAAAATCAGCCATACTAACTCAAAAAAGGAATTTCTGACTTTTCCCTCATAATTTAATATTGCTTTATATTTTTCTAATATTTATGAAAAAAACCCAAATTATCTGCATACAAACTATTACTTATCATTTCATTTTTCTTCCAATCAGTAATTTGTCTTTAAAATAAAATGGTATAAAAATGCACTAAATTTTGTCTATAATATGCTATGTGTCTTGCAAGTTTCAAATAAATTAGTATATCAGAGGTTTGCTTAGCAAATAATTCAATGTGCAATTTAAAATTATTGCTTAAATCTGTAGAACCAATAATATTAGTTGTATATGTACTTAACTGTATTGTGTTAGTTATATAGCTGAACTTGAAAATAAAAAAATTTTATTTACAATTTTATGCAAGCAGTCAGCATAACAACACAACACCTAAGTTATAACATACAAATAAGTTAAAACCAGCTGATCTCTTTTTATCAATAAATTATTCAAACTTTCTTGTAAAAATTGAAGCAGAAATCTCATTAAGCATATTGCCATACTAAGAAATCTCATCAATTCTTATTTATTAACAGGTGTGAAAATTTCAAAACTGCTTCTATATTAATTGGGTCTCATCAGAAACAATAAGATGAGACTATGTGACCTTAATATTTAAATTTTGATACTGCAAGTTCAAGTTTCTATTCGTTAAATTTCAACCCATTTTGTCTGGCAATTACAAACACCGTTATTAACTTTTTACAACAGCCAATTAATAGTTTCAAAATGTATTACGATACTGCCATAATATGGATAAATATCGGGCAAACACTTGAGAAGACCGTCCATTACCATTTAAAACACTTCAGGTGCACAAATGATATTAAATTTTATACGATGGCTATTATTATTTATGAAGCATATAAAGATACATTCAACAGCAAATGGATGTCAGCATCACCAGTATATGTAAAAACATTTATTGATGTTGTGTAAAGGAAGTGATTATCAGTTAATGTTTCAAATATAGAAAATAATAAAAATGTTTTACCTATGCACCAGTATCCAATTTGAAAGTATCTGGTCACTACATGCAACACAATTTTGTTGTAATTTTTCCAAGCTAAAATCGTGATTTTCTAAGTTACTCGCTATCAGGCTTGTTTAATTTAAGCAAAGAATATATCAAAATGATTTGTCCAGAAAGCCACCAGTCTTAATTATGGGACACCGGTAATTTCAAAATGCACATGAAAATCACAGGTTTGTGAAATGAGTGCTCCTAATCAGAGACACCCTTTATTCAGCCAATTCCCAGAATAATAGTAGGAGTTATTACAAACCTGTTATTTTGTCGCCATGCTGAAACACATAACTGTTATCTTGATAAAGTAATTTATCATATGGTAACATGAAAATTATACTCAAATGATATAAGTAATGGCCACTTAAAGACACAACATAGACCCTTTTTTACACAACAACAAATTAAAGACAAGGAAATGAATTTTTCAATATTTTTAAGTGTAAAACAGTCAGTACATGCCCATATAAAAAATATAAATTATAATGACCCATTCTCAGTATAAAAGCAGCAGTTACCATAAACTTGTCATCTTGTAAGCATGCTGAAACACAACTTTTATCATGAGAAAGCATTTTACAGTATGTTAACACCAAATGATAACCACTTACTAAACATTAAGTGGTAGCCATTTAAATACAACCCAGATACCATTTTATGCAGCAAACACTCAACAGCACGAAAATGAATTTTTCAATATTATCATCTTTCAAGTGCTCTGAATATAAAACAGTCAGTGCATGTCCATATGAACAAAATTATAATGACCCATTCTCAGTATAATAGCAGCAGCTATTATAAACATACAATTTTCTAATCATGCTGGAAACATATAACTGTTACCTCGATAAAACATTTTACCATATGTTAACACAAAAATTATATCAAAATGATAAGAGTAGTGGCCACTTAAAACATAACCCAGACACATTTTTATGCGATGACAAATTAAAGGCAAGGAAATTCCTTCTTCAATATTTCAAGTCATAGAGTGGATATATATATAAATATATTTATATACGTTTGGTGAGGCCGATTGCAACCAAAATACGAGGTGCACATAAACATGTTATAGCAGTCCTATATACAAAATTTCAACGTTCTGAGGCTACTCGTTTTTGAGTTATGTGAGATATGTACGTACGCACGAACGTACGTACATACGTTTGTACAGAAGCCACGAAAAATTCTCTTCAGAATTAATTTTAAGTTTTTTTAAGCAGTTTTATAATTTTTTTGAAGGAAAAGAGTATTTTATTCTGTCCTTACGTACAGATATGGTGCAAAAACATCGTTAAATTGCATTCGATAGCGGTCAAAATGGATATTTTCGGTGAAATATGCTGCCTGAAACTTTTCGCGATTACAATACTTCCTTTTTACTTCGTACAAGGAAGTAAAAAGGACATGCCTTCTTCAATATTTTAAGTCATCTAAATATAAAACAGTCAGTATATGTTCATATCAACAAAATTATAATGACCCATTACCAGTATAACAGCGGCAGTTATTATATACATATCATTCGGTAAGCATGCTGAAACATCACTTTTATCAGGAGAAAGCATTTTACCATATGTCAACACCAAACTTATACCCAAATGATAAAAGTAGTGGCCACACTAAAACACAAACCGAGATACTTTTTTACGCGATGACAAATTAAAAAAAGGACATGCCTTCTTCAATATTTCAAGTCATCTAAATATAAAACAGTCAATATCTGTCCATATCAACAAAAGTATAATGACCCATTACCAGTATAACAGTGGCAGTTATTATATACATAACATTTTGTAAGCATTTTGAAACATATAACTGTTACTTTGATAAAGTATTTTATCATGTTAACACCAAAATTATACCCAAATGATAAAAGTAGTGGCCACATAAAAACATAACGCAGACACTTTTTTACACAACAAATTAAGGGCAAGGAAATGAATTTTTCAATATTTCAAGTCAATTATAATGATAAAGAATCTTACCATATGTTAACACTAATTTGATATCCACATTAATAATAAGGACCACTTAAAATACAACCCAGACACTTATTTACATAGATGCATAGAAATGAATTTTTCATTACTATTACTTTTCAAGTGATCTCAAGGTTAAACAGACAGCATACATGAGTAGAAAAAAAATAATAAGGAATTCACAATAATGTGTAACAGTAACTGTTAGATGCGAAAATATTTTTTCAACAGCTAGTATGTGTTAATGCAAAATGTGTTTCCTTAGTTAGTCCACCACTAGAACAGCCTAAAAGTTTCCACTGATCTAACCACTCAAGTAACTTATTTAAATAAATATATCTAACATCATCATTTTGCACAGTTAACGGCTTTTGATACTCATTCATCTTATGGTGTCCTTTAAAGATACTTTTGACATTGACTATTGACCACCATGTAGATATAATTTTAATAAATTCAGCTGTTGTTTCGTAATTTAAAATACTATTTTCTTTACCAATAACCATTATTGCCTCTGCAAGACGACTGTCAAATATTTGTAATGCTAGCTTGACATTTTGTCTTTCCAAATTGGTTGGATACAGAGCTTTCAGAGTCAAACCATAACTATATTTTACAATTCTGCCTGCCTCTAATGAATGGAGACTTTTTATGCATGCAAATGCCGCTGTTTCGACCTTGGAAAAATTTTCAAAATTTGGATAAAATAAACATTGCCCAGAAGTTTTTTGATTTATCCAGTTGTTCCTGACACACTTCAAGATGTGCACTGAGTCAATAACAAAAAATAGTGGCCGAGATAAGTCTGCAGGGTTTTTATACACAATACTAATTTTTGGAGGCATACAAAATAATGACATGGCTTTTTTATTTATTGAATTATTGTCAGAGACAACTGCCACAATTCTATAACCTATATTTTCTAAACCAATTATAATTTTCTTAAGATATTGATACAGATCCTCAGCATTTAATGATTTAACTGGTAATATATGTGCCACATCCTTGAAAGGTGATAATAAGCTACGTATCATAAAAACATAAGCACTTGTAGCAGCTTTTTCACAGTTGTAGGCCATGCCACACAAATTTCCTCCTTTAAAATCGAAACATGAATTTAAATGCACTTCATCCATCATAATAATTACAGTTTTATCATTTTCTTCTAAATCCTTGCATCTTTGTTTAACATATCCTAAAAAGTCATCATTAAATTGCTCAGTAATAGGATTAAGAGAAAACGTTGAACAAATTCTACGAATAGTACGTGGATGGGGAATAGAAATGTAACCTGAATGTCGTAAAAACTTGTATGCATGCGGTGAGATCGAGTTTAACAAACTGCAAAAAATAAGTAAATCTGGAGTATATCGATACTTCTCTTTCTTTACATTTAGTTTATTTACTTGCTCTGAAAGGAAGTTCAGTTCAGTTTCTTTTTCAGGTAACACTCTTTTCAATTCTGAAAGCATATCATCCACAATTTGTATACAATTCTTAATATATTCTTCATTTTGTAAGTTATGAGACAGACTTTCAACTTCCTTTAGTACTTCTAGAAACATATTTACATTACTAATTTTTAGAGGGAAAACAAATTTACCAATAGATTTTATAGCGATGTTTTTAATATAAACACATACTGTTAAATCCTCATTTATTACTACCGATTTCTGAATTTCTGGAGCTGGGTCACTTAAAATATCAAGTAACATAGTTGAATTTTCAGTATGTACAGTTGTCCAAAATGTTTCTAAAATCTGATGTTCTAGGCAATTATTGAATTCAATTAAACTTTCAAATGATCGTTCATTATCATACCGTTCTTTCATTTTCAAACTTTCTTCTATCGCTTTCTCCAGGTATTTCTCTTCTAAACGAGCTTTCTTCTTTTCTGGTGACATTCTCGATACAGAATTTGATGACATGTAGGATGGGCCATCAGGGAACTGAGAAGGTATGCATCCTTTTTTCAAACGTGGCCTAGAAATTGGGGCTTTAATTAACTTCGCTGATTTCTCATCATACATTTCGATTTCTCGTATTATTTCATCTGATCGAAAATGTAATTCACATACCTATAAAAGAAAATATTCAAAAATCAACTTGTTGTGAGTACAAAAGTTAGATGCATGTTAATATTTAGTAACAGAAGTCAATAAGCCCTATGATTTAAATAAATAATTTGATACATAAATACAAATTAAAAAACCAGTAATATCATTTCAATTACGTGTATAATTTAAGTAATTTGTAAAATCTGGAATGCTCATCATAATGATTACAGCTTTATTTACATTTAAAGAAAATTATATATTTGAGATAATTGTTTACAACAAACACTGGTTACCAAATACAAATAATTACCTTAAATACATCATACCAAACTTTCATATATCATTACAAAAATTTTAAAATGAAACCTATTATGATTACTTAGTAGTTCCTTGTCATATAAATTATGATAAATTTGGAATAACTACAGAATCTGCCTGCACAGTATACTAGAAAGCATTTACAAATTATTGGCATTTATGTAACTACTAAATTTAAAATTATTCCTGTTATATGGAACTTTATTTCATTCATAAAACTTTGAAGGAAAATATTTTTTTGAAATGATTAAAACAGGCAAGATTAAAATCTTTCAAATATAAAACTTCTTACCCACAGATCAAAATCTAATATCGTAAGCATAAACATCACATACCTATCAATAAAAGTAATAAAAAAATGTAAAGATACAAAACATAAAAAATGCAGTAAAATTGAACTTACTCTGGTATGTTTAGTAGGTTGAAAGCCATCTTTTCTTCGTAGACTCCTTATCCATTTCATCCGGAGTTCAGTCTCATTTGGAAACTTGAATACAGCCACTTTTGGTTCGTTTTTATAATTACCACGACATGTGGCTACAGCACATTTATGAGGCATCGTATGAAATTATAAAAGCACGAGACAATATAAAAACTCTGTCGCTAACGCAAATAACCGCTCCACGTTCGTCGCTCTTGGCTCAACTACGGGGCTTTGATTTTGTTTGAAGGAGCGAGGTGAGTCAGAGACGACTACCTGTGACGTCAGAGCTTCCCCTCGCTTCAGTGTCCCGGCTTCCTTCTATAAGGAGGTGTTGGCTGAGTACACAAAGAATAAATGAAACTAATATACTTGTATTCAGTCCTAGCGCAGGGTCAGTAAACTCCCCATTCCTCCATGAACATAATATTGAATCCCAAACGACTTATAAATTAATCATGAAAAATTATTACATCATAAACTGTTATAATAATAAAGAAATTCTGTCATGTCACAGAGTAGAAAAGGAGAAAACTGGTGCTGCCATCTATTGGCGTGTTACTCTCAGTGTGGGCGCCGGTATATATTATATACCGGTTTTAAAATCGTATAAATAATCTTCTGTTAATTATCAATTCTGACAAAAATGAAGTAAATATATAAGATTCAGCATGTGTACGTCATATATTTGCAGATTTTGAATTTTTTCTTTCCCTCCAATAGAATTTATGAATCTTCTAACGTGATACCTTGCAAAGAGGTATATTAATTTCATAACTGCAAAATATTGAGCATTCATAGGGTGATACTACCATTTAGAATTGAAAGAAAACACTAGATACTTACGATTGTAGCTTTTGGTGTAGAAAAATTAGCATTTTTACGGAGGTTAAAAAATTGACAAACAACCGGTATATATTATATACCGGTGCCCTTCAAAGGGTTAATGTGTATTTTCCAATATCAGAACGAAAATTTCGAACGAAAAATATTTAAATAATGTTATGTTCCGTAAAATTTATGTATTTGTGATGTCATTGTCTTTTCGCAAACATTTTGAGAGTGTGCTGTATGTAGTAGTTTAATACATTTCGAAACCGTTTTCTCTTTGGTATTGGAAACTATTTTATCTTTGCTGCTTTCTTTAAACATATTCCAATGAATTCTCGATACTGTTTTGGTTTATCTTCAGCTTATGAAATATTCAAATACTTAAAAATATATTTGTAAATCGTTTCTGTTGAGACTTGGGATAGATTTCCTGGATGTTTGTTTTGGAGAATGTATTTATTTTATTCAAGTGAATGCAGCTGATGTTTTCTCAAAATTTTATTATTCAGAGTATAGGTTTATTTCTTAGATAGGTTTTTCTTAATCCATTTCATAGCAAAATAAATAGCAGCAAGTTCAGTCTGAAACACAGAATTAAATTTTTCTAACTTTATGTTTGAATAATCAATTTCTATACCATAATAGTAAACAACAAAAGATAGGCCAACACTTTCCCCAAACATAGAACCATCAGTGAAAATATCAAGTTCACCAAAACAATCAAAATTCATTTCATAATTAATGCTCATTCTCTTGGCTGGGTGCATGCAGTAAGGATTAACATTATAAAATGCAGTACAACAAGCTAAATAATCACCATAATACATAAAATCTATCTTACATGTAGATAACAAACATTTATCATAAAAGAACTTATAAAAAATCGAGAGGGGCGGCGTGCCGGCCAATACATAGGCAGTTTCAGTTGGAGTTGTCCTAAAACACCTAGCCAGTGACAGCAGCCAGGGACGTTGAATCGTCAATAACTTATTCCTGATTCTCAACAACTCCGCCGCTCTGGAGCCCCAACAACCAATTCCGTATAACACAATAGGAACAACAACTACTCTATAAATAGTTCTAATAATATCTCTCTTAAGGTCGATGACACCCGCTGGAAAATTTCTCTTATAAAATAAGAGTATTGAATCTGTTCTCCTTTGAATTTCCTTGAAGTGTGACTCGAAATTCAGTTTATCATCTATAATGACTCCCAAGTATTTGAGTTCGACTCTTTTTAATAATGTTCCCTGGAATCGTAATCTGGGAGGTCTAGTCTTTTTTCCCCCATTTGGGAAAAATAAAAAAGATGTCTTTTGTAAGTTGAAGATGAGTCTTTCTGTTATAGCCCATCCCTCAAGGACATCACACACCAATGTAAATCTTTTTTCTAATTTTTCAAGAGACGCATCGTAAACCACACAAAGTATGTCATCTGCATAACAGATGATTTCAACGCCCTCGGGAAGATTCGTATTCAGCAAGTTGTAAATTACTGCACCCCAGAGCAGCGGAGCACTCGAGGATCCCTGTGGGCAACCTTTATAAACTGATTTAACCACTTCAGAATCCCCACCATATGAATAAACAACCTTCCTATTGTGAAAGTAGCTAAAAAAAATTTTTAATATATTGCAAGGAATCTTAAAATTCACGAGGGTGGAGAGCAGCGATGACCATATAATGGAATCAAAGGCCTTTGAAATATCAAATGAGACAACAGTTACATGATAATCTCTTTTTTTCTCAGAAATAATATTGATCAATTTATACAAAGCATCATTGGTTGATCTGCCTGCGACAACGCCAAACTGTCTATCCGAAATAAAATTTTCTCTGTAGAAAAAATGATACAATCTATTGGTGAGAAGTCTATCCAGGAACTTACTAAAAAATTTTAACAAGCAAATTGGTCTAACCGCATGTTTATTTTTTGGTATAAATATAATTCTTGACATTTTCCACGCCCTCTTGAAAACCAACAAGCGGAAACATGTATTATATAATAAAACAAAAAACTCTTCGTAATACTTATAAAGGCACTTCACAACCACTGCAGAAATGTTGTCCAGTCCAGGAGCACTTTTATTTCTTAGTTTATTAATTACATATCCGATCTCATTAGAAGTAAAAGGCAGATCATCAGCACAACAATTTCAAAATTTTAACAATTCATGATCAATAATCCCATCCTCAAACTCACCACAGTCAAAATTCTTATTAAAATATTCCTCAATCAACTCAGTGTATTCCTTATGTTCACCCTCCTGGACTCTACTTATTATATGTGGTAGCCGACGTTTTCCCTGGGCAAAACGAAAGTAACAGTCATGATATACCTTATTTTCCAAAAAATGTTTGATTTTACTCTCATATTTACTCTTCTTAATCTGCTTTCTATAAAGTGCCATCCCTCTTTTATATAAAACTTTTCTCTTATTTCTTGTTTCTTCATCAATATCTCTGAACTGAAAACTCTTTCTCAATGCTCTCGTCCGTCGCTTCATTTTATGCAAACTCGTATCCCACCAATAGTTTTTCTTGACTTTATTTCCACGTATAGTCAGGTACCTCTTAGCCCTCTGGACAATCAACCTTTCAAAGTCATCCATAAAATTCTCCAAATTATCTTCATCATCTATTGATCTCAGTCTATCCGTCATTAATTCCATATCCAGTTTAAGTTTTTTACAAAATTTATTTATTCTGACAAGATTTTTTGTAAAAACAGTACTCTCATTTCTCACGGGTTGAACATCTTCAATATCAACAGCAACATATCTATGGTCGCTAAGACTCTCCTCTTCATGTATCTTGAGTTCAATACGAAACGGAGAGAGAGAGGCAGAACTGAGAATCAAGTCTGTCCAACCTTCTCCTACTGCGGAAACAAAAGTTGGTAATGAGTCTGATTGATTATATAAAATAATATTATTCTGTATTAAAAAATCCATGGTTAAAACACCCCTATCATCCACAGTCCTAGAACCCCAATTAAAATGTTTCGAATCTCCAGCAATAAAATAAAATGTATACTTGTTCAAAACGTCTTCAAGTCATGTCAAATGTAAATTGAAGTTTTCCGCAGGGGAGAAGTATACCGACACAACACCCATTGTAAAGTTCTCCTTTCTCAAGGAGATGGCTACTATCTCATTTGTTTTATAATCTATAATAAATTCAATCTCTTCTTTGGTAACAATTATGGCAGATCTTCCCCTTACATCATGCACCGCTCTCCAACCCTTTTTTAAATATGGGATTTCTGTATTTACATAATAGGGCTCCTGGACAGTTATCAAGTCAAACTTCTGTTCCAAAATGTCCTCAACAGCAGCCAACTGGTAAGCTGCCACCGCACAGTGATTCAAGTTTATATTTAGCACTTTCATAATCAAGAGAACAGTACAATAGCCAATAATAAAAAACAAAAAATTATACACCATAAGATAATGATCAGTATAAAATATAATAAAACAGCCCAATCGCAGTTCTAACCCTTAAAACCCAAAATAAATCATTCCACTAAACGTATATGTTCTGAAATAAATCTAACTTCACGTTTGTATAGTTCACAATCTCGTGATAAAACATGGTGATGAACATCCAAATGAGTACCATATTTCGAGTTAGAGTTCTTACAGTTTACACAAATCTCTATATCCATTTTACATTTTTTCAAATTCATGTGGTTCAGAACGTCTAAAACATACAATTTCATTTTTACAATTTTTGGTAGTATGTCCGAATCGAAAGCAACGCAGACACCTCTTCGGATTAAGATAGAGCTTAGCCGAATATGCCTTCCAACCTATACGAACTCTGCAGTCTTCCAGGACAACACCTTGACATCTAGGGTCTACACGGAAAACGCGATGAGAAATCTCGTCGGACTCTTTACATTTTTGTCTAAAGAGAGGACGAACACAACTTCCATCACAAACGCACTCCTCCTTCATTTTATCCATAATCTCCTTATCATCTATTAAATTGCATACGCCATATACAATAATCCTCAGTTGTATAAACCTTTTCTCCCTTGTATAAAGTTTATCCCTTAAATTTTCCCTGGATTCAATAACATTCTGTACCGTATCTACTTCTCTGCTATCTTTAAACCTCATCACCAAATCACCATTCTTTCTCGTATGGGAGTTCATTATTTTTATATCAACATCTTCTGGTCTAACGTTAGCAATTAACTCCTCGTATACATCAACGCCATTCGCAGCTGGCTTAACTATTAATTCATTTTCTCTCCAATCATTTACATCCAATACTTTATTCTTTCTATCCCTCATTTCACATGTATCTCGATCTTTCTGCAAAATAACCTTAATTTCATCTATATCCTGTTTAATATCAAATAAAATATTGGTTCTTGATTGCACCATGTCCTCTTCAATAGCCTTTAAATTCTGTGAGACAAGCAAATCCAAAACTCTATACCTCTAGCTAGACCATCGGTAATTTCCCGTGAGACTCGTCTAGCTTTTAACTTGTCTACAAAATCATATAATGATCTAACAGCAACGAGTACACTCTCAATTTTTCCTTCATCGTTAGGTCTATCATTACCACAGTCCATAATTTCTTTTATTTCATCCGAACTCTCCAAAGTCTCTCCCTCAGCTTCCACAAGTTTACTCTCCTTATTACTCTTCAGTTGACTCATCACAAAAATCACGAAATGTTCACACTATTATTCACTAATATAACTGCGACGGGGCCGTATTAAAATTTTCAGAATGAAAACATATATACAAATGTAAGATTTACAATAATTACAATTTAAAGTTAGGTAAAATGACAAGAACTCTCATATGTACAATAAAATTCAGTAAAATACAGAGTGGTTTGTATCACATAAACAGAAACACACACAAAACATATACATTCTACAAAATTAAGATGATTGCAAAACGCATCAAAAATGTTTTTACAGCACAATTAAATCCATCCAGCTTTAGCATCCGAACAATCCAATTTTATAAATATCAGGAGTAAATAAAACTAAAAACGCCTTAAAAGCTGAAAATATTGAGATTTACAAATTAAAATAATCAAAAATACTTAAAAACACCTCAAATCTCAAAAGCATTCATAGTAAAATATAAAATCAACCTTACATGCGAAAAATCCAAAAATTGTCCAGCGGGCTGAAAAACATATACAATCAATGCACCAACTTATATATAAGTATCTCCTGCCATTACATTTAAAAAATCCGAATTTTCAATATTTTCCAGTTGGCTAAAAGTTGACATGCCCACGGTGCTGAATCACAAAGATTCAAACGTAAACAAAACGTAGTATCAAATTTTCAAATACAAATAACTTTAAAAATAGGCCATAAAATTGAATCAAATTCACCATACAGATAGCAAAAGATGTATAGAAACTAAATATCAAAACAAAAGTACCTCACCAAGTCGATGTAAAAGAATACAGGCCAAAACTTCAAAGTCATATGCAAATGAGCCCCTAAACACGCATGAATCCTAAAATGCTTGTAACTCGGTCAAAAATCCTCGAATCTTCAAAAGCAAGATATTTTCACAAACCGAAAGGCCTGTAGATTCCAAATACAGCACTTTTAGACACCAAAAATCAGTATGCACAAATATATAAGCCCTTCTACACAAGCGCAACAAACACAGCAAACATTACGGCCACAAAGCCCACGCTGATCATCAATATAGGGATATGAGCTCTATAGGGGTATGTGTTACTGGAAGAAGACACCAGTCGTTCGTTTAATGTGACATCCACCTCAGAAAATAAAGAATGCAGGAACAAATTTACTGGGCCGATGCTAGCGTCTTTATCCGTTTTTATTATTTTTGCTCTCACTTTGAGTTGTGTTTGTGACAGGTCAATATAATCTTCTTCAGTGCCTGAAATATGGAATTCTACGGGACCTCCGTCAAATACGTTAGATAGAGGATGAAACTGAACCCACTGACCGCTTTGAATCGCCGCTTTGAATCGAGTTCCAGGTAAATGAAAAAGTTCTAATACGGATTTAACACATTCAGGGGAATCTTTCATGATAAAAGCCATTATGAATCGAAAATATCACGTCTTCTCTGCTTCACAGCTTTCGGAGAAATGAAGTGTTTTGACTGTTTTCGTTTCCCTTTATACTTGCCACTACCAACCATGGTCTGGGCTTTACGAATAGCTTTTGCCGCTAATACTTTTCCCGCCTCTTTGGCTCTTTGTTTAGCAGCAGACTTGATGTTTTCACCTGCCAACACATCATTTGCGCTGAGAGCGCCGGTGCGCAAAGCTTCTTTTCCCACCGTTTTGACTCCTTTCAAAACCAAAGGCGTAGCAGAGCGAAATAGACTGCGAAAAAATCCACCGAGACCATAGCCCTTTTGATAGGGTTGACCTTGGTAATATGGAAGCCCCGAGCCGGTTTGATAATGATTTTCATAATTTTGAGTACAACATTCGTATGGTACGAGCATCTTGATGTATTTTTTACAAATAAAACTTTTCCTCTTCTGTTGTCATATTTATAGGATTTGTCGCCTTTGGAAATGAAGCACAAGAACTAACTTACCCCCCTCAAAAGGAACGAATGTCCCCGAATTGAGCCGGATTTCTATTTCGATTTTATTAAATGAATTTCTTGCTACTGGTACATAATGCGGTCTGTAATATTGTACATTTACGGTATCACCATCTTTTCCGGTAACTGTCACGACTCTTAAGAGAGAAGCTTGCACATTACGAACAATCTGAGGTGAAACGATGTCACTATACACATAAAGTAATGTATAAGCAGAATGCAGATTCCCCACATATGGACTATTCCAAGTACCTTCGACAATCTGCGGTTCGAAGCCTAATAAACTTGCCAATCCAGAATCATAAAAGATTAACCGAGCTCCCTTTTGCGTGACAATTTTTGCTCTTTTTGTTGAACGATCATACTGTAAGGAGATGTTATCTTTAAAAGATGCTAAAGTCATGGCCTTTAAGAGATCTGGAACACTTTCGTAACATCTTGGTGGTATTTTTATATTGGCAACTTTCTTTACACCTGAAAAGTCACCCAAATCAAAGCCAAAGAGATTGTTAACTTTGTTAATATTGTACCAGGTATGCGGGTAAATGATCTCAGAAAGACCAACTTCCCATTCCCCGTTCAAAGATATGGGTACAGGCAATTGAGTAATGAAATGAGAGATAGTATTTTCTGGAAAATAACGTTGCGAGCTATCACTAGGTAACGTCATACAGAAAGACATCTTGGCAAATGACGATTCTTTATACGATGTGGAGTTTTTATATTCTTTTCACATCGGTCACCCATGCATTAAATTTTGGTGGATAACATACGAATTTCACATAGTATTCCGTCACACCGTTTCTCTTTCTTTCTCCCAACACTTTTTCAACAGGATAATATCACGAATCTGAAATTTTTTGCAGTTCCTTTTCGTAAAAGCTTCCTTCAATGACTTCGAATTGACAAAGTCGATAAACAGGTGGGTTTCTAGGAAGGATTTCATGGATCGTAAATATTTCTCTTGTCTAGTTACTTTCATGTCCTTTTTCAAAAATCATTTTTAATTTGCTAACGCGCACTGTATCTCTCACTTTGAACTTAGGTTGAGGTTTAGGTAGGTCTTTATATAATTGATTCCACACTTGTTTCTCATTGTGTTTATTGACATTCGCTGGTTCAGTTTGAATAGAGCGATGCCAGGTATGATTATAACTGTGAATTAATTTATCTATTACGTCAATATAACGATATGTATTCATTTCACTAAAGTACTTCCACATTTTGCTTTTGAGGGTTCTGTGGAATCGTTCCATGATGCTTGCCTTTACTGTACTGTTCTCAGTTGTGAAAAAACGAGCTTTTTCTTTTTTAAGATAAGTTTGAACGATTTTATTCTTATACTCTTTACCTTTATCAGTCTGTAACACATGTGGTTTTCTCTCGCTAAATATATGTTCAAGAGCTGATTTGACACTCTGACCTGTTTTATCTTTGAGTGGAATAGCCCAAGCATATTTGGAAAACACATCAATACACGTTAGCAAATATTTATATCCATCGTTGTGTTTGGCAAGAG
The DNA here is from genome assembly GCF_044657685.1 of Stegodyphus dumicola. NCBI lineage: Eukaryota > Metazoa > Arthropoda > Arachnida > Araneae > Eresidae > Stegodyphus > Stegodyphus dumicola. Next base: position 180,234,681 of record NC_140768.1, read on the forward strand.
ACTGCATGTCTGCCAAATCAGATTGAAACTGAGCGTCGATGCCTCTGACGAGGACGCGATTGCGACGAAAATGTCGGTGGGTAGGCTTGTACAAAGTATATGACTCTTTGCTGGTAAGCCAATTCTTCATCGTTTTGTGACTTTCTTTGCCTTTTAAAACACGATGCAAAGCACTCACTCCACCAAAACTGACGGGAAGGGAGGGATCGCGATACATCTGAGTCAGATTCATGGTATGTACTGCAGCGATTTTTACTAATAGAAATGTGAACGCTCATTTATAGTTTTCTCAAAATTTATAGTTTTCTCTAAAACATACAACCTCTTATTTCTACATCAATCCTTCTTATGAACGGAAAGCAAATGTGTATGAGTATTTATAGTGTTCCCTTAATTTTATATATATTTATTTTTAACTTAATTATGAGACAGTAAAGAGACCATTATAAGAAAATAATTTTATTTACTTTTTAAACACTCATAATATTCAATACCATAAGCATCATATTTTTACAAATTGGTAGAACAAAATGTTTCTTTCACTTCATTAAGTACATGTTTGAGACAAACAGATTTTAAAAAGTCTTTTGTGATATAATGTGCTGGTTTAATCAGAAGAAAATAAAGCTCTTCAGTCCATACATTTCTATAAAATTGCTTGGCTATGTCGATAGAGTTTAATTTCAGAGCCAAGGAGTTGATAGTTTCTGTTTTATAAGTAGCAAGCTCTTCACAGTCTATAAGTTTAGGATACTTCAAATCTCCGTGTTCTTGGATAAGCTGTTCTAGTAACGTCTTTAGAATGGTTTGAACGCATGCTGTTCCCAAAGAAATGTCGAAGGATTCTGGAAGCTTTTCCTCGTTAATAGGTTCCTCGGATACACTTTCGCAGGCTTCACAAAAGTCCATGCATTGATATACGATAAATTTTTTGGTCAGTCGACAGTAAAAAGTTCTAATATGATCTATTTTCAGTTCAATATGTAGTCTGCGATTTCGAACATACCATGGGGCATTAGCAATGTGTCTCAAAACCCCGTTCTGTGCAGTTTGCAGCCTTTTCCTTAAGGATCTACTAGAATAAGCCCACACAGGGCAAGCATAACACAATAATGGACGTAGAAGGGACTTGTAAATGAGTAACTTGTTGTCTATAGAAAGAACGCTGTTTCGAGCAATTAAGGGGGATAGTGTATGTTTACGTACTCGAAACTTTCTGATAATAGATGTAATGTATGGGGCCTGATGTACGTGTGAGTAACACGTGCATACGAAAATATCCCTAACATTAACTAGGAAAGCCGAAATCTTAGTTAAGATAGACATGTTACAATTAATAATCAAATTTAATAAGGAAAAGTAACAGTTGCCGGGTACATTATAACGGCTTAAGAAATTCAGAGCACAGTATAGATGCGAGTACACAAGTTCACATATCTCGGCGAAAACAGAGATGCACACATTTGTTGAAGTAGTTCCACTTGACTGCCGGGGAAAATTCTTCTCTCCCCGTCAGCCTGTAGGTTTGCCAAACGGGTTTACTGTTTCGCCAATTGGCGCTTTTCTGTACAGTTTTTAAGTCCGTATCGCCTGTTTGGCGCTGCCGCTGCATACTCCCTCCGCAGTGTCAACGAAATGTGACATACCGATGCGGGGGTCGGATTAATCGTCCAGAACGGGTGATACAAATGTCCGAAGTTTTTTTCACACTCTTGGAAGCAACTTGAGAAGAGTCCATGGTTACAAAAGCGGGTTTCAGTCTATCTATGGAGATCGTTTGCTTAGTCCCTTTTATTTCGAGATCAAACGTTTTATCTTGTCTTTCTAGCACCTTAAATGGTCCATCATAAGGAGTTTGAAGTGGTTTTCTAACTCCGTCGTGTCGAACAAACACATATGTGGACTTGTGAAGGCGTGGATGAATGAAACATGTTCGCTGGCCGCGGCTAGAAGTCGCGGTCGGGCGGACACTGGCAAAGTGAGATTTTAAATCCTCCACAAACTGTTTGGGGGACGCATCCGGAGGTGTCGGATTGAAAAATTCTCCTGGGAGACGGATAGTCTTTCCATACACCAGTTCAGAAGTGGTTGCTCCTATGTCCTCTTTGAGAGCGGCGCGGAAACCCATCAGCAGCGTTGGAAGGGCAGCCACCCAGTCACTGGTATCGTGCGCTTTTAAGGCAGCTTTCAAAGGACGGTGGAATTCCTCGATCAGTCCATTCGCCTGTGGGTGGTACGGAGACGTCCTGATCCTCTTCATTCCCATTAATTGGGAAAGGGCTCGAAATAAGCCGCTTACAAACTGTCGCCCTTGGTCGGTAGTAATAACAGTCGGACAACCAAATCGAGTAATCCAGTGGTCATAGAAAGCCTGTGCTACTGTGCGTGCTGTTATGTCTGGTATGGGTACTGCTTCGGGCCATCTAGTAAATCTATCTATCATAGTTAGACAGTAATAATTATTTTGAGAAGGAGGTAGGGGACCAACAAGGTCAAGGTGGACGTGATCAAACCTCTGTGATTGGTCTGGAAACTTCATTAACGGGGTTCTAGTATGCCTGCTTACTTTTGCTTTCTGGCACGGAATGCACTGCCGTGCCCATTTCGCGCAATCTTTGCGGATGGAAGACCAAACAAACCGTGAACATACTAACTTTGTTGATGCGCGAATGCCGGGGTGAGACAAATTGTGCAAGGTGGCAAAAACTTTCTCACGGAATGCCGGAGGAATGTAAGGGCGGGCGTTACCTGTTGACACATCACAATATATCGGTAAGCTACAATTCGGTAAGGTAAGTTTTTTGAGATGTAGAACTTTTGACTCTTTAAGCAATGTTTGTAAATCTGGGTCGATTTCTTGCATTTTAGCGATTTCCTCATAGTCGATAGGGTTAGGCATGCTTATTGCTTCTATACGCGAAAGTACGTCGGCAGCGATATTCTCCGAACCTTTTATATGGCGAATTTCAGTGGTGAATTGTGAGATAAAGTCTAACTGCCTAGCCTGACTAGGTGAACACTTATCCAAACGCTGTCGGAATGCATACGTGAGCGGTTTGTGATCGGTGATTAAAGAAAAGTTCCGTGCTTCCAACATATGCTTAAAATGCCTAATAGCAGCATAAGCTGCCAACAGCTCTCGATCATACGCACTATAGTTCCTTTCCGCCTGTGAAAGTTTTCGTGAGAAAAATGCGAGAGGCTGTAAATTTCTATCAACTATTTGTGATAGCGTTCCACCGATCGCGAAGTCTGACGCATCAACCTGTAAAACCAACTGGGCATCTTTCTTCGGGTGTGCCAAAAGAACAGCATTAGCGATTAGCATGCTGTTCTTTTATCTATTGCACTCTATTGCACGATCTATTGCACTTTTGAAATTCACTCCGCGCTTCCTCAGACAAATTCAGGATTGTCTTATCATTTTTCTTAGCCCCTTTTAAATACGAAGTTAAATGTATTTGATTCTGGGCTACGTTGGGTAAAAATCGACGGTAAAAATTTAAAAATCCTAAAAATCTCTGCAAATCTTTTACCGTTTTCGGAAGTGGGTAGTTAAGTATCGGTTCCACTTTGTTCGTCAGAGGCTTGGTACCATCTTTATTGATTATATGGCCTAAAAAAGATATTTCCGGAACGCCGAAAACACATTTCGAAGCGTTAATTGTCAATCCATATGAAGTTAATCTTTCAAAAACAGTACGTAGGTGAGATTTATGCTCATCTTCCGTATCACTAAATATCAAAATATCATCTAAGTAGATGTAGGCGAATTTTAGATCTCCAAGAATTTCGTTCATAAACCTTTGAAAGGTTTGAGCTGCTCCGCACAGTCCGAAATTTAAAAGCGGAAATTCGAAAAGACCAAATGGGGTGCAAACTGCAGTTTTCGGTATATGATCTGGATGGACTGGTATATGATGATATGCCCGAACGATATCAATTTTTGAAAAAATTTTCTTTCCGCTAAGCGTATTATTAAAGTCTTGTAAATGCGGGATAGGGTATCTGTCGGGTTCGGTGCACGCGTTTAGTTTTCGGTAGTCTCCTACTGGCCGTATGTCGCCCGAACTTTTAGAAACTACACGAAGAGGTGATGACCATGCTGATTTTGATCGTCTACAAATACCTTGATCTATCATAAATTGAAATTCTTTTTTTACTGCTTCGTATTACTTAGGGCCTCACCTACGCGGTTTACTGTGCACAGGCGGACCGTTTGTTTCGATGTAATGAACCGTACTATGCTTTACTCTACCCGAATCGGATTTTAACCTCAGTACTTCCGGAAAGTCTTTCAAGATTCTGTGATATGGTGAATCACCAGATATTAACTTTACCGAAAAATAATTTTTAGAATCGGAAAGAGAACCAATACGAGTTAATTTCGTAGTATTATCGATAAGCCTACCTCGTTTTAAATCGATTAAAAGATCAAAATGCCTTAAAAAGTCGGCTCCTATTATAGGCACTGGTACATCGGCGATTGAAAACTTCCAAGAAAAGTTTCGTCTAAGTCCTAAATTCACAGTTAACAATTTTGTTCCATACGTAGAAATTCTGGAATTATTCGCGGCAAATAATTGAAGCGAATCAGGATGCATTTTCTTAAACTTAGAAGTCGGTGTCACACATGAAACATCCGAGCCCGAATCAATCAAAAAGTTTAAATTTAATCTGTTATCGTAAACATGTAAACGACATGAATGCGCGACTGCCGATGAATTTCGATCGACAGCCGCTACTACTAGTTTTCCTCGGCCGTAGTGTTCTGAGAAAAGGAACAAGGTGCTCGACATTTTCGTGCATTATTACCGAATCGCGAATGAAAATAACAATAATTGTTCACACGCTCTCGGGAATGCCCACGCGAAAAACTACGTGCTTTGTTATGTTGATCCCGGGGGAAATTATTCCTCGTTTTTCCGCGGGAGAGTCGCTCGACTTGTTTACTTAGGGCAGAGATTTCACTCCTTAAGGCCTTAAGCTCCTCGAGGGGGGCACCAGAATCGTTAGGGTTTCTGGGGGAACTCGCCGAAGCTGCCTGGACCGCGAACACGCTGTTGTTCGTTGGCGTGCGCACTTCAGCTACCTTATCAGCCATTTTTGCTAAATTGTCTAAGGATTCCGAACTTATTGATAAAATGGCATGCACCTCGGAAGGTAACCTTTGCAGCCATAATGATTTTAAAAATTCGTCAGTTATACAGTTTCCACCTAATTCTCTCATTTTTCTCAATAAGTGAGATGGTTTGTCGTCCCCTAAATGCAATTCGGAAATAAGTCTGCGTATTTGCTCGCTTTCCGAATCTGAGAATTCTACTATTAACCTAGCTTTAAGGGCATCATATTTAGCCGTCGCTGGGGGATTAAATAAAATATCTGATACTGCGGAAAGAGTTTCAGGGTCTATCGAAGAAACCACGTGGTTGTGTTTTGTACTATCGCTACTAATCTTCGCTAAAGCAAAGTTACTTTCAACTTGAATAAACCAAAGTTTAACATTTTTTTTCCATAAAGGGGGAATTTTAACTGCCACGTGTGAGATTTGTGGCTCCTGAACCGCCATATTCGATTCCTCGTTGGTTTGGCCTTCCGATCCTGGCATGGTTGCCAATTATAAATATATCGTAAATCGTAAACTTAATGTTTTGCACTATACCTTATCAAAACAGTATCAATTTAGAATAAAATAATGAAGACATTCAATATCTCAATAAAAGCGTGAGCACAAATATTACCCAAAGATCAATTTTAAACAATCAATAATTAAATTAAAACTATAATTTTAGAGCAAAACATATCACAAAAACATAATTAAGACCAATCACAGATAATTAAAAAATTTGACCACATACCTGTAAATCCTCCTTAAGTGTGATAAACCACGTGTAATCCGTACGATAAAATGAGGAGGAAATAAATAGGGTGGAGCCTTTATCAGTCATAAGGAAGAGCATTGGCATCAAAATGAGGCATATTTTTAGTTTTTTAACAAAGATTGAGACAGATAGTCATTAGGGATCGAAACAGAAGGAGCGAGGGACAGGGTCACCAATGATGTACGTGTGAGTAACACGTGCATACGAAAATATCCCTAACATTAACTAGGAAAGCCGAAATCTTAGTTAAGATAGACATGTTACAATTAATAATCAAATTTAATAAGGAAAAGTAACAGTTGCCGGGTACATTATAACGGCTTAAGAAATTCAGAGCACAGTATAGATGCGAGTACACAAGTTCACATATCTCGGCGAAAACAGAGATGCACACATTTGTTGAAGTAGTTCCACTTGACTGCCGGGGAAAATTCTTCTCTCCCCGTCAGCCTGTAGGTTTGCCAAACGGGTTTACTGTTTCGCCAATTGGCGCTTTTCTGTACAGTTTTTAAGTCCGTATCGCCTGTTTGGCGCTGCCGCTGCAGGCCCATGAGAGAGTTTTACTGAGGATCACCCCAAGATAAAGGACTTGCCTGGACCAGGGAATTGATACTCCATAGAAATGCAGGTTTTTGGTGAATTTCTTCTTTTTTGTGAACAGGATAGCGTGAGTTTTTTCCACATTAACCTTAATTTTCCATCTGATGAGCCAAGTCTCTAATGCGTGGATGTAGTTTTGTAGCCGTTGTATAACTGGACTCAAAAATGCCCTTTGTGTAAGGATCGCAGCGTCATCAGCATACATTGCGAGTGTTGTGTTGTTCAGAGTAGGTATGTCGTTCACGTAGATATTAAAAAGTAAGGGTCCTAGAAGACTTCCCTGCGGAACGCTCGCAAGGATAGGCCTAGGTGCAGAAAGTGTTCCTCTGACGCGAACGACAAAGTGTCTACCTGCCAGGTAGGATTTAATTATGTGTGTAATGTACCCTGGGAGCCCCAGAGTGTGTAACTTGTAAATGAGAGCATCCAGCCAGACACGATCGAAAGCCTTAGCTATGTCGAGGAAAAGGCCACCAGTGACCTTTTTACGTTGCAAGCCTTCATTAATTAGTTCCACAACTCTATACAGTTGATGGGTCATTGAATGATGACTTCGAAATCCAAATTGATACGGAATGAGTATATCGTTGCTTTCAATATGCTGTTTCAGTCTTATAAGGATGACAGCCTCCACTATCTTGCTTAGTGCAGACAGCAGACTAATAGGTCTATAGGATTCCGGAACGTTCGCAGGTTTTTGAGGCTTAAGAATTGGTGTGATCACTGCAACCTTCCAGCATTCAGGAAAATGCTGCCATTTGATGATGATATTGATAATCTTGGTTAAACGTAGTATAATCTTCCTGGGAAAATTCTTGATCATCTGGTTCGTAATTTTGTCATATCCAGGACTTTTATTTTTCTTCAGATTTTTGATGTAGCTACAGAACTCCAACGGTAAGACTGGAATGATGTTGTCTGTGCGTGGGTTTGCTATGTAATTGGCGTGAAAGTTATTAATTAACTGTTCTGTAGGAGTGTTGTGAATGTTGTTAGTGTGAAACTGAGATTCCAGATGCTGAGCTAAAAGTTCAGCCTTCTCAATTTCAGTGTAGTGGATCCGTTGAGGGCCTTTAAGAGGCGGAATGGAATTGTAGCATTTTGTATACCTTTTAATAGTTTTCCACAGAGAATTGTCATCTGTGGAGAGTGATTCAAGGTACTGAGTCCAGCGGCGTTGTGCAGAATAATTTGTGTGGGACTTGACTGCATCGCAGAGTCTATTAAACATGACTTTATCCATTGGGTGTCTAGTTCTTTGATACTGCCTTCTGGCGGCATTCTTCCTCTTAATTAACTGACTCAGCTCTTGAGACGTCTTAACTCTTTGGTTTTTAATTTCTTTTTGAGCACTGCTATGTGCATTCTGAATTGCTGTGGTGAATTCCTTGACCAAGCAGTCAATATTATTCCTCGATTGAATTGTTGGAAGCGTGTACTAAATGTTGTCTAGAGCAGTGATTCTCAACCTATGGAGCGCTGCCCCCTAGGGGGGCGCGAGGATATCCAAGAGAAAATGTTATTTAAAAAAATTGATTAAGTGACCGAAAGGAAAGAACACAAACACACATACAAAACAAAATACATTTCAACATATTTAATAATTAACTTATTAAATTAAAACAACTTGTAAGGATCCTAAGTTTTACTAACGTTTATTTTATTTTAAATCTTTACTATCACTTCTTATTTTCTACTTCCGGCCAGAATTAAAAGGTTTAACTTATTTATGCAAATTTGTCTTGCTAACGCCAAGTACTTAAGTTGTGGCTTTTTGCCAAGCAAGAGAGAGGAAGGAGTTTTTGGAAGCAAGCCGCTTGCCATAGTAGTTTTACTCGTTTGCTGGTTGCCTTCAAGGCAAGAGGTTTAGTCCTCTTGATAACTTCAAAACGTATCGTAGTTTTAGCAGCTCTCTGTACTACATACGGATTTTGTTAAATAACGGCCAATCTTAAAGCTAGGCACTTGCATATTAATCCAAAGTTAGTTTTAGTTAGAGTTTTAGTTAGTAGTTTTATATTCTTACGTTCAGACCACAAGTGATTGGTCTCTGTATTCCGAAGTTCCGGAAATCTCTGTAAAGAAAGAAAAATAAAGGGTTTCGTATACCCTTCCTGTGTGTATTGTCTGCTTCACAATTTATTGAACATAGCTTGAGTAAGCTCCCTGTTCCGAGTCAGGACAGTTCATGTTTCCAAAGCAAGTAAAGAGGAACATAAGTCCTGATAAACTTACTAAATTAAAAACAAATTTAATAACTATTAGTGACTTCCTTGGGCCTGTCTTGCAGAGCAAAGTTTTTCAAAGGAGGGTTTAATATTAGAAATAGACACGCTCAGTTCTTTTTCTACATTTAGCTGAGATCTATATTTTGTCTTCAAAGAAGCCACAGCAGAAAATCCAGTTTCACAAAGGTAAGATGTTGAAAATGGTAGTCGAATGCGAACTGCCCTTGTTTTTAGGGCAGAAAACTCATCACCCACTCCTGCCCAAAATTCAAAGAGTGATTTATTACTAAATTGTCTTTTGGTTTCCCCGCTTGCCGTGAAGTCTATGAAGGTTTCTTCCTCTTCAATTGAGTGTCCTTCGGGAGTATTTTGAAATGGATCCCTCACCCACTTATAGCTTGATATCAGTTTGTCGTCAGCAAGAAAGTACTTTTTAAAATTATTTGCTAGCATTGCTAAATGATTTTCAATGGTAACAAAAAGAACTTTTACATGTTGTTCTTCAGCCTTGTAAGTTTTCATACAACCATTCCAATTTGCAAACATTGTTAAGTTTTCTTGCTTTAAATTTCTGCTCCACAATTCCAATTTCCTACAAAAAGCATTAACTTTATCACTCGTATCCAATATATGTGTATTTGCTCCTTGCAGTTGAAGATTCAAGTTATTTAATTTCTCGAATATGTCGACCATGTAGCTCAATTTCATCACAAATAAACTATCACGAAAACTCTCAGCTTCCGGTCTTTTTTCCTCTTCTAGGAAAATGGCGATTTCTACTCTTAATTCATAAACACGTTGCAAAAATTTCCCTCGTGATAACCATCTTGCCTTGCAATAAAATAATAACGCTGAATGTACTACACCCATGTCTTTACAAAGTGCGGAAAAGATTCTTGATTTCACGGGTCTCATTTTTATATAATTTAATACTGTTGCAACCGTAGTTAACACAATATTCAAACCAGGACTCATTTCTCTGGAAGCCAAAGCTTCTCTGTGGATCATGCAATGTGTCCAGACGCACTGTGGCGATTTTTGTTTCACAAGTGCTTGAATACTTTGGAATCTTCCGGACATAGAACGAGCACCATCGGTGCATATTCCGACGCAATTTTTCCATTCTATGTTTGCCTCGTTCATAAAATCATTTAAGATAGCAAATAATGCGAGTGCTGTTGCTTTGAGTTCTATTGGTTTGCAGAAAAGTAATTCTTCTACTACTGACAAATCATCACAAAATCTAACATAGGCAATGAAATGAGCATCTTTATTACTATCTGTTGCCTCATCGAGTTGTATTGAAAACAATTTTTCACGTAACTTCGACAAAAGCTGACACTCTACACCTTCAGCTATATCAGCAATTCAACGGACAACAGTATCATTTGAAAGAGGTATAGACAATTGTTTTGCAAAATTATCTCCAAACATAATTTCTATAATCTCCATTGCGGCTGGCAAAATAAGCTCTTCACCAATGGTGTGAGGCTTTTTACATCTAGCTATTTTATATGAAACTTTGTAAGAGGCGATTATAGCTTTTTCATTCACAGACAAAGTTTTTTTAAACAATGATTTTTGCTTTTCATACGATTTTAATTTTAATTCGAAGAATTCTCTGGGTTTGTTTACGTACTCACTATGAAGCGTTTCCAAATGTCGTTTAAGTTTATTAGGTTTCATGCTGTCTGCCGCCAACATTTTTGAGCAAATGATACACAGGGGCCTTTCTTCTTCATTTACTTCAGTACTAGTGAACCCAAAATTTAAGTATTCTTGATTTTATTTTCGGAACCACGCTCGTCTGTGTACTTGTTGATGCTTGTCTATCGTCTAATGCTCACTTACGCCCGCTTAAAAATTTATCCATGATTCTGCATAAGTCTGATGCCGTGAATATTTAATACGGTGAATTGCAATTACACGAAAATATATATAACATACACATTCAGATTAGATTCAATAGTGATAGAAGGATCGACTCGAATGAGATTGTCTGGAATTGAAATTGGCATCATAGAACTTTCTCCTTCTCCCTATGAGAAACATTTGTTCACATCTGCGCACGCTCCTAACTTAACTTTTAAGCTGAACAGACAAATTCCAGACAAATGGAAACTTTTCGCGAAACCGTGAGAATGCCCGACATGGCGGGACGCAAGAGCAATAAAAAGGCATAGGATTCTTGTTTTTTCAATGCTGAGGATCGGTGTAGCAAAATGTCAATAAATTTCCGTATTCTTGGTAATCTGTAAAAGTTTAAAATTAAGATTGTAGTGTAGGTTTAGCGCCAAAATACTCAAAATATATTATTATTGTATACATTTTATTGTATGCGGTGGGGAGGGGGGGGGCGCGATGAAAATTATGATTGAAAATTGGGCCGTGAATACTAAAATGTTGAGAAACACTGGTCTAGAGCTTTCGCAAAAACACGCCAGTCAGTTCTGAAGGCTCTTTTGTCTGATGTGGTATAGCTACTGATATCCAAAATTAGTCTAACTAGATTATGGTCAGAAGACAACTCATCTAATACCGTAACATCCAGTGGAACACTGGTGTTTTTGAGTAGATAGAAGTCTATAATTCCAGTGGAACCAGCAGTATAACGTGTTGGGGTGTTAGGAGCTGCTATGCGTAAAGGGGCTGTATGAGCCAAGTTGAGTATGATTCTGCCGTGTGTATTAGAATTATAGCAGTTCCACGCGCGATGTCTTGCATTAAGGTCTCCACCTATAATAACGTGTATACCAAATGAGAGAAGAATGTTGAGATCACTCTCAACATTTACGGAGTTCCTGTTGGGAGGGATATAGGTGGAGATAAGAGTGTATGTTGTATTAGTGTTTGTTGTGATGGAAATAGCTGTGGCCTCAACGGCTAAAAACTGTGGAATTGTTATTTCATAATGAGGAATGCAGCGCTTGACAAGGAGTGCTGTTCCTCCCTGCTCGAGTACTTTGAGTAGTAGCTGGTCTATTTGATTTATACACACAATAATTTTCCACGTAAATTGGAGTGGAGGGGCCCAGGCGGTGTTCTTGTAGGAACAAAAATTCAAGGGCCTACTCATTTACGAAATGCCGTAGCTCGTTGAATCTACGGGCAAGTCCATTCGCGTTCCATGTAATGCTATTTATACAGGTATATACAACAGACATAATTACACATTGCTAGTTGAACTAAAAATTTCTTCGAACATCGAGAACAGTACAAATAACTTATCAATAGCATGCTCTGCACTTTGCAGTTCCGGCATTTTTTCAGAAATCTTTTTTAAAATATTCATAAGAGAAAATCCTTTAAATATATCACAAACCTCCTTAATCATTTTATAAATGTCAGTTAATGCATTAAAAGAGAATTCAGAACTTTTACCATTATTTAGTGAATTAAAATGATGAAAAAGGGTCCAGCGTCTCTTTATATAGGCCATGGTAAGGATCCATGAGAAACAATCAGAAAGGGCTATGGATACGACTACTGCCCTCTAGCGGTCGTTGCTGAACTAAATAGAATGTACTAGAAATTCTAACATGTTGCAATCAGATTGCGGATTTAGTATGACATCAGAGCAGCGGGGAGTTCTACGTCAATCGATAAGTGCGGATATGAAACCGGATTACAACACAAACGGGATGAAACATGTGGCTGACCTAGCAATAGCAAGATAATTCGAGGTGATAATGCGTGATGACGTCACGAACAGGATGTTGCACATTCGTAGTTAATGACGTAGTTTATGACGTACTCCTCTTTAAATTCCCTCCCCCCTGTGAGCGTCACGCAGCCCCAGCGCCACAGCGCCAAATGGCCCCAAACTCTCATATTCTATCTACTAGAGTCAATCAAATGGAAGATTTTAGTATAAATAAATGTACTACGGCCAAAATAAAATTAAAAATTCATCATTATTTTTCATGTTCTGTTCATGAAACTAGTCAAGGCTCTTTTTCCTGACTTATCCCATCCGGAACATTTTCAGAAAAACTATTCATATCTAGTTCATGTTTTGCATACTCAGATACTAATTTTGTTTGAAATACGGCATTTTCTTATTCCATTTTTATATTTCACTTTTGCTATATGTCTCCTACTGTTCTAATAAATTACATGACTAACAAGTGTGAATAAAATTCCTAGTTATACAGGAATTATCTTGAATAGTTGCTTAATCTAAAACGAAGAATGCAAACCATGTGCAAAAATAGAGAAAATTTATCTTAAAAAGTTTCCCACGAATACATTTTTGTTCCTTGGTCCTTACATGCTTTTCTGTATTTATCACTTAAGTTCACTATGTACCTAACTTTTGTCTAATTTGTGAAGTATTCCTGTTTGAATATTTGCATTTGTATAACTAATTTTAAAATACATATATATTTTTATCAATGCGTGGAGTAAATGTGGAACTGTGGCACCGAGTGTTCTAAGCATTCCATACTGCACCTTTTCTTAAGAATACAGTCGGTTAAAAGAGAAATGCTTTTCGTACTTTGTGAAATGCATTTTATTTAATTATTATGTGTCATGCTCATGATAAATAAAAACATGTGCGCAGGATTGTATGGCTCCAATGTTTAATTAAAATAATGCTTTTCTGAAAAGTGTGGATGATAAGTCATATTAAAATGCGTTAAAAAGTCGATGACTATAATAGATCATTATATATAGTTTCCGTCATTATTACCTATTATGTATGATTATTTGTGTGTAATTTTATTTACTATCTATGAGCAGTTAAATCTCAAAAAAAGCTGTAAAAGTTCATTATGCCAGTTTGAAATTTCCATCTTAAAATGACTGTTAATTACTATGTTGGATCATTAATTGGAACTCTACTCAATATTTCGTGTAATGCATCATAACTATATAGGAGTTATTTGTCAGGTATAATAAATTAAATTTCGTTCTCAAAAGGCTGTAAGAGTTCAGTGCTAAATAAATTATTGACAATGTAAAATATGGGTATCTTTCAGTTAAGTTACAAAGAATACGTTAAAAATATTCCAAATTAACAAATTGTTATATCCCAAGTTGCGAAAAATGTGATAAAATTTCATTTTCATGGCTGAATATTAATTCCATGTGTATTATAGACTTTAAGTTCTCCTTCACAAAATGTGACTATAATTCAAATTTAAAATAATACGTTACACTGTGGATATTCTTATATGTCGTTAAAATATAATTCAGTCTTCTGTACCTTGTTAAGAGAGTAAGGCTGTGATAAGTTCAAATATAGTAGTGTTTATAAAGTTCTGCGGTAAATGGTGGAATCATATTAAGAATCCGAGTAATGTTTTTACATGAAGGAAAAATCAAGGTTCAATCTATGTTTGGTGATTTAAGTAGGATCTGTGCAAAAAAATACAAGATATTTTTGTAAAATATTTCAAAGAGTTAGCAAAATTTGTGTTAGTATTATAAATGAATCTTACTGAATAAAAGGGACTGTTTCTTAATATATACGTATAAATGTCTGTAGAGTAAAATAAGAAGAAATGAAGTTCTATTGGTACGTATCCTAAACTGAACTGGGTAGAAATACACCATGCATTGGTTTGAGTGGACTTCATACCATGAAAATTTATTACTCGGTATTAAGTTTTGTTTAAAGTCGGTAGGTCATGCAATGACGAAATGTAAAAATTACATTTGTCAGCCATAGTTTGGTGAATCCTTCGAATAAAGGTAAGACGTGTAAAAGAGAATCCGCGAAGTTTTGTATAGTTGGCCAAAAAGTTAGTATAGTCTTTAATTATTAGAGAATTTAATGTATTGTTAATTAGTAATTAATACAATGCATTAGAAGAGAAAGTTTTGAGTATCTCCAACTTAGCAGTATAAAAAGTAAGAAAGATAGTATTCCCGTTAAACTATATAGAATGAACATTGTGCGTATTGTTTTAAAGTTACAGAAAATATTATCTGTACAGAGTGAAGTTATATGCATGTAAATTCCAGCCTAAAATTTCGAAGACAGAGAAATGTCAGTAAGTTTACTTTCGGAGAAAATGGAAATGTAACATCATATTGTATTTAAAATATGGGGAAAAAAGTTAAGGGTAAAATAAAAATGTAACAAGAAAAAAATTTTAAAGGAAAGAAATAAATTAAAATTTACTTTTGGAAGTAAAATACATAAGGGTGTAGGGTTTATATTTATTTTAACTAACATTTATTTTAAGTTTAAACTATCTTTCCTGTCAAGCCTTACTTTCCCCTGGAACTGCCAATGCCAGAGTATGTAAATTTTAGTAGAACGCGCAAGGATTCAAATTATCAGCGGAAGTATTCTGAGTTAAATAGAAAGGAAACGAGTTCGAGATGTGCTGTTCTTACTTCACGAGCGCGGAGGTAGTAAGCCAGAAAGTGAAGAACCCCGCGTTTCGGCCTGTGTGCTTGCCTCGGAGAATTGTTAATTGTTCAACGTGATATTCAAAGTTTGCTGAATTAGCAGCGGTATTGTAAGACGCGGTGAGGTTAGTTACTTTTAGAGAGCCTCGTAGTTAGAGTCTTGTTATTATTTTCTTTTCAGGTTCTTATTTTTTTTTTTTTTTACCGCCGGGTCGGCGTAGTTTGTGAGCGTCAAGAGCACGCAATTGTAATTTCTTAAGTTGAATAAAAAGGGACTTAAACCCTTAGCAAGACTCTGTCTATTTTCCAGTTTCAACAGTCACCTCTTGGTTGCGTGCAAGTTGGAGGCGCGCAACTCTACAAGGGAAAAAATAAAAACAAAAAAACTGCATTTGTGTAAACCAAAAACTGAAAAAAAATTAAACTTATGAAAATAAATATTACTTTTGTAAAAAAAAAAATAATGTTAAAAGATGTAGTAACAACTTTTTTAAAATAAAAAGCGAAAAAGAAAAAAATAGATTTGTAAAAATAAATATTACTTTTGTAAAATAAAATAAAATAAAATAAAATAAAAAACACTTTGTTAAACTATTGTTATTTTGCAAAATAAAAAGTAAAAAGGAAAGTTTAAATTCGTAAAAATAAATATTACTTTTGTAAAACCAAAAAAGAAAGTTTAATAAAAAAAATTAAAGTAAAAGTACGAAAAGGAATAAATTTGAAAAAAAAAAAAAAAAAAAAAGAAAGAAAGAAAAAAATTTTGCAAAATAAAAAGAAAAAAGGAAATATAAATTAGCTTTTGTAGAAATAAACGTCAATTTGAGGAAGTTAGAAATAAAATTTATGTTTGAAAAAGAAAAACATATTAAATAACAAATTAATAAATTAACTTTAGTAAGAATGAGAGGAAAAAGAAAACAATTAAAAATAACCAAATAAAATAAAAAAGGAGAAATTTAAAATGTGGGGGAAATCTTACATTTAAAACTGTAACGAATAAAGTGATGATTTAGAAGCTAAAAGAAATCGTAGCCGTCGTGTAAAAACAAATGTGTGACGCGATTTTTATGTCAAAGCGCGTGCGCGGACTTTCAGCCTAATTACATCAATGGTGCAAATAAGTCAAAGGGCAAAGAGGGATTCAAATAACAAGATTCAAGAGATAAAGGTGATGATAGATGATGATAGAGATAAAGAGTTAAAGATGGCGGGTTCGAATCCCGCTCGTGGAGTTATTTTTAAAAATTAGGGAAAATAATATTAAATTCAATAAAAATTAATGAAAGGTGATAATTAAAATAATGACGCACTAAATAATAAAAAATAATGGTTAATAATTAAAATTAATGATGCACGAAATAATCACTATTAATCAAGTGTCAAATAATTAAAAATAATAAATTAAAAGTGGTATCATTCCAAACACGTGCTTCAAGAGCTCGTTGCCATAAACATAAAAAATATTGTCGTTGCCACAAAAAATAAAAACTTTCAAAAATAGGGTCATGGCTACAAAATAAAAACGAAAACTTTGATGACGTCATTCCAATGATTCACGTCCGGAGAAATCCCAAGATGGCGCTGGTGTCTTCACTTCCGGTTCCAGACCCTTCTGGATACTGGCCCGCCCCTTTTCTGTGGCTTCACTTCGGCCTACCGGTTACCTGCACTTACTACTTACATCCTTAAAAAGATTAAAGAAAAGAACAGGCTTCGAAAAATTTATCATAGAACTTTAGACCCCATCGATAAACGAAATTTCAATCAAGCTAACAGAACAGTTAAAAACTCATCAAAGAATATAAAGACGACAGCTGGAAAAACTTCATTAACAGTCTATCACATATCAATTACTCCGTGTGAAAAATTGCTAAAGCTATTAGAAGAAATAAACATGAAATAAAACCCATTAATTACAATAATAAAGTTCTAATTAATCCAAAAGATATTGCAAACGCTTTTGCCAAATCATATGAAAATCAATTCACTGTCAATCATTTTGTTAACGCTAATGATTCGGCAGTCACTGATCACGTGACTCAGCAGTTAGCAAGTTTCAAGAATCAAACCAACTCACCTACCACACCCAGAGAGATTACAGAATTCGAAAATTAAAACCAAGAAAAGCTCCCGGTTATGACCAAATTACTAATAAAACCCCGCAAAATTTACCATAAAAAGCCATCCTACAACTATATTACATCTTTAATGCTTGCCTGCGTATAGGATTTCTTCCTAAACAATGGAAGCATACGATAATCATTGTCTTGAAGAAACCTGGGGAAAATGGATCTTCAACTTCAGATTACAGACCCATCAGTTTACTTTCAGCTGTTGGCAAGCGGTTTGAAAGATTAGTCATCAATAGGCTCAATAAATTCGCTGAAGACAATAATATTATAAAGGAACATCAATTTGGATTTAGGCATGGATTTAGCACCACCCAACAAGTTTCAAGAATTACTGAAATCATCGGTGAAGCCTTTAATAAAAAAGAAACTGTTGCTGGCATCTTCATTGATATTGAAAAAGCGTTTGATAAGATTTGGCACCCAGGCCTCCTTATGAAACTTATCGGAAACAAATTTCCACCTGGATTAATCCTACTAATTTCAAGGTTTTGGAAAACAGAACTTTTCAAGTTCGTATTAAGAACGAGCTTTCTAATATCAGTGTAATGAAAGCAGGTGTCCCAAAGGGCTCGAATTTTTCACCTTTTCTTTTTAACATCTACATAAATGATCTTCCCAGCCACAAAGATGCCATTATCACCTGCTGTGCAGACGACACTGCAATTCTCAGCAAATCCATCAATCTGCAAAGAGCCATCCAAAACCTCCAAAATGCAATAGACTATATCTTCCCATGGTTTAACGTTTGGAAAATTAAAATCAATGAAAACAAATCCACTACAATTTATTTCCAAAAGAACCCTTCCAGAAGACATCTCAACAATATCACAATTAATAATATTTCCTTCCCAAATGAAAAATGTGTTAAATATTTAGGCGTTTATATCGATCAAAATCTAAACTTTAAAAACCATATCGAAAATATGTGTAAGAAAGCCAACCAAGCAATAGAAAGTATCTATGCACTCATAGGGGAGAAATTCTAAAGTTAGTCTCGCTACAAAAAGAGTTATTTATCTACAAACTATTCGCCTGATCTTACTGTATGCTTCCCCAACGTGGGCTGCAACTGCAAGAACTCATCGCGAAAAAATACAAAGAATTCAAAACAAAGTCATCCGAATAATTACAAATGCGCCTTGGTTTGTACGAAACAGCACTCTTCACAATGACTTAAAAATTAAACCCACGGATTCTGAAATTCTAAAAGCTTCTCATAACTTTTTTATGAAATGTGACAGTCCTAAGAATATCATCAAAAAACTAGGAAATTATGATTTCACAATTGAACAACCCCACAAGAGACCCCGCACTATTCACCATAGTAGTCTGTGGTAACATATATATTTTCGTTTTTTTCTTATTTAGCCAAGATTTTACTTCATTTTCTTTACTTATAGATTTACTTATCAAATTACAATGCGCTATGAACTTTGTTCCTGCCAAAGCAGGTAGACTCTGTATGTAAATAGTTTTTACGCTTGTGAAACGCTTCAATGTACAGCAAATTGTGTTTTTCATCATTTCACTTTCCAATTATATCTTATCAGAAGAATAATTTTTATGAAATTTTAAAAATGCCTTACAATACATTCTGCAAGAGATGGCGCAACCAGAGCTCCAGTCAACTAAAATGCTTTTCATCCCTAGTAATAGATGGCGCCACACGACGCCTCATTTGTTCAAAGTTTACTAATTCTATGGACGGCGGCACAGGAGCCTCCGTCACTAGTAATCTCTGAGTTCTAGCACAGCATGTGCACAAGTACTTCCATATTATTGTATACAACTTTCTCGATTCCTCAAGCATTTAAAAGTCAAGTATAATTTATTGGTAAAGACCGTTAATGTTAGTTGGAGAGTTAATGTTAATGTTAGTTAGTCGTAATGTTAGTTAATGTTAGTTAGACTGTTAGTTGGAGAGCGCGCAATTTTTATGTAACCTAATAATTGTATATACGTAGGTAAGTTGGAAAATAAGTTTCCCCTGTCGACTGTGGTCAGAGTTGTGTATGAAAGTCAAAAAATAGAATGAGACATTAAAGCCATGACATACCTTTATTTTTCCACATAGGTACCATGTACATTGAGACATTTGTCATATCGCTTGATAAGCTTCAAAAAGCCCTCCAGGAAAAAATCAGGGCTTTGCATATGGAAGAAGCGTTGAACGGCTTGTTTTACTTCAGTATTGCTTCCAAAGCGCCTTCCCCCGAGATTTTTCTTCAAAGCCGGAAACAGATGGAAGTCGCTTGGTGCGAGATCAGGACTGTATGGCGAATGGTGTAGGCGCTCCCAACCAAGAGTTGCAATATGGTTTTGTGTTGCCGTCGCCGAATGTGGTCTGGCATTTTCATCCAACAGCAGAACGCCAGATGTGAGAAGGCCAGGCCGCTTTTTCCGAATCGCCTCTTTCAATTTCGACAGGGTGTCACAGTAGCTCGTAACATTGATGGTTCCAACCTCCAAAAAGTCCAGCAACAAAACTCCTTGAGCGTCCCAGAAAACTGTGAGGAGCACTTTACCTGCAGAGGGAGTTGTCTTGAACTTCTTTCGGACAGGTGATGACGGATGTTTCCACTCCATAGATGCGGCCTTCGATTCTGGTGTGAAATGGTGGACCCACGTTTCATCCCCCGTCACAATCCGAAACAGAAAGTCATTGCCATCTTCATGGTAACGCAAGAGATGTTCCAGGCTGACCCCCATACGTTCTTCATTGTGTGTCGAGGTCAATTGTCGGGGCGCCCATTATGCTGACATTTTTCTGTATTGAAGAATGTCGTGGATGATGTTTTGAGCTCACTCATGTGAGATTCCAAGTTCTTCCGCTACTTCATCGATGGTGATACGCCTGTTCGCTCGAATCATGTCATCCAACTTCCTGACATTTGCATCTGTAGTGGCCGTGCGCGTCCGTCCAGCTCTCGGTATGTCCTCCACTTGCTGACGTCCATCACTGAATGTGCGACACCATCTCCCCACCATTTGCTTCGACATCACACCTGGCCCATAGACTTCCACGAGGCGATTATGAATTTCTGTTCCTAATACTCCATGTACCCATTCATAGCGGATAACCGCTCTCACTTCCTCCTTTGACCACGAATTCAAAACGCACCTTCTCTCCATACCTACCGGGGCTCAAATGAGAGGCTGGTCTCCGCTTTTCGCAGGCACTGCAACGGCGCCATCTGCTTGATTTGCAGCGACCTCTACCCAATGGTGTATCGGTGACTTGCGCCTTTTCCTGCTGTGTCGCCTTTCGCCCATAGCCGTTCAACGCTTCTTCCATATGCAAAGCCCTGATTTTTTCCTGGAGGGCTTTTTGAAGCTTATCAAGCGATATGACAAATGTCTCAATGTACTTGGTACCTATGTGGAAAAATAATGGTATGTCATAGCTTTAATGTCTCATTCTATTTTTTGACTTTCATACACAACTCTGACCACAGTCGACAGGGGAAACTTATTTTTCAATTTACCTACGTATATACAATTATTAAGTTACATAAAAGTCGCGCGCTCTC
Organism: Stegodyphus dumicola; assembly: GCF_044657685.1. NCBI lineage: Eukaryota > Metazoa > Arthropoda > Arachnida > Araneae > Eresidae > Stegodyphus > Stegodyphus dumicola. Next base: position 180,255,419 of record NC_140768.1, read on the forward strand.
CAACTAACAGTAATTCGAGTTCAGATTCAGAGTTCTAACTACGTTCTTCCGTAGGATTATTTTCGAGTTTAGATGTCATGGTGCTGATAGTCCGGAGTTTAGATGTGGTGGCGCTGATAGTCCTGAGTTTAGACGTAACTGTATCATTTATGTGTAGACTCAGTTACTATATAAGATTAACAAACGGGCCGTTTTGAATTAGGAAAAGGAGAAAAAGAAGGAAGAAAAATTTGAATCTTACAGACAGAGAGCTTCTACGCCGCACATGGAACGGTTAGAATGGACGTTGCGTTTGATCATGGACGCATAATTTATAATTTGGCCCACTTGTCTACGTTACGCATAGCAGATCCACGAGCCCCGACACGATATAGTTCTGGGTGTACGGGTATTATCGACTTCTTTTCCTGCTCAGTTCCACTGGATATTTCTGTGCTGGACAAGTTGTCATCTGACCATAACTCAGAATTATCCTATCCTGGACATGACTCACTACATGATACCAAACAAAAGAGCGGATAGGACTGACTGGTCTAAATTTACCAAAATTCTAAACAACATACATTATACGTTACCAACAACACAAAGAGAGAATAACATTGACAGTTTCGTCAAGAATTTTACAAATTCTGTTATTGATGCTCAGGAAGTAGCAAGCAAATACTTAAAAGAGGTCATGCCAAGCAGAAGTGCTGAGCTTAAAAACATTGATTAAATAGAGAAATGCAGCATAATGGCACTTCCAGAGAACGCGAAACCCAGTCGACAAGAGGCGACTGAATACACTTAACGAGGCTGACAGGTTTTGTTAGTAATCTACAAGAACAAGACGTCTAGACTAATTACCTTAGTAACCTTTCCACTGATTATAATTCCATATGGAGAGTGATTTCTAGATACAGAAAGTGCCTCATTAAAATTCCGCCCCTCAAATGCCCTGATAGGATCCACTACGCTGAAGCTGAGAAAGCAGAACTTTTAACATCGCATTTGGAATCTCAGTTTTGCTTAAACAACATTCACGACATTAACAAAGCGTATTTTTGTTCTATTAATAAAAACAGAACAAAAAGTATCTGACTTTCATACAAGGTACACTGCAAAAAAAAAGGGGGGAGGGATACAGTTCTATATCTCTCGTTCTACTGCGCCGATTTACAAAATTCAACTTTTGTTTTTCATGTTTCGAAAGCGCGACAGCAAAATCGGACTTCAAGGAATCATACGTTCGGTCGGAAGGCGGTGACCAATCAGAGGTGGTATTTTCTGGTGAGCCGGAGACAGCGTGAGTTGACTCAACTTCAATTTATTCCCGTTTGCCGCGTCAGTTTCAGATATCTCGTTTCAAATGTCTAGATTCTATCACAGTTCTTAAATAAACATTCATTCAAAAATTCTTCTTGAGGAAAATGTGAAGTCAAATGGACTAATCTCAATAAAAATTTCAGACGATAATTAAAAATGCAAAAGTAAATAGAGTATCTTAATAAATTAATTAAAGGAAAATTCTCAAACTTATTTAAAGTAATAAACTTATAAGGTATTTCTCCCACTTTCCTAGCGGCCTACGTGGTGAGCACGCTGGGCCGGTATTCCAGAGGTCCGTGGTTCGATTCCCGGCGAAGGCGATTGCTAATTTTTCATCTCTCCGGCCTCCAAAAAAAATCCTAATGTCTCTACGAACTTTTAATTTTCAATCATAAATGAGATATGGTTGATCATTTTTACACAATACAATAATCTAAAGTTGTTGCGAGAAAATAATGGTGGATTTTGAATTTTACTGAAAATGTACATCAATTTAAAGGCGTTGCCATTGGCTTCCGGAGTCAAAGATTTGTGGATTCAAGTGTCACCATGGGAGGTGTTGTAACGGAGCCGGTGTTTTATAAAAATATTTGCAGAAAAATTTATAGCTAGTTTCAGAGTAGCACAGATGCTTATTTAGTTTCTTGAAGCTGAAGACTGAAAACTAGTTTCCATGTAAAATAGCCTAGCTCGAAGGTAACACATTGAGAAGAAATTTCAGATACTAGATACTTGTAGTGCTGTTTCGGGCCTTGCTTTTCACACTTTTGGTAGTTGTGCGAAACAATGGCGCGACAGCTCAGGGTAGGCCAAGGCATTCTTAATCAGACATTTTCAACCCACCTGTACCAGCAGTTAACTCCTCCAATTTAGATTTAAGGACTAAACAATGCTTCTCTACAGTACCTAACTATCGAAGTCTAGGACTTCCTCTTTTTGTGTAACCTGGTCTGTCCAAAAATATTCCTTTTAGTATGTAACTGTCGTTCATACGGATAACAAGCCCAGCCCAACTGAGGCGGTGTATTTTAATCTAATTAACAGCATCTAGCTCTTTGATCATTCAATTATAATTCGGTGTTTCTACGCCAAACATCATTTTCCTGAATTCCTCCGAAAACACTTCTCAAAACCCTTGCGTTCCCAAAAGTACCCAAAATCCCTTCCTCCTTCCCTGTCATAGTCTACGTCTTCGAAGCGACGATGCGAATACGTCAAATTTTTATCTACCGCAACTTTTTTTTTATTGTGTGTGTGTATAAGAAGCTCGCATTAATTTTTCACTGAGTATAAAACATAATTTTCACCTTACAGAGGCGGCAAAATGTACACTGCGGAAAGAAAAAATGGGACAGTTCTATATCTCCCGTTCTACTGGGCCGATTGACGAAATTCAAATTGCGTTTTCCATATCTGAAAAGCGCGACTTAGGGTATACATTAGATTTATATATAGCATTGTTGTAACATAGTTATTTTGACACAAAATCGGACTTTTTTTTAAATGACATGCTAATTGTTTTCAATATTTCGATTCTACGACTCAAATTATACCTAGATATTAAGTTTTGTATTCTTTGGTGAGAAATTTAAAAATTTATATTGGAGCATTTTTTTTTTCAGTTCACGCCAAGACTAGTTCACTAGGCGAACTGCTTAATTTATAGCACTCTATTTTTCTTTCCATTGTCCACGAGCGGTAAAATGTCATCGTTGATACTTTCAAATAATTTTAACAAAGTGCGTAAACCAAATTTTCGTTATTATCGCTTATAATAAATACGCCAATTTTCAAAACGCGCTAAAATGTAAATTCACGTATATCTTAGGAAACTTTGAATAAAAAATTCTTATTTTTTGCAAGTATGCTTAGAAATACATCTACTTTAATTCGTACGTAATAACATTTCGTACTGCTAATTTTCTAATAAACTGAACATTTGAAAGTGTTATGGTACATGCACGACCAGCACAGATGCGGTCCGTATGCATCGGATGGTAAAACATTTAATGTTTAGCGAGGCTGTGAGCTGCAGAATTTAGAATCCACTGAACTTGATTGAGCGGGAAAAAGCCTAGCACCGACACCGTTATTTGTATTACTTCGGTATTTAACTGTGGTATTCTACTGATTCTATACATATCGCTTAAAATGTCCACTATTTAGATGAGCGGTTAAAGCTGCTCAACATTGGTAGTTCGACTTGGGTTTGATTCAAAGCAAATGAGCTGGCTGCATGAGCGTTTTCCCCATGTGTAACGTGGATATTAGCCAGCTTTTAGAATATCATCCACGAAGGCATCCTTCCCCTCTGACAGTTAGCCCTAGCCTACTTTACCGTAATCAAATAAATCAAACCTGAAATCTATTGTTTTTTTTTAAAATCAAAAAATTTTACAGTTTATTATTTAAACTAAATAGAAGTATCTTTTAAAATATATATATATATATATAAACATACTTCCTATATAGCGGCTTTCTCAATGTGTAATGTTATATACGAGCCAGTTTCCTTTAAAAAGTCCTCCACAAAGGCATCTCTTCCCCAAAGCAGATAGTCTCTTACCGCTTTGCCATAATCGAATAAACCAAACCACTTCCTATATCCCTTACATTTTTACATAATATTTATAAAAACTAATGTAATAATTAATAATTAATAAAATGACCACAGACTTTAAAATTTTATGCAAATTATATTTATTATAATAACTATTATATACATGGAACTAATGATAAATTTTTATCACAGAGTAAGTGTTTCATTTCTCTTTCTTGCAAAAGTTCTGTGGCACAAAAGAAATAAAGATGTCTTTATGACAATATAAAAAATTATATTTTACAGTACCTGTGCATTAGAATTAAGAAAAAAATTAATTGATATATAAATGTTACTTTCTTTGTACAAAATTTCATTTCTTTTAAAACTGTAAAACTCTTAGATTTTCAGTACATCATAGAAAACTAAATATGCGGTCTTGATCTGATAGCAATTTTATAACATTTATCATATTGCAAAAGAAAATTTTTATAATTTATTAATATAATACGTACATTATTATTAATTATTTTATCACAATTTGTAATTTGTCACTCTCCTAAAACTTATTAACATATATGAAAACTTTCCTCCAAAATTCCAAAACAATAAACTAAAATAATAATCCTATAAAATACTCCTCAGCTCAAAGGAACAGAGAAATGACATGAAAAATAACAAGACCGATATTTACTAATTTAGTATGAGCTTAACACAAATTTAAAATGCAGCAATATACTATATATAATTTATCTTTTGACAGAATTTCAAATAGAAAAATTCAATGCATGAAATAGCTGTCTGCTCTGAATTTAAAAAGTACAACTAGAATATGCAAAAGGTCTGTATCTTGATATTATGTAAAATCCTTTATTTAAAATTACCTTCCACAAAAGTATGCTCAACATGTTTTTTAAATGATAACATAGAGAATATTTCTGCATCAAGAATGTTTACTCTTAGCAACTGGAGAGGAAGAGAGACTATATTGTCCCTTTAAATATACTAAACCACTTTTCATAGAAATTTAGTGTAAAAAAAGTCTGAATTTGAAAAACTACTGAAGGAAAATAATACATTTTATAACAACGATGCTTTTCTAAAGAAATTAAGCAAGCAATTAACCTCATTCCCCAAAAAATCTGAAAGGGTCTAGATTTTAAGCAGTCGCTTAAAAAATGCTCTTTTAAAGTTTAATATGGTTTATCAGTAGATATTACCAACAGAAATGGCCCAGTTGGAAATATTTCATAGGATATTAGATTAATATACATTTAGGGTAAACATGGGAACATTATATGCCTTTTATATATTTGAAACATAACAAAATACATAACGTAATTCTATAAAAAATATTCGATGCTTTAATGAAATATACCATGAATTAAATGCACTTTTATTTAAACCAATCAGATTAAAAAGTAAAAAAATATTCTTAAGAACTGCATATATTTAGGTAACTTTAGTTTATTAATAAGAGACAAATTAAATTTGAAAGGTAAGTATTTTATATTTTGCTAAATGACAACAGACTTGAATAACAAGTTAAAAGAGGATGCAAAATTGAGTTTCAAGACTAACACCCTTTTTTTTTTTTTTTTTTTTTTGTTATTATTATAAATTCTAGATGAAATTTTTGGATTAGAAATTTGTACCCAACTTCAGAAATGGGAAAAAAAATTTAGGGGAAGAGGAAACACCAATGCTTTGATATTTCAAAAGAAATGCAATTTTGCAGGAAGAAATACAAACAAAATTTTACCAACTGCTATGAAACTATGCTACAAAACACAATGATAAATAAACTAACATTTTAAATGCTCCATTTTTTTTAAACTTATTTATGTGCATAATATGATCAGTGTTACACAAAAATCATTGAGAGCCAAGAGAAAAAAATAAGATATATCAAAATCTGTAAAAGAATGCATGGAAAGAGCATTAGTCACTTATGGCATCATTTGTTAACACTTGTAGTGATCGTAATTTGCTCACATAAACATAAACTTAGGTTTAAGAAAATATACAAACAGAATTTATAAATTTGGACTGCAGTACAGAGAACAAGAGGATCAGAAGTTAAAAGTAAGTTTAAGTAATATAGAAATTTATAATATAGAATTTATAAATTTGGACTGCAGTACAGAGAACAAGAGGATCAGAAGTTAAAAGTAAGTTTAAGTAATATAGGTATACACTAATACTCTGATTTATAAACAAAAATAATAAAATAAACTATTACGAATTTCCAAAACATTTGCAGTAACCATGCAAAATATCTTTCTCAAGGAATTAAATATATCTATTCAAAAATAGAATATTATTTTGAGATGAGTTTTTTACAATAAATAAAATGTTTTTAAACTGCAATTTGTGCATAATCTTATTTATATCTGCTTACCTGATTACTATCATAGATTACTGAGTAATTTATTTAATGAATATTCAGAAAGTCAGCTCTTGCTTAATTTTCTTAACTATTAGTTCTAGACATGTATTCCAAAATAAGAGAGACACAATGAAACATTTTTTAACATTAGGGATGATAGGATTCTGCAAAGAGATAATCTAACATTTTATGGGAATCCTATACATAAAAAATACCAAAATTTATTATGGTTGATTAATCAAATCCAAAGAGTATCATACATTTACCTACAAAATTTTCCAAGTTATCTAAGAATAAATTTATTGGCAGGTTAAAAGATCACTTTTTAATCCCTATTATAAAGCAAAATTTGAGTGTTTTTTTTTTAAACTATATTTAATGCTTGTTCTGATAATTAGTAGGTATCCACTCAATAATCATTATTAAACTTGAAACTGCCTAGACAAAATTATTCAATCTGCATTTTTATTTTAAGTATTTATATATATTATAAAACACAATGAATATTTTACTAATTTTTGCTCTGGAAAGTTCATATAAAAAATTAGATTTTGTATCTGCATAGCCTCCTCCCCCATAAAAATAATTTATTATTTTTTCAAAAATTTCATGATTGGAAGTATATTTTTAAAAATCTGAATAAATAAAATTTTGCAAGTACATTTTCTGAATAGATCTTATATCAAACTTTTCATGAAATAAGAGATTTAGTATTAGATTGCAATTTACTAGATTTTTTTCAAGATTAGACCATAATACTAGATGTTTTTTCTGCTACACATTTCAATAGCAGTGCTTAAAATATTAATAAAATGAAAAACTGAGGTAAATGACTGGAACAAACCACAGTTTCAAAATAAAGTCAGATAAATTAAAAATAAAAATTTGCTTTAAACCAAAATCAACAATAAAGAAATTAAGAAACTTTCTTTCTACATTCTACACTAGACTATTTACATTTCATAAATAAGGAATCATAACAGAAAATAAAATTCCACTCAATTATAATGTTATCACATGTAATTAATAAATGAAAAAATTATATATACAGTATTACATACAATAACAAGTTTTAAAAATATCTTTAACATCATATACAGTCAAAAGTCGTTAATTCGGACACCCATAATCCAAACCTCAAAGCTACAAACTTTCTGCACATGCCATGCGTCGCGTTGACGCATGCGGGTAAGACCTTTACGGCTGCGAATATGCGTGTGCGTTTAAGCTAAGCTAAAATTATTCTAATTCAGTTAATGCTGCAGATTGCGTTGTTCTTTAATCTTCGAATTGGATCTGGCTTATTATTTTTTGCAGACTGTTAGAGCAATTCTATAAAAGTAAGCTTGAACTTTCGTTTATGTCAAATAGAATTTCCGATATATATTTACTAATATGTAAAGGATCTACAAAGCGAAAGTATGTTTCGAAGTCCATTAAACAAAAAGTGGAATTGCTGCAAAAAATGGATAAAGGCACATCCTTCGTTTCTCTAACATTCCGAAATCTGTTTATCAATTTCACACTGCTCTGCGGCAAGGGGAGGGGGAACCCGCGGTGCGCAATGAATTGGAAGTTGATCTGTCAGCACTATCCTTATCTTCAGGGCAAATGTTTTTATTTTATTCGGCTTACAATTCCATACTAAATGTAGTATTTCATCTTGATGTACTCCGTCTTTGATATGATTTAAATCAAATTCCTCCTCATTATAATTCGCTTCTGATAGTGAAGAAAGTGACACAGAGGTTATTGAAAATGAAAAAATTTCGATTGACAAATTACTCGGTATTCTCGACACAGCAATTATAGGACTTGAACAGAGGAACTTTGTAACTGAAGAAGAAATTATGTCTGTTTATAGAATTAAAGAGAAAGTATTATCACATAAAATGAAGCAACTTACATTGAAAGAAATGTTTAATAAAGTAAACAAATAAATATTAATCTTTTTTTTTTTTTTTTTGTAAATTTTGATACCCTTTAGATCATAATTGCTCTTTATTTCATAAATTACGGTTTCATATTTTTAATTTTATAATTTCTGCATGCCATCTTACCAGATTTCAACTGATGATCTATAATCCAGAAAAATCGATAATCCGGAATCGCCGAAGTCCCGACGAGTCCAGATTAACGACTTTTGACTGTAGTACAAAATCAAATGCACAGTTTTAAACACTGTACAATGATATACATTTTACATTTAAAATAAAATGTTTTTCTAGGTATTAAGGTGCATATATATACTTAACGCTTATTTTTTTCAATATGTTTAACCAAATGCCACATAAATTCATACATACACTACTTAAGTTATGCAAAAGCTACTAAAACAATTATTAAATGCTTTCAAATTTTTAATACTAATATAGAAAACACCAGATTGAAAATTTCTTCTTTCCCCCCCATTTACACAAACAGGCCTAACTTACAGAATTATTTGCAATCATTATTTTTTTTTTAAATATGTATACTCTATTTATACCTTTAAGCATGTAATCAATGCAATATAACAATTCCTTTAAATCATCAATCAAACATTAATTTTAATTAATAAACACAATGTCAATTTTAACATCTCTTGCTTAGCATTAGAAACTGGATTTCATTACAGTTTGAGGCTTTGCTCCTTTTCATAGCTCACTGTGTTCTCAAGATCACAATGAATACACAGAAGATTTTACACAACACTGAAAAAATATTTGGAATTATTTTTGTCAATCAAACTTGGCAAGAAGTTTTGAAACCTTCTACAATTCAGAATTTCATGTATGAAATTCTTGGAAATCTGATATTAAAACAGGCAGAGTTGAAATTTGCTAAGGTAGTTGAAATTTGCTAAGGAACAAATTTTTTGAATATTTTTTAAAGCACTTAACAGTTCTTTTGTGTTTTATTCTAACATATGTAGACAGCCATCGAGATAAATATCATTCACATTTTAAAATAAAACGAAGCAATTTCAAGCAAATTTTATCTTATTTCTTTATAAAGAATGAACGTTTCTTATAATTATATGTTTATAACGAATGAACGTTGTTCTATAATTCATTAAAAAAATTACTTCTAGAGAATTAAAGAAGTGCTGAATCAGATGATACAAAGAACTTTAACTAAAACTTCTATTTAAGTCAAAATAAACAATAACAATTATGCATTTGCAAATACAAAACTACAAAATAATTCTATAAGATACTATTAACTTATAATTCAGCATTTATAGATATAGGAAGACTTATAGGTCAAAGGGAATTAAAACCATAACACATGCAGTTTGCATTTGGCCACTTCCAATTTTTAACTAGGCCGTAAATAATACAAAAAGAATTAAAACAGATTTTCAGACAGGAGAATCTCATTAACAGTATACAACATAAAAATATGTCCCCCCCCAGCCCAAATCCCTTTTTTCAACACATATATCTACTTTAATTATACTGAACCTAATCTAATGTGTTTAGACAAAGTTTAACACAAAAAACTTCATACAAGAGAAAAAATATTATAAGCATCAGACATACAGTATGAAATCTGTGAAGTTAAAAAATCTACAGGCTACCAGATACTGAATAATAATTTTTTAACCTACACATAATGAAATATACATCTTATTATGTGGCCAAAGTAACTTTGCTTAAAAACAATTATCCATATTAGCAATTCCAGGCAAAAATGAAAGAACTTTATATTAATATTAGTAGTTTATAAGCAAAATATTTCAGAAGCATTTTAACAACAGACTTTCTTTTATATACTTTTTAAATACATCGATATTTTGAAATCAATAATTTGATTTCCATACTACAATTTGCACAAATTTATATTCTTTGAACACTAGATTTAGGGCACCTATCAATTTAATGAATTTCAAACTTCACGAGCCAAACCATCATTTTTATAATTTTTTAATGTATGCTGACAATCTATGTAATAGGATCAATACATGCCTGAATTTATTTTCCCTTCAGACCTATAATTTCAATAAAGATAAATATTGTATAATGTATACCTATTTCTATGGATACCCAACAAAATAAGGGGTAAGTTAGTTTCATAGTTAATTGT